>NW_028318154.1:3763597-4076816 GCF_062004578.1 Staurois parvus
TGAGGTTCAGAAGAGGGGCATCTCAAGTCTGTATAAATTGTTTGTTTCCACCTCGGGTAAACTACCTTACATGCTTGCCTGGGAGAAGGATGTGTGTGAGGAGATAGGAGAGGAGGACTGGAGGGAATGGTCCCTTAGAATATACAAGGGCATCATAAATGTCTCCCTTGTAGAGGCAGGCTATAAGGCCCTCTCTTGTTGGTATTTAGTCCCGGATCGATTGTCGAGAATGTACCCTGGCTCCTACTCACTCTGTTTCCAAGGATGTGGGCAAGTGGGAAAGATATTCCATGTATGGTGGACATGCCCTAAGGTTAGAAGGTACTGGATACGAGTTCATTCCCTGATTTTCACGGTGACCATGATTATTGTCATAAAAAACCCTAGAACTGCGCTGCTTAATGAACCAATAGCTGGAGCTTCCAGATCTGCTTAGACCCTAATTTATTTCATGTTCCTAGCAGCCATAATTGTGATCGCTACTGCCTGGAAGAACCCGGTAGTGGACTTAGCGTTAATGAAACAAAAACTTTCCTGGATCATGATCAATGAGAAAATGATCAGTATACTGCAAGATACCTCTGTCAAGTTTGAGCGAGTCTAGAACCCACGGATTAGTTACCTGCAAGCTACGTCCTAAAATTGCTCTTTTTTCTCTGTGCTGGCTCGGTGAAGCCTGTCACATGGGTGGACTCTATTTCTCCCTTTGTTTTCTTTTACTTCTCTTTTTCTTTTTCTCCATCTTTCTTCCTTTTATTGCCCGATTGGCCATCTGATGGCTTGATGTCTTATTGTAATTTAAAGATACATTGTATAGTATTTTGTTTTCTCTTGTGCCTGATATATAGGACTATAGATAGGCTTTGGAACATTTGGATTGCTTCCACAGATTCAGGTTTTCCATTCCTTTGTGCCTGCTGTTGACCAATCCTAGTGTCTCCTGCTTCGAGGTGGATTAAGACACCTGGACTTGCTATACTCTCTTTCTATATCATTGATGTATATTATTTTTCAGTATCTTTGTGTCTCGCCTGCATTGCGAGTTTTTTCTGTGTGGCGATAAGGGGCCTATAGTGATACTATTATCTACCTCTTTTTATATGTTAATTTTCTATAAAAATATTGAAACAGAAGTATTTGCATTACCTTAAGGCCAGGTGTTCTTTAATGGTAATTAGAAGTGATCCATGTCTACACAACTTCAGTTAACAATGTCTTTACGGAAAGATATTCTATTCTGTAACCAGTGTAAACTCTATTTCCCTATTGAAGCATTTGTATTACCTTCAGGCCAGGTGTGATTTATTGGTAAATAGGCATGATCAATGTCAACACAATTTCCACAGAAGCACTTCCTCTAAGACCACTAACTCCATATGGATGACCAGTGACTCAACTCCACAGGAGAAATGCACTTCAAAACCCACAGTGTACAGTTAGCAGTGCCATATTCCTTCATCAACTACTTCAAAGAAATTGAAGGCACAACCTCTCAACCTCCAGTTCTCTACAATACTGCAATAAACCACACTATACAAGATAATGTGTTCGAGTGGTTAGCACTTCAGACTTGAAGAACTGATGTGCCTTTTTGGAACCCCATTCAGGACACTATCTGCATGGAATTTTCATATTCTCATTTTGCTTGCATTAGTTTTGTCCCACACACCAAAGACATGCTGGTAGTTTAATTGACTCCTGTCTAAACTAGTCCTAGTATGTGTGAGCATGTATACTGTATATGCATATAAGATAGGGACTATAAGATTGTAAGCTCCTTGAGGGCAGGGACTGATGTAAATGCACAGTATGTAAAGTGTTGTGTAAATTGCCAGTGCTATGAAAATACCTCTAATAAATAAATAACTCTTTTTAACTATGTGACATTATGGAAAATCACTGGCTGCAGTAATTATGTGCATCATATTACTTATATAATGTCATTTTTTCTCAATTAACAATTTAACACTTCTGCGGTATATTAATTCAAATATCACATAGAGATTAATAGCAACAAAAAAGCAGCCACCACAGTATCGCAGGTAACAATACATAAAACATATAAAACAAAAAAGTACGGCGCTATAAATAAAATAAAAAGTCCAATAGTATCCAGCAGAAATAAAAAGCCTCATAAAAAAATATAAATTCTCAATTGTAATACATTTAAATCACTTTGCAAAGATCTGTCTTCACTTAAATTCTTTGTGAAGAAAAAAATGAAATTGGCTGTGATTTAAGGATTTATTACAATAAAACATAAAAATCAAAGGGGGGTGAATACTTTTTTAAAGCAATTTATACTGTATACAGTATAGGAACAAAGCTTAAAACATCAAAAAAGATTGATATATTGCAAAACAGCACATTTATTTTACATGGCGAATGTTTTTCTCCATTTTGGAAGAGTAAATTGTAGTGCTAATTTTACCTTATTATGTTCACATCTTGAGATATGTATTAGTGACTCACTTTACTCAGCAAGCACACGTATATTTATGTCATGTTTAATAGAGGAACAGAACATTGTTTTAGGATGGGTGGATTTATGAATGTATTATCAACAAGAATCACTTGTTTCCAGTAATACTCAGGGATTTTCTATCAGGTGCTGGACCTGTGCCAGGTTTCTCTTATTTAAAACACAAATTTATCTTCACAGTTTCCTCCTCATAGGATACTGAAGTCTTCCCATAAACATCATTTTCTCTGGATGATTCATTTTAATTTTGATGAAAATCCTTAAAAGTTTCTATATTCAAATGACGTATCTGTTGGCTAGTACATTTCCTCCTATATTTTGGTTATTCCCACTGCTTTTGTCAGTTTTTCCTTGTCATTTTTAGCTATAATGCAACTTGTGACAGGAAGGTTGAACTTGTGTCTGGGAAAGACCAGAAGGGGATATAAATATCCCTCATGTTTTGCTTTATGTTATCTTGATCCCTTAAATAAAGCCTGGATTTTTCTGGGCAAACACAGGTGAGCAAGTTAAAGTTTGAGGCCAGCTTTGGGTGGGTTTCTGACCCAGGAACAGGCTGCTTGGTCTGTTGATTTGAGAAAATAGGAAACACCATACTCATACAAGGTTTGTCTCTATTTTGTCTGAAGAAGGGGATAGGCATGTTGAAAATCTAGGCAGTCTGGTAGTCAGGGCCTACCATTAGGTAGAAATAAAGGCAAAACTTTTTCTCTTTGGATAGAACAAAGAAAGGTCATAACTAGGGTTGCCACCTCACCCCTTTTAAACCGAACGCATATGACTTACACAGGTTCTGAGGCTAATTTATTGCAGATAAGGCACTAAGTGAGTTTAATTAACACCTTAATCAGTCACAGAAACTGTGTAATTCATATGTGCTTGGGTTTAAAGGGATGAGGTGGCAACCCTAGTCATAACCTCTGTCAGATTTTTTGCCATCTGTGTCCCATTGGGAGAATTTCCCTTCACTTCCTGCTCCTTAGCCAAACAGGAAGTGAGAGGGAATCCCTGGTTGTCACTAGAACTAATGTCCCCATTGGAAGATTCCTCTTCTATTAATGTTCTGGGGATATAAAAAAATTTTTGATAATGTGAACATGATCAATAGATAGAGTGACAGGAGCATAGACAGCAATAAAAACCTGGCAGGTGTTCTAATCCCTCTCCAATCTATCTAAAACTAAAAAATAATGTTTTGATTTTAGTTTTTCTTGAAGGTTTGTTCTCACCACATGCTTTGGGCTGCCTTGGTCTACACAGTGCCAACGCATGGCCAAGGCAAAAAGCCTTGTTATCTATTGTACCAGTTCAAACCAATAAACTACCTTTATACACTGAAAGAAATTGAGGCAAACTCTAGGTACAATAAAAATAGCAAAAAAAAAAAAAAATGCAACATGCATCATAGGCATGTTAATGCATATTGGCGGACACATGCACTGTGCTGTGAACCCACACATAGTTATTTAGGCAGTGGCAGGCTTTTATTTGATTATTTGTTTTGTTTTAGGATGTTTTGGAGGCCTTTGTAAACCATGTGGAAGGTTGCGAGTAATAAACTTTATAGGCCTCATTCAGATGAGCGCTGGCACCTATACTGCATACAGGAGGCCTTTGTATTGGAGTCTGCATCCACCCTGAGCTGCGTGGAGGCAGCCTGCGGTACAGGATCCAGTCACACTGGCTACATTGCAGCATGTCAAAATTTGATGGCCATCTAGGAGTGGGTGCAAGGCCATAAATAAGCACTGTCTGCAGCTGGGGGCAGATGCCAATTAAAGGCATCCTGCATGCAGTATGGGTACCCGTCAGAACAGTACTGGTTTTTGACATTACTGGAGACTACTGTTTCTTTTATTAGTGCTGAAGTCTCATCTCAGGAAGGTAAAGCACCCACCTCCTTAAGCTGGTCATACATGTGTAGATTTTCAGCCGAAAATATTAGTAAGAAAAGTCGTACAAAAATTCTTTGCACATTCGATGAATGGACAAATGTCATTCAAAAATTGTCTTTTGCTTTTAAAATTCGATTTTAAAATGAATGCAATTTCTGAACGATAACCACATACACTGGCCAAAAATGTGTTTAATCGAGAAAAGTTTTCCTTCCTGCCCCTATGAATTTTCGAAAACAAACATCGATTTGACCCCACTAACGATTAGAAAATCAAACGAATATTCTTGAAACAAAAATTCTCAGACAAAAATCTATACGTGTATGGCCAACTTTAGTCTATGCACACAAGTATTCCACTATAGCAGGAGGTCCAGCCACAGGACTGAATACTCTGAGCTTCCCCTTACTATTATGACCAGGGGCGGACTGACCATTTGAGCACTCGGGCACTGCCCGAGGGCCCGGGGTCAGCAGGGGGCCCCATGAAATGCCCCTGGTATCTTTTTTTATAGGCTTTTTTGAGTGTGGGCAAGGACACAGAGACCCCATGATCCCCTATTGCCTGGGGGCCCCATGAGTTGTCAGTCCGCCCCTGACTATGACCACACACACACACATACAAATAACGCTGGTAATGTATGGGACAATTTTTAATGTAATCCGCCAAAGAATCATCTAAACAATTGAGATGTAGTAATCATAAACACCTATAAAATATTAAAAAATGCAAGTGGTTGCTATTTAAAAATAGAATAATTTTTCTGTTCATCATTTCAATCACATGTGCTACTGATGTACTGATGTTCCACGCAGATGTCATAGTAGCTTCACTGCTCACCAGCTTATGGAACTTTTATGTCAATAACAATTCTGATAAAAGCCACATTTTTCTTTGTTTTGGATAAAGTGGGGGAAGTGTTAAAAGTTTATACTTTGTCCACCATTTTCTGTCCTTTTTACAGAAAATGGAGTTAACAATTGTCATTGGAAAATGTAGCTCTAACCTTGCTGCACTTTACCAAATCATGTGTTTTTGTTGGTGACCCTATAGGAGAGATGTATACAGAGTGCATCCCCCAAAAATACCTCTCATCGCTGTGCTTGTGGGTGCCATAGACATCAATGTGAGGATAGGACAGTGCTCCAAAATAAAGCAATGAAGCTCTTTTACTCCATCAAAAGGTACACAACTGATGTAAACTTTCAAAGGCACACAAGGGCTTGTTAAAGAGGTTGTCACTTCAGTTGTTAAATTTTGACATAGTAAAAGTACTTTATTTATTTATTACAGGTACAGGTATATAGAGCTGTCAATTTATGCTGTTCTTTACATATATATTGTACATTCACATCAGTCCCTAACCCTCAAGGAGTGTACAATCTAAGGTTCCTAATTCACATTCATACATACACATGCTAGGGCCAATTTAGACAGCATCCAATTAACCTACCAGCATGTCTTTGGAGTGTGGGAGGAAACTGGAGTACCTGGAGGAAACCCATGCAGGCACAGAGAGAGCATGCAAACTCCAGGCAGGTGGTGCTGTGGTTGGGATTTGAGCCAAGGACCCTAGTGCTGCCAAGCGGAAGTGCTAACCATTTAGCCACTGTGCTGCCCGTACTTTATTGCTTTACTTTAGAGTGCTGGTCTTTCCTCTTATTGATGCCTATAGGAAAGATTTCCTCATTGTTTCTTGCTCCTGTTCCCAAGAGTAACACAGGTCCCAATCCTTCCACACTCTATCCAAGACAAAATAAACATTTTCACTGGAGTTGGGCTTTGATATCTGCCTACCAATATTTATTTTCTGTATTGTTAAAATATCAGTTAAAAATTTGTCAGTTTATGTTGTTTGTGACCACTTTTCTACATAAAACATACACATTTCTTTGTAAGGATTGACATCAAAATGGCTCCATCAATACCCAGCCAAATATGCTGGTTGGAAAAAAATTGTGCTAGACAGAGGCCAAATTATAGGCAGAGCAAAGAAAAAGCTCACAAAAGTTGCACTAATTACATATCAGTTATCAGAAAGACAATGTTATTTTAACAACATTACTATTACATTAATATTTCTTTAAGGTGGATGGTATTTACATCTCTAGAATGCATGGGCCCTGAGGCTCCCACAGGGGCAAAGGTCCACACATTAGTATTCTCCACTGCTTTGCCCTGACTTCCTAAAAAACAACCCTATTTGATGCTTATCGCCCAACTGGATAGGAGGTGGGAACCTCTATAGTAGAAGCCAACTCTACCTTGTTATAAACTAATGCATGTTCCAACAAGCAGATTTCAAGAACCAGTCAATGTATTTTAGTCTGGTAAAGTTCAACAGATCATGTTTGATTTGGAGTGGAAAACCTTGGTCTATTCACAGCACATTCCACTGGGAATACAAGGCACTTCTTGGCATTGCTGGAATATTTTCTATGTCTTAACCTACCAGGTGGACTCCTCCATCTGCTATTGATCGCATTGTATGATGTGTGGTTTTTCCTCCTTTCTCATAGAACCAAAAGAGAGCAACGCCCCCGGGGAACACTCCCCTATATACCCCCACAATGGGACTTAACCTTGCTTCAGCTAATGCACCACTACATGCAATTAACACCACTTGTGAGAAATAGGGTGGCTACAGTAACACCGGACAACAAATGGACATACAGAAATACAAATACATAACAGCCCACGTATATGTATTTCAAACAAATATTCATCTGTTTACCTGGAGCTCATTTTAAAATCAGTAAGGGTATCTCTTTCAACACCTTTTATTTGTATAATTGTTAAACAATCCATTGCACAAAAGAGAAAAAAATTGGAGAATACATCTCTGTTTCTCTTTCTGAAGCTGGAACCAGTGGTAAGATGCTCATCTGGATCAATATTAGAATAACGTTTTTGGAATTCACAGAAACATTTCTTCTGATGAGAAACCTTGAGGATGGCAGCTTTATGAAATCCAATTTCTGATCCATTTGTCTGTCCATTGATATACAGCAGAAACGGCTTTGCAAATTATAGATAAATTATATAAATAAGCAGTGAAAGATTAACTTAAATATACTGTATGTCTGCTGTCCTTCTCAATAGGATCCATAGACAATAAGAAAAAGTACTTTCATCTTAGAGATACATGTATTTCTAATGTTATACCCACTGTGATTTATTCAGGAAACATTTCAAGGCTGTAGAGTCCTGGGGGTCTGCCAGCCTAAAACAATGGAATTTCTCTATAAGGATTATGAAGGATTAGTCCATAATTTCTTTTAATAAAGGACAAGATAAAAATGCATTTGTGTATGTATTTAATAATAGAAAGTGACTATATCAGATCAAGCTAAAGTAGTACACCTACAGAAGATTCAGATTTAGGTCCAGACAGCTCATAAGAAAGAACAAACAAATATTTGAAAAGCATGAGTACATGAAAAGCAACAACAGCAAAACAACTAGCTAGGGCGAGAAGGTGAGGAAGAACTTGACTAGGGCTAGGTACTTTTAATCTGGGGTAATTTAAAGATTAAATAGGGAATATTCTTTATGAAAACTAGGAACCTTTTCACTATATATATTTGGTACAACAAAGTCAGGATCAGATCATAGAATAAGCCTGTAATAATATATAAAATGTAGCACTGTTTCAGTGAATGATTGCTACAACAATTCCCCCGCCCCTGCAAGGTATACTCACTGATCTGCATACTCTCACCATCTCCCCACTGTAGGAGTTCACCCTGAGTAAACTTCAGTGTTGGATGGTGTTGAAGTTTACCCAGATGGTTGAAGTCACTGTCCTTACCAGGGGCGGACTGACAACTCATGGGGCCCCCGGGCAATAGGGGATCATGGGGCCCCTGTATCCTTGCCCAAACTCAAAAAAGCCTATAAAAAAAGGTACCAGGGGCATCTCATGGGGCCCCCTACTGACCCCGGGCCCTCGGGCAGTGCCTGACTTTCCAAATGGTCAGTCCGCCCCTGGTCCTCACCTATCCTGCCAAGTGAGAGTGTCTAGGCTTGGCATTTGGCTGCTTAGGCCTGAGACCTGTCACATGGGGGGGAAGTCACATGTCTTTTTATGTCTATAAGCACTGCACTGTTATGCGACAGACCAAGGGTTCCAACAGAGTGGAGAGGTGGCAACCAGGGATTATACCTTGCTGGGAGGGTGGGCTATCAGGAGACACTGTCATTTTGCCCTGGATAGGCAAACTGACAATGTCTTTTTAAGAAGTGAATGTAAATAAATAAATCAAATGCGCTACCAGGCAGGATGAATGGATCCCATTTAACTTCAACTGTGTAAGCTGCACACAACCACAGGTGTTCCCACACCAAATTAGAGATATAGAAAAATATATACAGGGTATAAAGATATATATAAAAGATGCTGTGCTAACACATAACAAATTCGCCACCTAATAAACTATAAAATAAAAAATAATAATAAAGTAATAAAGTAAACACCCAGCTCAGCCCTGCAACCCAGGACAATGATAAATAACTCAACAAAACACTGATATCCTCAAAATATAAAAAATAAATAAATAATAATTACATTTAAAATAAATAATAATTAAAAAATAAAATAAAAATGCTAAGAATAAACATCAGGCTGCCTTTCTAGGTGAAAATAAAAAAATGTGTTATAAACATGTGAAACCATAGTGAATTCTTAACAAAACAAATAGTGATCCTCCAAAAAGAGAGAAAGAGAGTAAATAAATAAACAAACAAACAGCCCTCCTAAGAAATATGCAACAACATATACTGTAACAAATACATTATTAAGATGAGCAACTTAAATGTATAAATGATAATCAACATATATCAAGTGCAAGTGTACAGTGATAGATTAGAGTCTCAATGGAATAATAATCAAGCCACGATATGAGAAAACACAATCTTCAAAATGCCCAATTCAAACACTGCTGTATCAACCTCCACCAGCGGTATGCGCTTACCTCCCAATTCTGACCTAAAATCAGGTCAACTTGCGCTCAAATGAAATCCTCCTTCACTTGGATATCACAGAAGTAGGGGCCTGCTTTGATACACCATAGTTGGGCATAAAGCTCAAACAGAAACACAGAGGCTCTTCGTAGTGTAGTAGGTATTAGCATTTATTAATAAGTATAAAATATATATATATACACTGACATGGAGCTAAGGGTTAATAGCCCTATTCAAGCATAAAGGTAAACCAAGATGGTGGTTGGGGTCACCGCACCAGAAATTACGTTGTCACGCATCACGTGACTTCATCATGTGAAACTATAGTTTCACATGTTTATAACACATTTTTTATTTTTACCAGGAGGGCAGCCAGAGTGTTTATTCGTAGTCTTTATTTTGTTAATTTTATTTATCACTTCATTGGTTAATATTTTGAGGTTATCAATGTTTTGTGGAGTTATTTATCATTGCCCTGGTTTGCAGTGTGCAGGGCTCAGACCGCACTTCCGGTTTGCGCGAGTGGGTCAGACATCACATGTCCCGACACGTTTCGTCACTTCCTGGACTTTCACCAGGAAAAAAGTAAAAGTCCAGGAAGTGACGAAATGCGCCTGGACACGTGACGTCTGACACACTCGCACAAACCGGAAGTGCGGACATGGCCATTTTTGAAGTTGGAACATGTGGTTCCCTGCATACAGGGCTATGCCAAAGCGATTGTAGATGTTTATAAATACAATGTGAATATGATATCAAACCAAAGAACCCTTAAACCTACTTTAATTCCTAATTAGAAAAAAACTTTCAACCCCTGAAAGTTTGAAATCAAATATATTAATCCAAAAAAGAATCTTCCCTCTTTCAACAAATTTACCACCTATATTAAAA
This sequence comes from Staurois parvus, assembly GCF_062004578.1. Taxonomy (NCBI): domain Eukaryota; kingdom Metazoa; phylum Chordata; class Amphibia; order Anura; family Ranidae; genus Staurois; species Staurois parvus. Next base: position 3,773,828 of record NW_028318154.1, read on the forward strand.
CACCAAGACCTCCCCCATATCAGCGATAATTATATACGCAAACTGAAAAAAATCATAAAGTCCAGTGTCTCAGTAGTCAATAAATCAAAAGTGTAGAACTTGAAAATTTTCTTGCAATGTTGATTGTGTCCAATAACTTTTATGAGAAACCTCAAAGATAAAGAAACTCAAAATAGTGCATTAACATAACACAAACAGAAAAAAAAAAATATATATATATATATATGTATATATATATATACACATACATGCACACACATATGTATATCAAAAAGAATGTGCAACACTAAGTGAGACAAAAAGCAGTGAAACACTTGTGAAACATTCCGAAAAAAATTAATAACACTCGTGCTCAAGAAAATATATAATCCTGAAGTGATACACTCAGTGAGAATCCTACCCACACGTGACACTTCTAGTGAGTAAGGCAAATATACCCTTACCAACAGTAGGAAAACCAGCGCCTTTATAATACAATATGTAGAAATCCTCCAAAGGAACTTTCTCCTCCTCTCCTCCTTCACTTGTTACTAGAGTAATACTGTAATACCATCCTCAATCACAAGCCTTGATCACAGATTTACCAGGCTCCAATGTAATGGAAATTAACCATGATGTGACTCCGTATATATTCAAGATAGTACCATTTTATCTCTTATGACTAAGTCCCGGATATGACGAAACGTGTCAAGAGGAAGTGACGTCAAACGCAAGGAGCAGGAACCGGAAGTGTCACGGCGGCCATCTTTGTTGGGGGAATCGCTGTACACCTCGTGTGGGAACTGCCTGGTAATCCCCAGAAAGTGGGGTTTTTGTTCCAAACCACAATTTTAATCAACTTTAAATGTAAGCAGATTCATTAAAATGGTACTATCTTGAATATATACGGAGTCACATCATGGTTAATTTCCATTACATTGGAGCCTGGTAAATCTGTGATCAAGGCTTGTGATTGAGGATGGTATTACAGTATTACTCTAGTAACAAGTGAAGGAGGAGAGGAGGAGAAAGTTCCTTTGGAGGATTTCTACATATTGTATTATAAAGGCGCTGGTTTTCCTACTGTTGGTAAGGGTATATTTGCCTTACTCACTAGAAGTGTCACGTGTGGGTAGGATTCTCACTGAGTGTATCACTTCAGGATTATATATTTTCTTGAGCACGAGTGTTATTAATTTTTTTCGGAATGTTTCACAAGTGTTTCACTGCTTTTTGTCTCACTTAGTGTTGCACATTCTTTTTGATATACATATGTGTGTGCATGTATGTGTGTATATATATATACATATATATATATATATATTTTTTTTTTTTTCTGTTTGTGTTATGTTAATGCACTATTTTGAGTTTCTTTATCTTTGAGGTTTCTCATAAAAGTTATTGGACACAATCAACATTGCAAGAAAATTTTCAAGTTCTACACTTTTGATTTATTGACTACTGAGACACTGGACTTTATGATTTTTTTCAGTTTGCGTATATAATTATCGCTGATATGGGGGAGGTCTTGGTGTTTTAATATAGGTGGTAAATTTGTTGAAAGAGGGAAGATTCTTTTTTGGATTAATATATTTGATTGTAGATGTTTGGAAGCTGATTTTCTCCCAATACAATGTAAGATACTTAATAAAGATTTAAGATATTTTTATATACTGCTGATTATCTTCTGTTTCACCTTATGAGGACTATCGAAGAATGGCACAGGAACAGTAGGAGGTCTGGAGAGTAATATTATCCATTGTTCAAAGACTGTCATTTATTTCCAGAGGGTAATTATCCATTTGCTGCACCAGTTGGAGGAGATCACTTGGGTTTCACTAATGTCCACTGGTTATAGGTTGATACTTATTCTAAGAGTTATCCATTGTAACACCAATTGAAGGAGATCACTTCTATGTTTCACTATTATTAAGTGTGTAGTGCCCATGTTAGTTTTGGGGGTTCTATTTCACTTATTATTTCACTATTTAGAGTGATCACGTATGTTTATAGTTTGTAGTTGAGTGGTCACGATTTTGATTACCATTTAAGAGTATATTTATTCATTGTGAGTTTGATTCACATATCTTGTATATATTTTTTTTTTCTCACGTGTGAATACACGTTATGTAATTAGCATGATACACGGTTTTTCACAAGTTTGTATGGGTGTTTAAATTTAAGGGTAATACACTATCATGAGTTTATATTTTTGAGGTTTATGAAGATTTTTAGAAGATTCAATTTTGGATGTCTGAAGAAGGATACGAGTGTGTTTGAGGATTTTGAAAGAATTTCCTTCAGAGACACCTTGGACATTTTTACTTTTGAACTATTTTCCTATATTTATATATTTTGGGGATTTATGGATTTGTTTATATTTATTTTATGGATGTATTTTAGTTGGACATATTAGGTGTAAAGAAGGCCTGTGCTGGCACTGGACACATGAAGGACCTGATACATTTCCATCCTAGTATACCACTCTTGAGCACAGGGGACCATATTTATCTTTGCTTATACATAGTAAATAAAATGAACATGGGAGGGAAGAAATATATAAACTCCTACTGCAGATTTGTTTTTGAAGGTACAAGCTCCAGAATTGCTATTTCTCCTTTACTAATTGGTGGTGGGTCATTGATCATGGACAAGCACATGCATATGCAGCACTTGGGCACAGGTGGTACTGGCTCTCCTTTTAAAATGAGTGGAGTGTGAATCACAAATTAATTGGGAATGAGGTACAGGGGTAAGAACATGAAGATTTGCTGTGTGGCACCAGACAGACTTCATTGGGAAGGCTTTCAAGGAGCTGCATTTTAGGCAGGAATTTTCCAATATGGAAATGCTGGCAGAGGGGAGGATCGGGGACCTTGAGAAACACGAGTGCACATAATCTTTAACCTCTTGCCAACAACACTATAGCCGAATGATGGCTACAGTAAGGTTTTCCAGTTCTGGGAGGGCTTCATATGACGTCCTCCCAGAACGTGCCCTCCACGCACCCCCAGCGGCGTGCACCCGGCACTCTCCGTGATCGCTGTGTCCTACAGACACAGCTGATCACGATAGGGTAAAAGGCCAATCACAGCGGCCTTTTACCACATGATCAGCTGTGTCCGATGACACAGCAGATCACCGAGTAAATACAGTTGCCAGTTATCAGATGCACTTTCCTCCCGCTGACACAATAACCGGCAAATGACACAGAGGACTAATGATCAGTGCCCAGCAGTGCAGCCCAGCAGTGCCTCCCACCAGTGCCCAGCAGTGCCTCCCTCCAGCACCGCCCATCAGTGCCACCTATCAGTGCCCATCAGTGCCACCTATCAGTGCCGCCTATCAGTGCCCATCATTGCTGCATATCATTGCAGCATCATCAGTGCCTCCTCATCAGTTCAGCCTATACATGCCCATCAGTGCTGCCTATCCATGCCACCTCATCAGTGCCAATCAGTTCCCATCAGTGCTGCCTATCAGTGCCCATCAGTGCTGCCTATCAGTGCAGCCTCATCAACGCACATCAGTGAAAGAGAAAAATTACCTGTTTGCAAATTTTTATAATAAAAACAAAGAAAAACTTTTTTTTTCAAATTTTTTGCTCTATTTTTGGTTATAGTACAAAAAATAAAACACCCAGTGGCAATTAAAAACACCAAAAGAAAGCTTTATTTGAGTGAAAATGATACAAACTTCATATGGGTACAATGTTGCATGACCGTACAATTGTCATTCAAAGTGCGACAACACTGAAAGCTGAAAATTGGCCTGAGCAAGAAGGGGGGAAAAAGTGCCCAGTAGGCAAGTTGTTAAGAAAGCATTTTCAAGGTAACATTTTCTGAAATATGCTTGTGATGATGAGAATGACCATTTTCCCTTCTTTTCATTCTTTCTCCCTTCAGCCAGATGAATGCAACTATATACGACAAAAGTAAACACTAAATTGAAAGAAGACAATCAGACAGGCCACTTGGTAAGGACATGGACTATTATGCTTGCTCTAGAAGCTTGTACAAGAACAAAATGTTTGCAGAATTTCGGTGCCAATTTGGACTACATTTGTTAAGCTATGTGTGCTCACTTTTGTATGATTCAACCCCACATTTGCAGTAAGCATTTACCTGTTCTCCCCTTCAATTATACCAAATAAAGTGTATACATAGCTTCCTGTCATGTTACATTTTCTATTTTTCTACAAATAGCACATTTAAAGTAAACATTCCTACTGACAAAATCACAGACTAGCATTTACATTTTAAATAACAGGAGTGCTTAAAAGATAAAAGCATCATACTTGGACCATGCTAAACTGGTGGTAACAAACAGGTCTAATGTATTTACTACATATACTGTACATATATACAGTGAAGGAAATAAGTATTTTATCCCCTGCTGTTTTGAATGTTTGCCCACTCACAAAGAAATGATCAGTCTAAAAATCGAATGGTAGGTGTATTGTAACACTGAGAGACAGAATAGCAACAATAAAATGAAAAAGAAATGCATGTCTAACAATATATGCACTGATTTGCATGTTCATGAGGGAAATAAATATTTGATCTCCTATCATTCAGCAGGATTTCTGGCTACCAGGTGTCTTTCATACAGGTAACAAGCTGAGATTAGAAGCAATCTCTTAAAGGGAGTGCTGCTAATCTCATTTTGTTACCTGTATAAAAGACACCTGTCCACAGGAGCAATTAAACAATCAGATTCCAAACTCTCCACCATGGCAAAGATCAAAGAGCTGTCCAAGGATGTCAGGGACAAGATTGTAGACCTACACAAGGCTTGACTGGGCTACCAAACTATTGCCAAGCAGCTTGGTGAGAAGGTGACAACAGTTGGTGCAATAATTCGCAAATGGAAGAAACACAAACAACTGTCAGTCTCCCTAGGTCTGGTGCACCATGCATGATCTCACCTTGTGGAGTGTCAAAGATCATGAGAACAGTGAGGAATCATCCCAGAACTACATGCGAGGATCTTGTCAATATTCTCCAGGCAGCTGGGACCACAGTCACCAAGAAAACAATTGGTAACACACTACGCGGACAGGGATTGAAATCCTGCAGTGCCCGCAAGGTCCCTCTGCTCAAGAAAACATATGTCCAGGCCCATCTGAAGTTTGCCACTGATCATCTGAATGATGCAGAGGAGGACTGGTTGAAAGTGTTGTGGTCAGATGAGACCAAAATCGAGCTCTTTGGCATCAACTCAACTCTCCGTGTTTGGAGGAGGAATGCTGCCTATGACCCCAAGAACACCATCCCAACCAGGGGCGGACTGACCATTTGGGCACTCGGGCACTGCCCGGGGGCCCTGGGTCTGTAGGGGGCCCCATGAGATGCCCTTGGTACCTTTCATAGACTTGTTTGGGTGTGGTTTGAGTGTGGGCTAGGACACAGGGGCCCCATGATTACCTATTGCCCCATGGGTTGTCAGTCCACCTCTGATCCCAACTGTCAAACATGGTGATGGAAACATTCTGCTCTGGTGGTGTTTTTCTGCTAAGGGTACAGGACAACTGCACAGCATCAAAGGGACAATGGACAGGTCAATGTACCATCAAATCTTGGGTAAGAACCTTCTTCCCTTAGCTAGGGCATTGAAAATGGGTCATGGATGGGTATTCCAGCATGACAATGACCAAAAACACACAGGCAAGGCAACAAAGGAGTGGCTCAAGATGAAGCACATTAAGGTCCTGGAGTGACCTAGCCAGTCTCCAGACCTTAATCCAATTGAAAATCTGTGGAGGGAACTGAAAGTTCGAGTTGCCAAACATCAGCCACCAAACCTAAATGACTTGGAGAGGATCTGCCAGGAGGAGTGGGCCAAAATCCCTCCTGAGGTGTGTGCAAACCTGGTGGTCAACTACAGGAAACGTCTGACCTCTGTGATTGCTAAGGGATTTTCCACCAAGTACTAAGTCATGTTTTATGAAGGAGATCAAATACTTATTTCCCTCATAACCATGCAAATCAGTGCATAATTTGTTAGACATGCATTTCTTTTGAATTTTGTGTTGCTATTCTGTCTCTCAGTGTTACAATACACCTACCATTCGATTTTTAGACTGATCATTTCTTTGTGAGTGGGCAAACATTCAAAATCAGCAGGGGATCAAATACTTATTTCCTTCACTGTATCCCAATAATGAGGGATGATGCACAACTAATTTCAATGCAAATAAAAATATTTTGCTAAACTGTAGGGACATAACAACAAGTGCACAAAGCAGAGAAAGGCATTGTGCATCCCCACCCTTTGTTACAAAGCAGCACACATGTAAACAACAGTATCAGAAACAGATAGCAATATATCTGTAGTCACAGATACTTTGTGCAGAATGATCATCAAGATCCAGTGTGTGAAATTAATTGTAACATAAACCAGCAATATCCCTCATTTTGAGTTAATGTGAGCAATGGTGAATGGATGCAAGCATCCAGATTTTGTTTTGTGTGACCTAAATATGCAGCTCACTCAGTTGCTTGTTGTGTATCATTATTATAATACAGGATTTATATTGTGCCAACAATTTGCGCAGCGCTTTACAATATAAAGGAAGACAGTACAGTTACAATACAATAAAAAACAAGAGGATTAAGCGGTCTCTGCTCATAAGAGCTTACAATCTAATAGGGTGGGGCAAGTGGTACAAATGGTTATTACTGTGGGGAATGAGCTGATGGAAGTGATAAAAGTTTAGTTGGAGGTGTGATAGACTTCCCTGAAGAGATGAGTTTCCAGGGATCGCCTAAAGGCAGCCAAAGTGGGAGATAGCTGAGCAGATTGAGGTAGAGAGTTTCGGAAGATGGAAGAGTCTCTGGCAAAGTCCTGGAGCTGAGCATAGGAGGAGGAGACAAGGGAGCTTGAGAGCAGAAGCTCTTGAGAGAAGCAGAGAGGGTGATGTGGTTGATATTTGGGGACAAGATTGGTGATGTAGCTCAGGGCAGAGTTGTGAATGGCGTTGTATGTTGTTGTTAGTATTTTGAATTTATTTTGCAATCGGAAGGGGTAGCAGACACTGAGCAGTTGGTAAGGTAGAGGAGTCTGGCAGCAGCATCCATGATAGACTGAAAAGGGGATAGCCTATGGAGAGGTAGGCCTATAATAAGGGAGTTGCAATAGTCATGGCGGGAGATAACAAGGGAGTGAATAAGTAGCTTGGAGGTTTCATTAATTAAAAAGCGGTGATATGTTACAGAGATGAAGTCTACAAGCTTTTGACAGCGATTTGATTTGGGGCTGAAAGGACAAGTCAGAGTCTAGAATTACACCTAATACCCTGACGTGAAGGGAGGGACTGATAGTTGTATTACTGATATTGATAGAAAGGTCATGGAGGAGGGCACAATCAGGGGGGGGGTATTATCAGCTGAGTTTTAGAGAGATTTAGGCTTAGGAAGTGATGCAACACCCATGCTGATATGTCAGTTAGTAATGCAAGAGGAGACTGTGTGATGCTTCCACCTGGCATGCGTGCTTGCCAAGGCAGACCTGCTACTCCTCATTCATAAATCATCTGTAAGCAGCTGTACTGGGTTGCTCCTCTTTCCACCCTGCTTCTGCCTTGGGTGGGTGCATTTTACCGAGGTGCTCACTGAACCACCTGGTGGTAGATATTCAGTACTGATTTGAGGGATTTTTGTAAACATCACCTGCTGAGGTTTAAATATGGCTCAACCAAGTTTTCACATGGCTGACAGGCCCTCTAGACAATGCTACTGTGGCAGCTGTAGTTGGCTCATAGGAAACTTTGACCCATCTGGTGCATAGAGGTCTCAAGTTTCCATATGTTTCAACTATCTCAATGAGGACTTGGACAGTGAGGCATGGGGTTGAGTTTGGGGGACCTTTTGCCCCTTCACCCCATATTCGCTTATGGAAAAACTCTAACCTATCTCATTTCTATATGTATGAGGACCCTATTGTGTGGACACATTACACATTAGGTGACATTACACATAATGGGAAACTGATATTTTCTGATGAGTTGAATCATTGTATCATCTTCCTAATAATCACTTTTCCTGGTATATACAGCTGCAGCATACTTATCAGTCGCAATTCGGGGTCCTCTTTTTCCCGTCAGATTTAGAGTCTTTGCTACGAGATGATGAATAGCCCTTGTCCACTATGTAAAAGTTTCTTTTCCCTGAAACAAAGAAACTCTTGGGTGCAGGTCTAAGTGGGAGTCAGTGGTCCCTGATTTAGGCACGGAGGACTGGGAAGATGTTTGGGATGCGCCGTTTACTAGGCTTGTCTCTACTAGAGACCAACTAACATACATTTTAAATTCTTACATTGTATATACATGACCCCAGCTAAGATTGCTAAAATTTTTGAATCAGGTTCCTCCTCCTGCTGGCACTGTTCTGCAGATGGGGCTGATTTCATGCACATCTTTGGTTTTGGTCCAAGGTCCTTCTGTGCATCCAGGCAATGACTACTATACCCTTATGCCCATCAGTGAGACATTGTCTCTTAAGTCTGGTAGATGACTTAGCCCCCACTAAAGCTATATGCACGCTGCTCTCTTTGATATTTTATCATGCCAGAAAACGTATTCTGTCCTGGAAAAAAAACAATGCTCCAAAAGCAGAAGCCTGGAAATCCCTAATAAACAAAACGTTACCCTTTTATAAAGCCATATACTTGAATAGTGGTGCACTGCTCAAATATGATAAGGTTTGGGGTGGGTGGGTAGCTTCCCCCTTCACCGTCTCAGATTGAGTCACATTCTAATGAATCTCCAACCTTTGAGGTCCCTAGATAGGTTTCCCAGATGTATGTGTCCTTGTATAGTACTTGTTCGTAACCTTGCTCTGCGACTGTATGCCGCTTTGTATAAGGGATAAGCAGTTGGTTGCTTCTATAACACACTTCAGTAATTGTATTGTAGTAAGGTTTTTGTGTACCCTTATTCTGTGGGTCCCTAATGTGACACCTACAGGCATTGCTGCTTGTTTCCTTTTTCTTGTTCAAACAATTTTTATTAATAGGAAATCAGAGTAACATAAACTGGGAGACATGCTTGTTTCCTTTTTTGTTAAATGTTTCTTCAAGCTGCTTGTCACCACCTGGTGACCTTGCAGTTGGTTTTTTGTATGGTGTTTGTACAATATTCTTTATTGCAAAATAATAAAGAGAATTAAAAAAATATATATATGGCTCAATCAGCTTATACAAATGCTTGAAGAAAGGAGTGTTATGTTCATGTGTCCTGTCAATGTTTTAGAAGCTTTTTTGGAGTTATCCTGCTCTGCAGCTCCAGTTGATTTAATTTTACCTCTTGCATACAGTCCCGATCCTGACATGGCTACTGCAGTTTTTTTTTAAATGGCTTCTGCTTGGATGCCTCTTGCTTTGACTTGGTTAGTCATCTGGTATTATCTTCCATTTGGTTGCTCATGGTTATTTAGCTTGGATTATGGTTAGGGTCATCTCTTTTTCCTGTCTAGTTCCTCATCTATGCCTGTCTGTTACATGCATTTACCTCAAGTTAGAATTTAACTGTGATTCCATCTCTTGATTTAGTGTTCAGCCTGCATCTGTCAGACTGTTAGCTGTCAATGCTACAGCAATCACAACAGCTACAACCTGGGAGTGGGAAACTTCATCCTCATCATCTGGTGTTTTTATTAACTGGGGCATCTTTAAATTGGTGGGATTCAACATCTACTGTTGGCTACTCTGAGAACCCATTTTGACCAAAGACAAAGGTGTTTATTTACTAAAACTGGAGAGTGCAATTATGGTGCAGCAGTGTATGGTAGCCATTTAACTTCTAACTTTAGTTTGTTGAATTAAGCTTTGATAAAAAGAAAACTAAAAGCTAATTGATTTGTATACAGTTGCAAGAAAAAGTATGTGAACCCCTTGGGATTACGTGGAGTTTTGCATGAATTGGGCATAAAATGTGCTCTGAACGTCATCTAAGTCACAACAATAGAAGAACACAGTCTGCTGAACATAATACTACACAAACATTAGATGTTGCCATGGTTTAGTTGCACATAACATGTAAACATTCACAGTGCAGGGAGGAAAAAGGATATGAACCTTTGGACTTAATAACTGATTGACCCTCCTTTGGCAGCAATAACCTCAACCAAACGTTTCCTGTAGTTGCAGATCAGACCTGCACAACGATCTGGAGTAATTTTGGACCACTCCTCTTCACAAAACTGTTTCAGTGTAGCAATATTCTTGGGATGTCTGGTGTGAATCGCTCTCTTAAGGTCATGCCACAGCATTTCAATCGGGTTGAGGTCAGGACTCTGACTGGGCCACTCCAGAAGGCGTATTCTGTGCTGTTGCAGCCATTGTTTTGTTGAATTACTTGTATGCTTTGGGTCATTGTCCTGTTGCATCACCCATCCTCTGCGGAGCTTCAGTTGGTGGACAGATGGTCGTACATTTTCCTGCAAAATGTCTTGATAAACTCTGGAATTCATTTTCCCATCAATGACAACAATCCGTCCAGGCCCTGAGGCAGCAAAGCAGCCCCAAACCATGATGCTCCTTCCGCCATGTTTTACAGTGGGGATGAGGTTTTGATGTTGGTGTGCTGTGCCTTTTTTTCTCCACACATAGTGTTGTGTGTTCTTCCCAAACAACTCAATCTTGGTTTTATCTGTCCACAGTATATTTTGCCAGTAGTGCTGTGGAACATCCAGGTGCTCTTTTGCAAACTTCAAATGTGCTGCAATATTCTTTTTGGACAGCAATGTCTTCCTCCATGGTGTCCTCCCATGTACTCCATTCTTGTTTAATGTTTTCCTTATTGTAGATGTGTCAACTGTGGTGGTTTATGTAAGGATATATTTTACTTATAAAGGGCGTGTCCCTTTCCCTTAGATGAAATATTACAGTGCCTCCAGCCGTTAAAATACGGCAAATATTTAGTGAACCAATAATTTGGACACCTTGATAATTTGATCACCACTTATTATTATACCTTGAATTCTTTTAGCCAATATGATTTCGTACCATACACACAAAATTTGCCTTATAATAGATAAATATAAAAATTTATTTATGTACAAAAATTATATATATATTAACACAAAACGCAAAAGACTGGTGATAAATGAATATTGGTACACACAATCAAGAATATATCCTACCAATGTAAGACACAATAATAAAGTTTCTAACTAATTACATCAATCACAATTTTTAAATGATCTGATTATTTATTAAATTTATTAATAATTAATAATTTCGAATATCTCAAAGGTTATATTCTCGCAAGCCGTGGCCATAGGATTGCAAGAAGCAAGCCCTTGATATATGATACTCTGGTTATTAATATTCAATAAATTATGAAATATGAAAAAATTTATAATATGGCAATAAACAATTTTTAACAGTAAAATAGAATTTCTCTACATATATCTAACTACCCAATATTGTTGTGATACACTAAGATAATTTTATGATTCCACACAACAGAGAAAATAGGTTAATACAAAATCAAATAAACATCTCACCACACCCGGAATTCAGACTAGGCAACTCTCCCGTGGATTTAGCTGGCAGTGGAACGCCTTTGGACTGATATATAGGGCAAGTGAAAGATTCTCAGTAGGGGAGAATGTAGGAAGTTATAAGATTAGAGGTTTAGGAATTTAGTTAAAGTTTTAGGAAGTTTTAAAAGATGGAAGAGTAGTTGTTCAGCAGAGATCTTCTTCTTGATCAGGTCTTTCCATGAGGTTTTTATGAGGGTTTTTTCTTTTTTATCTTAAAGCACAAGGGCTTTTATATCCACTAGTCCATTGTTCTAAGATACCTTCCCACCAGGCTTCCTGATTGGCTAGTTGAGAAATGTGTGTACATAAGCTATTTCTCACCTGCCCGCCAGGTGGCGGTCATGTATCACAGAACAATGTGAGTATTTGAGATGACTCATACCTTGGGTGGAATCTTCAGGTAATTTCAGGAATTAAATATACGGCTCTTTCCAGATATAGCAGTGATCATACCTATACTATTCTAAATAGGGACCATGGAATATAGGTGTATATTCAGTTATTCCTTCTTGAAGTACCATCCTGTTTGTTTCCTGATAAGACATGTAACTAATGCTAGTCTATAATACATCTTACTTCCCATCATCTCAATACTCAAGTTAGTGATATATAGTTCCCATTGCTGAGTATTTAGTGGTGTTTAAAAACTATACCATCTTATTTATAATATGTTTTGTAGTATATTTTTGTAATTATATACAGTGAACTTTTAGACTTAAATGTCCTGAATTTCACCTTTTTGTTTCAGAATCAACATTTTCTCTGTGTAGGAAAAAAAACTCTCTGTTTGCCTGGCCCTTGTATTGGACTCATGGTAAACAACTGTTAATGCTTTCACCCTTGGTGAACAATAGTATATGGTAATAGTTTCAGAGGTCTGTTGGTTCATCACACTCTACAAGGTTTGGGTAAGCTCTCAGACAATCAGTTTGGTTCCTCTATTGTCATGTCCAGACCTTGTATATGTTTACCTGCTTATTGAAGTCTGAATAATGGTGTTTGATCACCTGTAGAACTTCAAAATAGTATTGTCTCTAGGAGGAAAGAAAAACAATCCCTTCACCCATTACATTTCTCTAGCTAGATGGTCATTCGCCTTTCCAACCAAGACAAATTAACCCCTTAACATCCGGCTATGCTGACTTGATGTTATATAGGATTATGTCTTGATAAATCATGTTTTTGAGACATAATTCAAAAGCCCACAACAAATCCCCCTTTGTTTGGGGTACAGGCACGTGTATAGGGGTGTCTGTGTCGCAAAACATGAGTGGGGCTTTTGGCTAGAGTGATTGTTCGTCTTCTCCGGTGAAGTGAATGAAATAAAAAAAAAAAAAAAAATTTTTTTTTTTTTTATAATAAAATGGCAGCGGTGATGCTGGTTGGTCCTCAGCTTGACTCGGCGTCTTTAGATGGACACTTCTGATGACGATCCTGGTCTTGTGATGAGGCCGGCCTGGCCTGGCACATCCACCTTGGGGTCCATGGGTCCTCCGCACGACAGGTCTCTTAGACGGTCTCCTAGGCGGGTCTTTTCCTCTGGACTGGCCCTTGGTGGCCTGGGACATCAGGTTATCGTCTCCGAATCGATCTCTGGCATCTGGTCTTTCCCACAGGACATTATAGCTTCCTTCTAGGGTCTGGTCATTGACACCTCCGATCGCCGGTCTGATCACAGTCTGGGCCTTCCTTTCTAAATTATTAAAATGAACAGTTTAAGTATTGGATATACATAAAATTATATTACTGGATCCTGTAAGGCAAAAGATGAGTTATATGTTCAAAGGAAATTTAATGATGATCTCAATATCTCCAGATAGGAACTGATGGGTTAGTCTTCCAACAACTGCAATTGAGACTTTGGATGGCAAGCACGTAATTGGTTGATGTGCACCCATCTATCACTGATTTCACCATACCGGGTAACCTGCAATTTATATGCGACCGGAGAGATTTTATCAATGATAGAGAACGGACCTTTCCAAGATGGAAGGAATTTCCGTTCCTTGATCTGGTCTCTTGCAAAGTTGTATAAATAGACCTTGTCACCAATCTCATATTCCTTCTTGGAGGTTTTGAGGTCATAGTATGTCTTAGCACTAGTTGCAGCTCTTTCCAAATTTCGCTGGGCAAAGGCAAAAGCATATTGCAGATGTTTACGTAAATCCTCTATGTACTGGTGTGTGGTGGTGGCATTGATCAAATTTTGATCTGTAGTGCGATACAATAAGTGCTGGGGCAGTACCATCCGTCTACCTGTCATCAGTTCAAAAGATGACATTTTTGTAACTGTATTCGGAGTAGCCCTCAACGCCATCAGGACCAGTGGAAGTTTGACATCCCAATCTTTGCCTGTTTCCTTAACAAATTTCTTAAGGACATTAACGATGGTCTGATTGTATCGTTCTACACCACCACTAGAGGCTGGCCGATAGGCGATATGCAATTTCCTTTTAACCCCCAAAATCTTCCACAATTTGGCCATCACTTCGCTAGTGAAGTGCGATCCTCTATCAGACTCTATCCTCTGAGGTAAGCCAAAACGTGAAAATACATGATTTATTAGCAATGCAGCACATGTCTCGGAGCTATTATTTGGTGCTGGTATACATTCGACATACTTGGTGAATAAACATGTAACTGTTAACATATACCGATTTCCTCGTGAAGATTTTGTTACGGGCCCAATAAAATCCATTTGAAGGTCTGACCAAGGCATACATATCCCCCTCTTCTGGAGAGGTGCTCTGTGAGTTGGCTTGGTAGGTTGAAATTGGGGACATATTAGGCAACCTTGGCAGTACTCCTTCACATCACGTAACATATGAGGCCAGTAGGCATAATCCCGCAGGATCTCATACGTGATCTTCTCTCCACGATGACCGGAAGTGGGAGCATCATGGGCATGCTGTAGCATCAAACCTCTAAATTTAAGTGGGACGACCCATTGTTGTACGCCACCCTTTGAGGTTCGTATCAACAATCCCTGGTATAAAGAGAATTGGGATTTGGATTTCATTAAGATACGTAAATCCTCCTTCCCACTACATACTTCCTTATTTATGGGATTTTGGTTGGGATCTTCTATATGACTATAAAATAAGCCAATTATTGGGTCTTCTTTTTGGGCAGTAATTAAATCCTCACTAGGAGAATCGTGACTCCACTGTAATGCATTCGGATCACCAGCTGTTCTGGCCTTTTGCCTGGTGACAGCTTCAACCTGTACGGTACCTAAAAATTGGTCAATGTCTAACAGTTCACCGGTGATTGCCCCTTCCTTGGCTAGAGAATCGGCCAGATCGTTCCCTTCTTTCTCGGCACCTAGAACCTTGGAGTGGCCTTTGGTCTTCTTGAAGTGCAGGGTGAGATCATTGGACCTTACCAGTTCATCGATGTGACAAAAGAGCTTACCATGTTTCACGGGTTTGTGATTACTCTTGTTCATGTTGTTTCGCTTCCACCTAGGGAAATACTCCACAAAACTATTCCTGACATAATTGGAATCGGTTATGATGGCACACTCTCTGATGTTGAACTCTATAGCCATCTCAACTGCTCTAAGAATTGCAGTAAGTTCAGCAACCTGACTGCTTTTTGGTCCAAGTTTGTATCCCACAGAAATTGGGGTGACACCTTGGGTCCAAACGATTCCAATACCTGCCACAAGTTGGAGCTGTTCCCCATCCTTGTGATGAAAAGCACAACCATCCACATATACACACGGCAGCTGTTTACAGTATTCTTCATCGTAAACCTTGTAGGGAGAGAACAGTTGTTCTTCCAGAAAGTCAGTGTCCGGGCCCTCCATAGCAGGCGTAGTTGCGGAACAATCATGGAGCTCGGCTAGGCCCTGGGCTACTGGACTTTCCTTGTTCTGTTTGTACCGAATTTCAAGAGGCCACCCTTGCAAAGACAAAGTCCAAGCAGTGATGCGGCTATTAGACACATTTCCTCCCTTGATACGTTCACTCTTTAAATACTGTAAAGGCTGGTGTGCCGTTTCAACAATGATTCTCTCTCCCTGAATGTAACTGCGGAAATTCTGTAATGCCCACACGGTGGACAATAGAGCTTTTTCACAGTCACTGAACTTTACTTCAACCGGGGACAAAGTTTTACTGGCATAGGCAATCACCTTACTGACATCATCACGTTTCTGGTAAAGAACAGAACTCATACTTACCTGCGTAAACCCTGTCTCTAGATAGAAATTTTTACCCCCTTCGGGATATCCGAGACACGGGGCTTGTGTGAGACGTTCCTTTAATTCCTTCATGGCGTCCTCCTGTTTCTTACCCCACGACCATTCGACATCCTTCTTCAGTAGGTGAAGCAGTGGCTTGCTTATCTCGGCGTAATTATCAATAAACTTACGCGAGTAGTTTACCATACCTAGGAATGATCTCAATTCTTTAAGGTTAGTAGGGACTTTACAGTTCAGAACCGCCTCAACCTTCTTCTTTTGTGGGTTCAAACCTTCAGCAGTAACTTCATGGCCTAGGAAGTTTACCTTCGTGCGACACCACTGGGCTTTTTGTAAGGACAGTTTAACTCCTGCTGCTTTTAATTGGCCCAGGACATGCCAAAGTTCTGTAATGTGTTTGGCCATATCTGTACTTTTGATCAGGATATCGTCCACATATGCCAACGTCCCCCTTTCGAAGGCGTCTGGCATGGCCTTGTGCATGAACACAGCAAATTCATGTCCGGAATTTATGAATCCGAAAGGCATTCTCACCCAACAATATTGTCGATTCCCAAAACTGAAAGCCAGTTTGTATTGGTCTTCCTCACTCACCTTTATGGTCCAATACCCCTGTGCACAATCCAAGGCTGTGAAAACTTGGGATCCTTGGAGCTGGGCTAAACACTGGTCTATGTATGGGACAGGCCATCCTGACATGTACACACGCTTGTTTAGCTGACGGAGGTCAGTGCACAGACGCCATTGTCCATTGGGTTTTAAGATACCCAGGATCGGGTGGTTGTAGGAGCTGTGGATGGGCCGAATTATACCCCTTTCATGTAACTTCCTGATAATCTCAGCTAGAGATTCATAGGAAGCTAATGGTAATCTATACTGTCTTACAAATACTGGTGGGGCATCTGGATCTGTTTGGATCCTAGCGATGTGTAGGTCAGTAGTCCCACAATCGTAAGAATCCTTGGCAAAGATTTCTTGGAATTCAAGGAGAAGCTCTCGGAGCAATTGTCGGTCGAGATCACTGGAACACGCATCGGCGAGGGCCACCATCTCTTCCACTAACTCCTTGAATCCAGGAAAGCTTTCCGGCTGACCTATCTCATATGCCTCTTCAAGTTTTGTGGTGAGGTCATTGGGTATGTGATGTGTGTGTGTGTTCTCCTGCCATCCAGGTTCTTTTGGGTACTCTTGTTCTTTGATTGGGTGATCAAAGACAATTGATGTCTCTTCGATTCGACAGGTGCCATCTTTAGAATCGAATGGATAAATGGACTCTATGGTGAAAATACCCTCTGGTAATGAATGGAATGTTTGTTCAATTAATTGTTCCTCCGACAAATATTCATCGGGGATGAGTCCAATCACCTGGTTAGTGACCCCAAAGGTGTAATATTCAGTCTCTACCGCTAGACCAATAAGGGTCTCTTTGGGTAAGACGATGTCCTGATTGGACAGATTATGTACGTAAATGTACATCGGGGATTGATGTGTGTTGACTAGGGGCGTGTGTGTAATGTTCAGTCCCTCCCCCTGCATTTTATGGGAGAGGCATACTAATGCATCTGACCCCTTCAGTCTATGTCCCTTTTTAACTTGGATGGGGAGTATGAAATTATTTATGCCCTTAGGAATTGTAATCTTTTGGGCTACCTGGACTTCAACAGCATAAGGCATCTGTTGCTGGGATTTTAAAGCTAAGTCCAGATTTTGGTATTTTTCGGGGTCCCCCTTTAGTCGACTCCATAAACAGTCATTAATTAGGTCGACTTGCATTGCAAAGCGATGTAATACATCGTTGCCAAAATAAATTTTAGTTTGGGGATTATCCAAGACTAGGAACACATGGGTGGCTGTTTTGTTTCCTACAGTGACGTTTAAGAGACACCTAGCCATTGAATTGTGATCATCAGAGTCATCAATGGAGTCTGAAATCCAATGACGCTGAGGTGTGGAGAAACGGATCATTTCCATTTCGGTCAGGTGTTTTATCAGCCCATGGCTTACAAAGCTGTGTTCCTGTCTCAAATCTAGTTTGGCATATTTTGACCTATTAAGACCATTTATCCGGATGGGGATAAACAAGTCGCTGTTAACCCTTTCAATACCTGTCAAGAATTGGGTATGATCTCCCCCTTTTCTTGGTTTATCCTCCTGATGAAAAGATATCGTAAGGATGTCATCTTGGAGGGAGATATCTTTTATTTTCTCTTGGGGAATTCTAAAAATGTGTTCCTCATCTCTTCTGATAGGGTTATGGTCATCAGGTTTGATAACCGTTACATCAGGAAGTTGGCTGTTCCTGAAATGGATTTCTAATGATCCAGGCCTTTCTTCCACCAGGTGGCAGTGTTGTCGGGAATGGGGAGTTTTAAGTTTCCCATATTTAATCGGGGTATTTACCTGTGACCACAGTACTTGGTTCACACAGTCAACTATGGTGTTCAGCCTTTTTAGGAAGTCCATCCCAATTATCATGTGGTGCCGGGAGATGCTGGCAATGATGATGGGGTGTCTCAGTTCCTTATTACCCAGTTTCAGTTTAAGCCAGGCGGTACCCATGACCTGTAAAGGGTCTCCACCTACACCAATTAATGAGCTGTCAAAGCTTTTAAGTCTCGGCTTGGTGGGCATGACATTCGCCACTTTATCAAAATGTTCCTGTGACATGATGGTTGCTTGGGATCCAGTGTCTATTAGGCCGACAATAGGAAGATCACTGGCATCCTGCACCTGTACTGTGGCATAATATCTCCCATCAGATTCAGTCAGCTCACACATGAAATTAGTGTGGTTGAAGATCTGTGGGCCCTTCAATAACATGCGACTAGCTCTTATCTCACCGCATGTGGTGGACACATTACCCTTATCCTCCCTGGTGGGATTCTTGGACTGTCTCAAGACAGAAGCACAACTAGAAGTTGGTGCTCCGTCTGGCTTGTCAATCCCGACGACTTCCGATGCCGCGACTATATTAGGGGCAATAGATGGACACTGAAAAACAGGAGAATCGTTAATACCCAACAACTGGTCCCCCTTTGCCTGAGAACTAGATTCTCTATTAGTAGGCGTGTCTGGGACGGTACACACATCTTCTGTCATTCGACTCAGTGTTCTCCCCTGTTGGTTTAAGGCTTGGTTGCCTATTAATTCTGTGACCCTTGGTTGGTCACAGGAGCTGCTCCTAAAAAAGGATTGGATGGAAATTGAGTGACAAGCCTGTCCATTTGTTCAGCCATTTTGCTGACCTGTGCCTCTATTTGTCCAATACGCTCAGAGGAGTCATTCTGTTGATTCTCCCTTTTCCTATACTTGCGCTTGTATTTTGGACGAGACTGGTAATGAGACTCAGAGTCAGAACTACTGCTCTGGTCCCGACGCCATTGTTCTCTCTGAGGTTTTGGGGTCTCCCTGTTATTAAAGGGAGCCTGGGGTACTGTATCCCCCCTTTGAGCTTGAGGGTGTTCTTGGCGTGGATGAAATCTTTGGAAGTCAGAGTTTTTATTAAAATTGGGATTCTTATTGTAATTATGGTTCCTGTTGAAATTGGGGTTCCCATAAAAATTCCCATGTTGGTTTTGGCGAGGATAATAGAACCTCCGAGGATACCATTGACTCCTTTGATTCTCATCACTGTACTGACCCTTACCATACTTTTTATTCTTCTCACTTCCACTACCGTAGTTTCCTGGCTTTTGTCTATCCTTTCTCACCCACTGGTTTTGGGGTGCAAAGTTATGGACCTCCTTCACTGCTGGGTTTGAGGTACAAATCTAGGGGAACCATTGGTTTTACCCCCACGGACTACTTCCGCATATGATTTCTTCTCTGCCTGCAAATTTGGATTTGGAGGGGAAACGGTAGTGGCTGCTACTATCTTGGGGCTATTTTTAGGTTCTCTTTTTATCCCGCCCTCACTGGACTGTTGGATCGAGAATAAATAGTCACTCTCTCTCACCAACCAATCAAGAGAGCATCCCTTTCTGTAATCCTTTGCAAGTCCCAATTTTATGTAAGCAGGTAATGCTTCATAGAATAGGGTCTTGAATTCTGGCTGGTTAGGATTGGGATCCTTTTCAGCCAGGAAATAGGCATTTCTGAGGACAGCCAGAAATTCTGCAGGGCTTTGGTGAGGACCACACTTTAAATTGTAGGCCGCAGCCTTGGCAGAGGTTACAGTTTTATAAGGCCCAAATTCCATGTGGCACTTATGTTTAACCTCTCTCCAGGACTGATTGGAATAGGCCCTCAAGGTCTCAAAGAATTGCCGGTATTTCTCTTCAAACACCCATGGCAGCAATTCTATTTTGGTGTGGTCATCTCTAATGCCCAGAATCTCTAACGTCTGTTCATATGTTTTCATGTGTTCGGTGATCTCAAAGGACCCTTTCTTAGAAAACATAGGAACAGTGTCCTTCAGGAACTTAATGACCTTTGGGGTGTCATATCTCCTGAATGACCCCTGGGATTTCCCTTCCTGCCTATATGAAACCTCATATTTTTCTTCAGAGCGCTCTGGAGTGTATCTTGAAAGCTTAGGAGGTGACCTATATTCTGACCCTGACTCACTATCAGATACTTCGCTGTGATGCGGGTATCTCCGCTCATCAGCCTCTGGCTTGACTGGGTTGGTCCGTCTTTGGACCCCAGAATTTATTTGGGCCGTCATCCTTATAATCTGCTCCTCCAGAGTTTTCTGCTCAGATTTTATCAAGGTAAGTTCTGACTGGTCATGCTTATCCCCTGGGTGAACTTTAATTTTGACAGGAGATAACCTCTCTGATCTGAAGTACTTCACCTCATCTTTTAAGTCCTGATACTTCTCTTGAAGTTGTTTTAATTCCTGAAAGTTTCTTTCATACAGGTCCTGAGCACTTCGAAAGTCTCCGACCAATCTATCATAATGTTTCTCGGATTCGTCTAAACGAATACCGGCATGACCAAGCTTCCCTTTCAAAGACTCAATGTCCTGATTTTTGCTTTCTAACAAGAGGCGGGCCTCTGACAACTCTTCCCTTAGAGTCATGGTCCGCTGGGCAGCTCCAGCGGTCATGAACCATAACATGGGCCAAGCTTCTAGGAGAAGTCTGTCACGGCTTCTATCACTTTCTGCTCCAGCAAATGCTATTAAAAACCCAACAACCTGGCCCTTTTGGTTGAACAGGTCCTCAAAGGTGCTCATGGCCTGCTGTTTCTCTTCATCCACAAATTCATTATTGCTATCCCCCAGACCTAATCTCTTGCGGAGATAATCTATTACTTCACATTCAACATACTTCTGCCAAGCACCGGCAGCTTTCCGAGCTGGCTTCATAGCTTCCTGCTCAATGCCTTGAGCCGCCATATTTTCCTCGTTATGCTTGGAAGAGGTGGATCCGTGATTACTGGATGCCATTTTGATATAAAATATATGTTTGACCAAGTGTACAAATATACAATCACCAGTGCGTTTTGTGTTATGGTACGATTTCTATGGATCTCAGCAGTGCCTCCAAATTTATCCTGTGGTGGTTTATGTAAGGATATATTTTACTTATAAAGGGCGTGTCCCTTTCCCTTAGATGAAATATTACAGTGCCTCCAGCCGTTAAAATACGGCAAATATTTAGTGAACCAATAATTTGGACACCTTGATAATTTGATCACCACTTATTATTATACCTTGAATTCTTTTAGCCAATATGATTTCGTACCATACACACAAAATTTGCCTTATAATAGATAAATATAAAAATTTATTTATGTACAAAAATTATATATATATTAACACAAAACGCAAAAGACTGGTGATAAATGAATATTGGTACACACAATCAAGAATATATCCTACCAATGTAAGACACAATAATAAAGTTTCTAACTAATTACATCAATCACAATTTTTAAATGATCTGATTATTTATTAAATTTATTAATAATTAATAATTTCGAATATCTCAAAGGTTATATTCTCGCAAGCCGTGGCCATAGGATTGCAAGAAGCAAGCCCTTGATATATGATACTCTGGTTATTAATATTCAATAAATTATGAAATATGAAAAAATTTATAATATGGCAATAAACAATTTTTAACAGTAAAATAGGATTTCTCTACATATATCTAACTACCCAATATTGTTGTGATACACTAAGATAATTTTATGATTCCACACAACAGAGAAAATAGGTTAATACAAAATCAAATAAACATCTCACCACACCCGGAATTCAGACTAGGCAACTCTCCCGTGGATTTAGCTGGCAGTGGAACGCCTTTGGACTGATATATAGGGCAAGTGAAAGATTCTCAGTAGGGGAGAATGTAGGAAGTTATAAGATTAGAGGTTTAGGAATTTAGTTAAAGTTTTAGGAAGTTTTAAAAGATGGAAGAGTAGTTGTTCAGCAGAGATCTTCTTCTTGATCAGGTCTTTCCATGAGGTTTTTATGAGGGTTTTTTCTTTTTTATCTTAAAGCACAAGGGCTTTTATATCCACTAGTCCATTGTTCTAAGATACCTTCCCACCAGGCTTCCTGATTGGCTAGTTGAGAAATGTGTGTACATAAGCTATTTCTCACCTGCCCGCCAGGTGGCGGTCATGTATCACAGAACAATGTGAGTATTTGAGATGACTCATACCTTGGGTGGAATCTTCAGGTAATTTCAGGAATTAAATATACGGCTCTTTCCAGATATAGCAGTGATCATACCTATACTATTCTAAATAGGGACCATGGAATATAGGTGTATATTCAGTTATTCCTTCTTGAAGTACCATCCTGTTTGTTTCCTGATAAGACATGTAACTAATGCTAGTCTATAATACATCTTACTTCCCATCATCTCAATACTCAAGTTAGTGATATATAGTTCCCATTGCTGAGTATTTAGTGGTGTTTAAAAACTATACCATCTTATTTATAATATGTTTTGTAGTATATTTTTGTAATTATATACAGTGAACTTTTAGACTTAAATGTCCTGAATTTCACCTTTTTGTTTCAGAATCAACATTTTCTCTGTGTAGGAAAAAAAACTCTCTGTTTGCCTGGCCCTTGTATTGGACTCATGGTAAACAACTGTTAATGCTTTCACCCTTGGTGAACAATAGTATATGGTAATAGTTTCAGAGGTCTGTTGGTTCATCACACTCTACAAGGTTTGGGTAAGCTCTCAGACAATCAGTTTGGTTCCTCTATTGTCATGTCCAGACCTTGTATATGTTTACCTGCTTATTGAAGTCTGAATAATGGTGTTTGATCACCTGTAGAACTTCAAAATAGTATTGTCTCTAGGAGGAAAGAAAAACAATCCCTTCACCCATTACATTTCTCTAGCTAGATGGTCATTCGCCTTTCCAACCAAGACAAATTAACCCCTTAACATCCGGCTATGCTGACTTGATGTTATATAGGATTATGTCTTGATAAATCATGTTTTTGAGACATAATTCAAAAGCCCACAACACAACAAAAATGTTAGCATGTGCCAGAGATTTCTGTAGGTCTTTAGCTGACACCCTGGGATTCTTCTTTACCTCATGCAGCATTCTGCGCTGTGCTCTTGCAGTCATTTTTACAGGACGACCACGCCTAGGGAGTGTAGCAACAGTGCTAAAGTTTCTCCATTTGTAGACAGTCTGTCTTACCGTGCACACATGAACATCAAGGCTTTTGGAGATACTTTTGTAACCCTTTCCAGCTTCATGCAAGCCAACAATTCTTGATTGTAGGTCTTCTGAGAGCTCTTTTCTGTGAGGCATGGTTCACATCAGACAGTGCTTCTTGAAACCAGTAAACCCAAAACAGGTGTGTGTTTTTTAAGGGCAGGACAGCTGTCAGCAACACATCCAATATCATCACACTGATTGGAGTTAAGGTTGGCTCACTCCTGGCTCCAATTAGCTCTGGGAGAAGTCATTAAGCTAGGGCCTCACATACTTTTTCCTCCCTGCACTGTGAATGTTTACATGTTATGTGCAATTAAACCATGGCAACATCTAATGTATGTGTAGTATTATGTTCAGCAGACTGTGTTCTTCTATTGTTGTGATTTAGATGATGTTCAGAGCACATTTTATGCCCAATTCATGCAAAACTCCACGTAATCCCAAGGGGTTCACATACTTTTTCTTGCAACTGTATATTGCTGCACTAGATTTTGTACTCTCCATTTTTAGTAGCTCAGTCTCAAAGTTTGAACCCACTTCACATCTTACATAGTTGATAGTTGATAGGGGTGAAAAAAGACGTGTGTGAATTCCAATACCCCTGTGTATTATATTTACTGAGGGAGACATCTAAAAACTCTTAGCTAATACCGCTACCTTTGGAAGTAAAGTACCTCATAGCTGAGGTCCTCCAGCCCCCCTTTTTCATTTTGTTGTCCTTTTCACTACTTCTTCTTGTTCAAGGACATTCTTCCTGTGGACTAGTGACCAAAACTGAACTGCATAGTCAACCAATGATTTGTAAAGGAGTAGAATTATTGACTTATCTCTTGAATATATTCTCTTTTTAATGCATGAGGGATTTCTGTTAGCTTTGTTAGCTGCAGCTTTGCATTGAGTGCTATTGCGAAGTCTGGAATCTACAAGGACCCCAAATCCCCTCTTCCAGAGGAGCCCCTTCTAATGATTACTTTGTGTGTGTATGTTTAGCAACAAAGTACATAACTTTACATTTTTGAGTATTGAACCTCATTCGCCATGTAGCTGCCCATCCTTTTTTTTTTTGCTATAGATACAGCTATAACAAAGCTAAGCTTGGTGAGGATTTGCAAATGTAAGTTATCTGGTCCTGGCAAATTATTGACATTAAGTTTTTCTAGTCTGTTCTGAACCCAGATTTCTGTTGGTCACAGAGGTGCATCCAGTAAAAAGTTATTAGCATTACTATTCCAACTACTGAACCTATCTTTTTTTTTTTCATTTTCATAAAATGAAGAGAAATATGAAGTAATCTGACATTTCCCTGTCATTTGTTCATCTTTTATGAGGCCTATGTTTTCCATCTTTACCTTTTTGTTGCTGATAAACTTTTTTATTTTTGTTTTGCTTTCTTTAGCAATATAGTTTTCATATTCTACTTTAGCTGCCCTGATTGCTCTCTTGCATCTCTTGTTGCATTCCTTGTAACTCTGGAATGCCAACAATGTCCCTTCCAATTTGTATATTTAAAGGTCAGTATTCTAATTTATTTGTTTTGTTAAACTAGAATTTAGCCACATTTTGTTCTTTTATATTTATTACCCAATGGAATGCACTGACAAATGTAGTTGTTTAATGCTTCCTTAAAACATGCCCAATTGTCCTCTGTATTCCTTGTTAAGAATATTTATTCCCATTTAGTATCATGCAGGAAGGATCCTAACTTTGTAAAGTAAATCTTTATAAAATGTAGAGTTTTTGACATACCAACATGCCTCTATTTCCTTTAATTTGACAAATCTACTGTAAAACAAATACAATAAATGTGTGTCACAAGTTAACTTACAGTTTCCTGCTTGTGTATTCTTACCTCCTTGCTGCAGTACTTTTCCTAGTCTGATTCCCTTCACATGTATAGTTAGTTGGCTGTGCTCACCTTTGGGCATTGCCTGCTATTCTGTGGGCTTTTATTTTCTTCCCTTCCATCACTTCCTGCTCCACCTCCTAGTTTGCTTGCCTATATAAGACATTCTCATTGCAGGTCACATTGCCTGAGCAACTTCACAGATCTCTGAGCTCCTGTTCGTTTATAACTTGTGTACCCTGTGGATGACTACCCGTTTACTGACCCTGGCTTCATTTACCGTCTGTGCTTATTTGCTGCCCACCCTGACCTCGACTTTTCGCCTGGATTTCCTCTTGTCTCCCGCTGTTTGTACCCTGCACATGCGAGTGATCTCCGCTTCCTCAGCTGGGCATACTTGGGGGCCGCGACCTGGTTCCAGCTTGCTTCAATACCCACCAACAGGGGCTCTGGTGAAGAAGCAGGTTGGGGCTTAGACTCCATGCCCTAGGGAACCCCGAGTTGGAGACCTACAAGGGCTCACTACCACTTGACAGTTTGCTCAGACAATGAGACAATGAGGAAAATTGATGTCAAGCAGGCCTATCAGGAATTAATTATGCAGTATCTGGAGGAACTTTCCTCTCATTTGGATCAGCTGCAGGTGGTGTCCACTTCCTCACCCTCTGTTCCGGCTCCTGTTCCGGTTCTTGATGCTCCGGCTTCTGCTGTCCCTCCAGAGGAGGGCAGTCCTTTGAAACTCCAGCTGCCTCCACCGCCTCGCTTTTCTGGTGATCCTAAAGCATGTTGGGGGCTTCATGAATCAGTGCTCAATTAACTTCAAACTAGCGGGCAAAAATTTTCCTATTGATCGTTCCAGAGTGGCGTTCCTTTTTGGAGATGTACTGGCATGGGCCTCGCCACTGTGGGAGCGTCAAGATCCTGCTGTTTCCAGTCTCTCTGCCTTCCTGCAAGCTTTCCGCAAAACTTTGCGCCTTTGCATCTGTTGGTCAGTATGCAGTTAAGTTTCTCACCTTGGCTTTGGAACTGGAATAATGAGGTCCTCACAGTAACCTTTTGGAAGGGTATAGTGGATCGTACTATGGATGAGCTAGCTGGCAGAACCATACCCTGGATGACTTGGTCGCCCTTAGCGTCCAAATCCATGTCCACTTCCAGGAGTGGGATCTGGAAAAGGCTGGTCCACGTCGCCCCTCACTGGGTTGTTTAGCTTTTAGTGTCCAGAAAGCTCCTGAACAACCCGTCTCTGCAGTTATATCAGCATCTGAAGAACCTATGAAATTAGGCCAGATGCCTCACCACAAGAGCGGTTGCATTGTCTGAGACTTAGCTTATGTCTTTACTGTGGGGCTGACGCTCATATAATAAAGTCCTGTCCTTTCCGTCCAGGAAACTCTCGAATTCCGCCACTTTCCCTCAATTTATCATACCTGTCGCCCTTCATTGGGCCCTAAACTCGTATCAGGTTTCTGTATATGTGGCTCTGGAGCGGCTGGGAACTTCATTGAGCAGTCCTTGGCCACTGAATTGGGCATTCCTCTTGTTCTATCAGTATCTGCAGTTGAAGGATCTACCTTGGCATTAGGACCCCTACGGTTTCAAACTACCTCCATCATTATGCATGTCAGTGTCCTTCATCGTGAGGAAATCTCCTGTCTGACTCCCCCTAAGTCTTCTAGTCCCATTATTCTTGAACTTTCATAGTTGCAGAAACACTCAACCTATCTGGATTGGAACTCTGGCTAAGTGTTGTCTTAGGGGTGCAATTTATATAAAAAAATTGCTAATGGACTTTTTAGGCACATAAACTCAGGACACAGAAGATAAAAGCAATTGTTACTTTATTAACATATCATATCTAAAATATATCTTTCGTATATTTAAAATTGCTTTGCACATTAAATCACACAGGTGATGTCACCAGGTGACCCCACCCCTTACATATTTAAGAACTGTCAAGCCAGCGGAGCAGTCAGACGGCCAGGAGCCAGCGTCGGGAGTGGAGTGCTTTTTTTTTTCGGGTAGCAGTGGCGGTGGCGGGCATCGTGATTGACATTGGATCTACTTTGGAGGACATTCTCATATTTTCTTTCTTTTAATAAAGGATTTATCAAAGACTGTGTCCCATCTTTTCACACTACAATTTTTTTTTCGTGAATGGCTAGCGGTATCATGTATCCCATAATCATTCACTGGGGGGGCGGGATTTGGGGGCCCCCTTGCTAAAGGGGGATTCCAGATTCCAATAAGACCCCAACCCGCAGACCCCCACAACCACAGCCCAGGGTTGTGGGGAAGAGGTCCTTGTCTCTATCAACATGGGGACAAGGTGCTTTGGGGGGGGAGCCCCCCTGCCCCAAAGCACCCCCCATGTTGAGGGCATGTGGCCTGGTATGGTTCAGGGGGGGGCGCTTGCTCGTCCCCCCTCTTTCCTGACCTGCCGGGTTGCATGCTCGGATAAGGGTCTGGTATGGATTTTGGGGGGAACCCCACAACCTTTTTTTAAATCTTGGCGTGGGGGTTCCCCTCAAAATCCAAACCAGACCCGAAGGGCTTAGTATGGATGGGGGGACCCCACGCAGTTTTTTTTTAATTTTTCATTGCCGGCAATTTTTATTTTTTTATACATTCAGCTGTCAGTGGAGAACCCTGCTGACAGCTGATGACTCATAGGTTGTTAAGGACTGGGCAATTACCCATTCCTTAACAACCCATGACAGAACTGGCAGATACCAGTACATACCGCATGCCTGGACCACTACTTAATTATCGCATGCATTTAATTATTTATTTCCTTTTGTGAATTGACTTTAGGTCTTTTTATGCAGTATTTACAGAGTGTTTTTGCTGTTTTCGGTAAATACCGCATACTAGGAATAGTAAATTGACATTTTCAGTATCGCATGTGATATGTGGTCATGTGACTGACTTAACTCATGCGATAAGCTTTAGTGAATTGTGCCCAGTATTCTATACAACATCAGGAATTACGTAATATGTTACAACATCATTGGCCTCTCCTGCAGGAGGATGCTTTATTAAACAAATATATTAAGGATTACCCTGAGCTAGTGTTTTGGAAAGCAGCTCCTATTAAAGATAAACAAACATCGAGTCACTATATACCTAGAACCAATGTTTCTACATTCCCCAGTGGTATTTTTGCTTGTGGCAGATGTACTTACTGCCCTTGGGTGCAGACTGGACGACAATTTATTTTACCTAATGGAGAGATTTGTACCCCCAAATTTCATGCCAACTGTACAGCTAGGGAAGTAGTATACCTTATGACATGCACCTGTGGAGCCTATTATGTGGCAAAACCATACATCAGCTTAGCCAAAGAATACATGACCATGTCTATTATTCATCTAATGTTAAAATGCTTACCCCCATTGGTCGTCACCTGGGACTGTATCACAAATTTGATACACATATACTAGGTTTATTGTGTTGGAGGTATTTTAGAGAGATCCATGTGGAGGCAATTGGGATACAAAAATTCTTTGTAAAGAAACCATGTGGATTGAATGTCTAAACGCTGTAAATCCACCCACCACGACTTAATAAAATCCTATTGTATAAATCTTTTCTATGACTGGAGGGTATAGACTTACAAACAACATCATGTGTGGTCAATTTAGGATTATGTGGATTCCAGCTATGGGATGTACCATTATGGTTATTTATTTTTGGCAGAAAGTGGGGGCTTTCCCATTATGATAACACATGGTCACTTTGTTTACCCAAGATATAGGCAGGTTTCAAACATGTCATCCCTTACTGTCTATACTAATCTGTGTGTATAGTTATTAATATATCTTTTGGTTCTATCAAGTATTGTAACTATGACAATTGTAACTATTATGACAAATATTACAACTATGGAATACTTAGATATGTATCTATTTTCTGGGGTTTCCTGTATCAGTGGCCTCCTATGGTTATGCTACCTTGGTTAGTTGTCCTGGACTGGGTAGTGTGTATATGTTCTACTGTGGATGTGTCACTGGTGGACCAAACTGCCTTGCACTATCTGTGAACTACTTTGTGGCTTTATCTCTCTTATCCATAATTGATCTGCTTATTGTGCTTTATTCTTTGTTATTTTCATGTAGAACTCTATTGATTTGTGTTGATTGGTTTTGGACTCCTGTTTGTGGCCTATGGGCCTCCTAGCCCCCGTGGCGGTGACCCCCTTATATGGTCGGGTGTGCAGCCAGTGGGCCGTGGCTGCTGTACGGGCTGGCTTTCCCGCCCCTCCATGGCCCATTGGGCTTAGGGGGGGTGGGGATGTCTGGGCTTGGTCATCTGTGGCGTGGGGGTCGATGGGCCTACCCCCCCTTTGTCTGCATGTGCGTAGCTGCCTTTGTTTTGGCACTGTGGCGTGGGGGCTCTGGTAAACGAGTGGATGCTCTGGCCAGGCCAGGATGATGTCACACGCCCTTTAGGCATTGGTGTGCCTGGTCTAAGCAGCGTGGGTTAGCGGACAAACCCCTGGGAATCCTGAAACCCCACAGAGGCATCTTTGTGGCTCCTCTAGACTGACGAGCCTTCCCTCTGGTTATAGCATAATAGGTATAGTTGCACTACCTTAGTAGTTGCAATGATGGGTACATGTTTTCTATGGGGATATTATCTGAGAGGGGAGTTTTGCAATCTGGGAAATTTCCTTGTCTTTCAGGCCAATTGGCCCTTATGCCTTATAGTGGAGGTGATCTATTCTGAATTTGTGGATTTGTTGCTTCATGGGTAGTGGTTGTCCTCATGTGCCCTTTCAGGCGTATACAGCGGATGTGTTGTGTCATTCAAAGAGGTAATTTTTTGTAAGTACCTTGAATTATTATGCAACTTATAGATGGGTTGCCTTTTACAAGGCACCACTAACTACTTTTTATATTTTGATATTTTTATAGGCCTAATTTGTCCTCCATCACTATACTTGATTAGTTGGATAACTACGATGATGATGCCTAATGTCGCCCTATACCTCTGATTCTTTATTTCCCTCCTGAATGTCTATGATTCCTGTGGGGTGTCTCTGTTTGCCTATTGCCCAATTGATGTGCCCCCATACCCACCTTGGGGTTCCTGCTCTGGTCAGCTGGGGGGACCTGTGTTGCTGCATTGGGGAGTCCTTCATCACACAATACACACTGTTTACCTTCCATGTAAGTGTCTGGTAGGCGGTACACATGTTGCATTGGTATTCGCTGTTTGACTTTACAATCATTACTATCATGTTTGTTCATTTTTTAGATGCGTTGCTAGCTCCTGAAGAAGCTTCTTCAGTTGCGAAACATGTTTGGCTTCATGTTTGGATATTCCCCTCCTTTTGAAGGAAGTGGATTGTGTCTACCATCTTTATCAAACTTCCATTGAAAAAACCTAGAATTTTTCTAATTGATAAGGGGAAACATGCTGTGATTTAATGTGCAATGCAATTTTAACTACACGAAAGATATATTTTAGATATGATATGTTAATAAAGTAACAATTGCTTTTATCTTCTGTGTATTGAGTTTATGTTCCTAAATAGTCCATAAACAATTTTCGATATAATTTTTTTTTCTTTTTTTAATCGAAAATTGCAAATGGACTTTTTAGGCACATTAACTCAGTACCACTTGAAGTGGATTGTGTCTACCATCTTTATGAAACTTCCATTGAAAAAACCTAGAATTTTTCTAATTGATGGGAGGAAACATGCTGTGATTTAATGTACAATGCAATTTTAAATACACAAAAAGATATATTTTAGATATGATATGTTAATAAAGTAGCAATTGCTTTTATCTTTTGTGTACTGAGTTTATGTGCCTAAAAAGTCCATTAGCAGTTTTTAATATAATTATTCTTCAATTGGAACATGGCACTATAAAATTTTTTTGGGTGTGACCTTCAACCACCGATGGTCGCCCAATCTCTTTTTATTCAGCTTTAGAATTGGGGGTTGCAATGCCATCAGACTTGTCTCTCTAAGGTGCTCCTATCTCTTTGTGTACCTGTGGCAGAGGTCACCACCTCTCCAATGTTTCCTCTGCATTATCTGGCTTTTCAAGACATTTTTTGTAAAAAAGCTGCTGACAGTTTGCGTCCTCACCGTCCCTACGATTGCACAATTGACCTCCAACCTGGGACTACTCCACCCCGAGGTCAAGTCTACCCTCTCTCCGTCCCTGAGACTCAAGCCATGTCTGAGTATGTCCGGAAAAATCTGCAGAAGGGATTTATCCATAAGTCCAATTCTCTTGCTGGGGTTGGCTTCTTCTTTGTGGAGAAAAAGGATGGTACGCTCTGGCCCTGCATTAATTATAGTGGTCTCAATGCCATCACCATTAAGAATCGGTATCCGCTATCCTTGATTTCTGAACTTTTTGACAGGCTATGAGATGCTTGAATTTTCACTAAGTTCGATCTGCGAGGAGCATACAATCTGATTAGGATCTGAGAGGGTGATGAATAAAAAACAGCTTTTAACACGAGAAAGGGGCATTATGAATACTTTGCAATGCCCTTTGGCTTGTGTAACACCCCAGCCGTCTTTCAGAACTTTTTTAATGACACTTTTTCTGATCTCTTATACGTTTGTGTCATTGTGTATCTGGGTGACATCTTTTCTCCAGATTTGGACTTTCATCATCAGCACTTATGTACAATTCTTCTATGTCTCTGGGACCACTGTCTGTACGCAAAGTTGGAGAAGTGCCTCTTCGTGCAAACTCACATTCCTTTCCTAGGTTACATTTTCACAGATAAAGACCTGCTTATGGATGCAGCCAAATGTCAAGCCATCTCAAACTGGCCTCAGCCTTCTGGCCTAAAACCCACGCAGCGGTTCTTGGGGTTCACCAATTTCTATTGTCGTTTCATTCTTCATTACTCCTCTCTGGTGGCCCCAATCACTTCTTTGACCCAGAAGGGTGCTAATGCCAGAACCTGGCCTCCTGAGGCAGTTGAGGCTTTACAGAAGCTCAAAACGGCCTTTCTGTCTGCATCTATTCCCATACCTCCAGACATTCTCCATTCTTTCTTCTTGGAGGTAGATTATTCATCCATGGGAGTAGGAGCCATTCTTCTCCAAATGCATGACTGTAAGCTCCATCTTTGTGCCTTCTTCTCTAAGAAGTGTTTGGATGCAGAAAGAAATTACACCATTGGGGATCAGGAACTCCTGGATAGCAAGCTGGCACTGCAAGAATGGCGACATCTACTGGAGGGATCTCCACATCATATCCTGATCTATACTGATCATAAGAACCTCCAGTATCTGCCCTACATTTGAATCCCAGACAAGCGCAATGGGCTCTCTTCTTTGCCAGGTTTATTTTCAATATCACTTAATGGCCCCGTTCTACAAATTACCGCGCTGATGCCTTTTCCAGATTGTTTGACACTGCTGACTCTGACTGTCATGTTGAACTAGAACCTATTATTCCTGCCAATCATATGCTGGCTTCAACCCATATTCAGTCATCATGCATTCCGCCCAGAAAGACCTTTGTGGTGCCCTCCCTTCCAACCAAACTTCTCAAATGGGCACATGACTCTAAACTCTCAGGGCATCTTGGTTTGCAATGTACCTGTGCCTTCCTGCAGCGTTACTACTGATGGCCTTCACTTCGGAAGGATGTTGAAGAATATGTCCAGGCTTGAACCATTTGTGTACAGTCTAAGTCTTCCACGTCAGCTCCTGCAGGTCTTTGTTTACCTCTACCTGTTCCAGGTGTACCTTTGTGTTGCATCTCCATGGACTTTATCTCTGAACTACCCCCCTTAGAGGGCTCCACTGTTATCTGGGTGGTTGTGCACAGGTTTTCTGAAATGTGTCACTTAACTCCACTTCCAGGACTACACTCTGCTGTCACTTTAGCTGCCATCTTTATTAAGGAAATCTTCTGTCTTCATGGTATGCCCTCGCATACCATCTCTGATAGAGGAGTTCAAATTACAGCACACTTCTGGAGGGCTCTGACCACATCTTTTGGAATCAAGTTGGGCCTCCCCTCAGCCTTTCATCCGCAGTCAAATGAGCAAACTGAAAGGGTCAACCAGAATGTGGAACGGTATCTTCGTTTCTGCTCATCAGGATGATTGGGTAGACCTTTTATCCTTGGCAGAGTTTATCCTTGATAATCATACTAATGTCAGCACTGGTGAATCTCCCTTTTTCACTGTGTATGGTCACATCACTGTGCGAGTCCCAAATTTCTTCCTAGCAACAAGGTTTAGCTCTCTACCAAGAATATCCATCTCTGAGTACCCTTAATGAAATTTGCTCCTCGTTTCATTGGTCCCTTTACCATTCCCTGCTAGATTAGCCCTGTCACTTTCAAGCTCTGGTTCCGGTCACATCTAAGGATCCCTAATGTTTCTGTCCTGAGACCATACATCATCAATAGGTTTCCCGTCTTCTTCGTCATCCTTCTTCTACAGTCAGTACCTCGGATCAGTATGAAATCAAGCAAATCTTAGATTTCAAACTCTCCAGGGTGAGACTTTTGTATCTAATTGACTGGAAGGGATATGGTCCTGAGGAGAGGTGTTGGATTCCTTCTACTGATGTTTCTGCCCCTCGTTTGGTGAAACTCATCAGAAGTTTCCTCTCAAGCCTGGCTCTAAACATGTGGGAACTAGTAGGAGGGGGGTATTGTCACAAGTTAACTTGCAGTTTCCTGCTTGTGTATTCTTACTTCCTTGCTGCATGGCATTTTCTAGTCTGATTCCCTTCACATGTGTAGTTAGCTGTGCTCTCCTTTCGGTATTGCCTGTTATTCTGTGCGCTTTTATCTCCATCTCTTCCATTCTTTCCTGGCCTGCCTCCTAGTTTGCTTGTCTATGTAAGACATGCTCATTGCAGGCCACATGCCAATACCTAAGCAACTTCACAGTTCTCTGAGCTTATGTTTGCTTTTTACTTGTGTATCCTGTGCCTGACTACCCATGTATTGACCCTGGCTTCGTTTACCATCTGTGCTTGTTTGCTTCCCGCCCAGTGATGGCTTGTCTCTTGGATTTCCTCTTGTCTCCTGCTGTTTGTACCCTGCACAAATGAGTGATCTCAGATTGTCAGCTGGGTGTACTTGGGGGCCACGACCTGGTTCCAGTTTGCTACAAGTCCATCCCCACCATCAGGAGCTCTGATGAAGAAGCAAGCTGGGGCTTAGACTCCGCGCCCTGAGGAACTCCAAGCTGGTGACCTACAAGGGCTTACTACCACAGATGCTTGACACTGGGGGTGAGTGCTGTGTAGATAATACTCACCCACAGAAGGAAGCATGACATAAGCATGTCACCAATTTCCTTTAGTCAACTACAAGAGGAGGAAACATGGCTGGAAGCCATCTCTCCATGGGGAGAAAACAGTAGCACCCAGTCACACAAATATACAATAAACTGGAAAGATAAATGACCTGTTTAGGAGAGAAGAAGTAGTTAAAAAAGGAATGTAAAATTAAATGGAGAGAGCTTTTTCAGAAGAAGTACCTTGCTAATCACATTCTGTTCTTCCTTGCTGGAGTTCAGCTTTAGGCTTACTTCCCCGCATCATATATCACCTCCATCTGTAAACTTAAAACATTATAACATATAACATATAACTTCACGCTCCCATTTTCACATACCTAGCACCAAGCAGCATAATTAGTCCTCACTTTTTATGCACATTCTCACATCACTTACAGTGCTAAAGGGAAACTATGAATAACATGTATTGATTGTATTCGTTACATAGTTACATAATTAGTCTGGCTGAAAAAAAGAAAAAAGTCCATCCAGTTGAACCATTAAAAAAAAAATTATAATCCTATACCCACAGTTGATCCAGAGGAAGGCAAAAAAACCCAGCAAAGCATGATCCAATTTGCTGCTGCAGGGCAAAAAAATTCCTTCCTGTTTCCCCGAGAGGCAATCGGATATTCCCTGGATCAACTTTACCTATAAATGTTAGTAACCAGTTATATTCTGTGTATCTAAGAAAGAATCCAGGCCTTTTTTAAAGCAATCCACTGAGCTGGCCAGAACAAACTCTTGAGGGAGTCTATTCCACATTTTCACAGCTCTCACTGTGAAGAAACCTTTCCGTGTTTGGAGATTACATTTCTTTTCCTCCAGACATAAAGAGTTCCCCCTTGTCCTCTGTGATGACCTCAGGGTGAACAGCTCTACTCCGAGTTCACTATATGAACCACTGATGTATTTATACATGTTGATCATATCCCCCCCTTACTCTCCTCATCTCAGGAGAGAATAAATTCAGTTCCTCTAATCTTTCCTCATAGCTGAGGTCCTCCATGCCTCTTATCAGTTTGGTTGAACTTCTCTGTACTTTCTCCAGTTCCCCAATGTTCTTTTTGTGAATTGGTGCACAAAACTGAACTGCATATTCCAGATGAGGTATTACTAATGATTTGTACAGGGGTAAAATGATATCTCTCTCTCTGGAGTCTATACCTCTTTTAATACAAGAGAGGATTTTGCTTGCTTTGGAAACAGCAGCTTGGCATTGCATGCCATATAAAGCTTGTGATCTACAAGAACCTTCTCCACCATTGATTCCAATTATATGCCCCCTAGTATGTATGATTCATACATATTCTTAATCCCCAAGTGCATCACCTTACATTTATCAACATTAAACCTCATTTGCCACATAGTTGCCCAATTAAACAGTGCATTGAGGTCGGCTTGTAAGTTAAAGACATCCTGTAAGGACCATCCATCTTTCGTCTGGCAGTTTTTGCTGGCCGATAACTAAAAAGAGTGGGAAATTTGAGTGGAGAGTGAAAAAGTTTTACTTTTGATTGCTGGTGCTTGTAGTTGTTTTATTTTCTTCTTTGGGTCTTACTAAAAGCTTTTACTTTCTTAAATCACTTTTTCTGTCACTTATTAAATAGCATTTTTTTTTTCTCTTCCTTTCCTTGTCTTCCTTCACTCTGCTAATTAAGGGGAGGAGTTAATTGGTCACAGGTGATACAGGTATTATATAACTTTCTGTAGAGCTCACTCGGAGCTTGCTGATTCTTGAGCTTGCCTGTATTTTGCTTGCAGCACCTTTTAGTAAGTGGACATTTGATAAGTGGAGTTAAAATACCGGAGTGGAAAACAGGAGATTATAACAGGAGTCTACTAATCTGTAAGTGACATCTGATATTTCCTATTACTATTGTAACTGGGATAATGTGTGCTAGCAGGGTGGAAGGTTTTGTGCAGTGCACAGTGTGCTGCATTTATGCAACAATGGAGCAACAGCTCCAGGATGGATGGATCCATATGTGAGCGGGTTGCCCTTCTGGAAACTCGTGTTAGAGATCTGGAGGAGCAAGTTGCAACACTGGACAGAACCGACAACCTTGAAAGGGGTCTTCTGCTCCCTGAGCAGGTAGCTAATGGGATTGATGTGGAGGGGCTAATCAGGATTATCAGGTAGGAAGATGGGTTACTGTAATGAGAGGGAGTGGTAGGGGCTCACAGAAAAGGAAGGCCAGCCATGGGTTTGAGCACCCAAAAATATTTGCCAAGTTGGGTGAAGATGTGGGGTTGGCAAGCTCAGGGGTGGCAGTCCTGGATGTAACTGCTATCCTTAACAGGGCAGACCATCTGGGAGGGGTGGTGAGGGTAGTGTAGGAAGGCGTAGACAGCTGGTGGTAGTAGGGGATTCTATAATCCGAAGGACTAATAAAATAATTTGTCACCAGGATCGACAGGGGTCAGCATGTGGTGGACCGGGTTGATAAATTACTGGGAGGGGCTAGGCATGGAGTTCTTCAAAAAGACTGTATGTGAACACACTGCAAAATATATTCCCATGGGCAACAAGTTTAAAAGGCTAAAAATCAAACGTATGTGGTTTATGGCCAAAGTTAAAAAAGCTATAGATAATAAGAAAAGAGCTTTTATTAAATATAAAAATGAAGGAATGCTATCATCATTTAAACATTACAAAGAGTATAACAGAACATGCAAAAAGGAAATAAAGTCTGCAAAAATTGAAAACGAACGACAGATTGCAGAAGATAGCAGGACAAACCCCCCAAAAATTCTTCAAATATATTAATAGTAAAAAGGTCTGGTCCGAGCATGTAGGTTCTTTACAGAATAATCTAGAGCGGGTGACTGGGGACAAAGAGAAGGCAAATTAAGATATACCTTCTTCAGCTCTGTGTATACAAAGGTGAATAAAGCACCTGGACCGGATGGCATACGCCCACGGGTCCCTAAAGAATTGAGCTCTGTCATTTCAGAGCCATTGTTTCTAATTTTATTGACTCTTTAACCTCCCTGGCGGTATTCCCGAGTGTAGCTCGGGCTTACCATGCGGCGTTGCTCAGGGAGTCCCTGCAGAGCTTACCTTGTCCTTCGCTCCCCTGTGTCCCCTGCAGCGTCCCCGGCCATCTCCTCCGGCTGATGCCGGCATCCGGATTCTGTGTTCCGGTCCCTGTGACGTCGGGACGTACGGGCGCCGCTGGCGGCGGGAAATTTTAAAATTTTAAAAAAATGTCATTTTTTTCAAAACGAATTTTACATAGTAAAACATTGCTGTTTCAAACCATTTCACATACATTTTGTCCCTAGAGCTTTGTCCTGTCCCCTGTCTGCATTTTGACTGTTCTTTCTGCCTGGAAACTTAGAAAAGTCCATGGCGTCGAAAAAGCATCCCTTTAGGTCAAAAGCGGGTTTAGATCAGCTAGAGAACAGCGAGAGTAAATCAGAACCACTTGCAGAATTGAGTGATAATGATTCGTGGAGAAATTCGTCATCAGACACTGAAAACAATTTTGCGACTTTGCTCAGTGATGTGCGGACTTGGCGCTATATTTCAAATTTCAGTGTTTTTGGTTTGATTATATTATTGAATGAAATGTATTATTATTATATTATCATTTTTTATGATTATTTATTAAATTATAATTTATGATTTTGTGTTTCAAATTTTATCATACCTGGGATGTTTAATAGATTCTTGTTCGGACAGATTTCAGTGAGTTATTCCTAAATATTACAGCCTACAATAAAAAAACTACATATTTCCATGCAAAATAATGGTACCACTTTCAGCACCAAAAATCTGAAATAATCATACCACTAGGGAGGTTAAAGACACCTGTCCACCCCACAGTCAGTCAGACACCAACTAATACCATGGGCAAGACCGAAGAGCTGTCAAAAGACACCAGAGACAAAATTGTGGACCTCCACAAGGCTGGAAAGGGCTACGGGGCAATTGCCAAGCAGCTTGGTGAAAATAGATCAACTGTTTGAGCAATTGTTAGAAAAAGGAAGAGGCAAAAGACTGTCAGTCTCCCTTGGACTGGGGCTCCATGCAAGATCTCACCTCGTGGGGTATCACTGATGATGAGAAAGGTGAGGAATCAGCCCAGAACTACAAGGGAGGAGCTGGTCAATGACATGAAGAGAGCTGGGACCACAGTTTCAAAGGTCACTGCTGGTAGAACACTACGTCGTCATGGTTTAAAATCATGCATTGCACGGAAGGTTCCCCTGCTCAAGTCATCACATGTCCAGGCCCCTCTGAAGTTTGCCAATGACCATCTGGATGATCCAGAGGAGGCATGGGAGAAAGTCATGTGGTCAGATGAGACCAAAGTAGAACTTTTTGATCTAAACTTCACTCGTCGTGTTTGGAGGAAAAAGAAGGATGAGTTGCATCCCAAGAACACCATCCCTACTGTGAAGCATGGGGGTGGTAACATCATGCTTTGGGGGTGCTTTTCTGCAAAAGGGACAGAACGACTGCACTGTATTAAGGAGAGGATGAACGGGGCCATTTATTGTGAGATTTTGAGCAACAACCTCCTTCCCTCAGTCAGAGCATTGAAGATGGGTCGTGGCTGGGTCTTCCAACATGACAACGACCCGAAGCACACAGCCAGGATAACCAAGTAGTGGCTCCGTAAGAAGCATATCAAGGTTCTGGAGTGGCCTAGCCAGTCTCCAGACCTAAATCCAATAGAACATCTTTGGAGGGAGCTGAAACTCCGTGTTGCTCTGCGACAGCCCCGAAACCTGACAGATCTAGAGGTGATCTGTGTGGAGGAGTGGGCCAAAATCCCTGTTGCAGTGTGTGCAAACCTGGTCAAGAACTACAGGAAACGTCTGACCTCTGTAATTGCAAACAAAGGCTACTGTACCAAATATTAACACTGATTTTCTCAGGTGTTCAAATACTTATGTTCAGCAGTGCAAGACAAATAAATTCTTTAAAAATCATATAATGTGATTTCCTGAATTTTTTTTTTTTAATTCTGTCTCTCAGAGTGGGAATGCAAAATTGCAGGGTGTTCAAATACTTCTGTTCCTCACTTTATAGTGTGAGCTGACACAGTTGTACCCTGTGCCTGCAGGTCAGCCTGATTTTGTCTGGAAGTTGATCAAGGTTCTTTAGCCACCATCCGAACAATCCTTTGCTGAAATTGTTGATGAGGTTTTTCTCTTTCATCTATGTCCAAGGAGATTAGCTACAGTACCATAGACTGTAAACTTTTTGACAATGTTGTGCAGTGGACAGAGGAGCATTAAGATCTGTTAATTGATACCAGTGAGTTTAATTACAAATTACAGGACTATCACAAACTTGGAATGCAATTATTTTTAACAATTTTGAGAAGGTGCCAATATTTTTTTTCCAGTCCATTTTTGAGATTTTGCTTTGTGTCAGATTTGGCTTTTTGTTTCTCCACTTTTTTGTGTCATACCAATACAAACAAAAGAAATAAACATGAACTTGTCAAAACATTTGTAATTGCAACAATTCTCTGGGCAAAGTGTTGCACTATCTAACAGAAATGCAGTGGTGCCATGACTGTATGTGCCTGATTTACCATATACATGCATGAAAAAGTATTCTGTCCTCTTTGTATTGCTTCTTTTGTGTGAAATCCCTGGTGTTCCTGACAGTCACTCTGCTTTCCTATTAAAAACTGACCACGCTAGGCATGAGAGCATAGTGTAATCAGTTCTCTGGCTGTGCTGTGAACTGAGTCTGCTCCCCCCCCCCCAATAATCAGACTTCTGCTGATATGCGCTTTCCACTGCACAGTGTTATGATCCGCCAGGTGGTGCCTCTGGCTGCCCACTTGACAGACCTACCCAAAGCGATCCCTGACACACAGCCATTCATTGGTAAGACCAGTGTGCTGCTGTTTCAACTTCCCTAGCTTTCTAAGTACCTTATGCAGCTGATATCAGAGGGTATGTGATCACTTATAAAAAAGGGGAAAACGTATCTATAATTTTTTTTTATATCTACTGTATATACAAATGTTTTCCCTTTCATTTCTATTTTAAACTGAATGGGTTGTTTTATAAGGTAAGGGTTCACATTTAATTTAAAATAAGACCGGATTTTGCTACTAATTAAATTGTTAGAAAGTAAGGAAAACAGGATAATTTGCAAAAAGATATCCATACCAGTTTGAGTAAAATAAATATGCATACTGTTGCCACATTATTTTCCATATTGAACCTGATTGAAAAAGCATTATTATTATTATTATTATACAGTATTTATAAAGTGCCGATAGTTCACTCAGCGCTGTACATTACAAAGGGGGACAGAACATGTGACAGAACAATACCAATACAATGCAAAACATGAGGGGATCGAGGGCCCTGCTCTTTCGAGCTTACAATCTAGAACAGTGGTTCTCAACCTTTCTAACGCCGCGACCCCTTAATACAGTTCCTCATGTTGTGGTGACCCCCAACCATAAAATTATTTTCGTTGCTACTTCAGAACTGTAATTTTGCAGTGGGAGGAATAGTGCCCCATCATTGGTATCAGTGGGAGGACTAGCGCCCCATCATTGGTATCAGTGGGAGGAATAGTGCCCCATCATTGGTGTCAGTGGGAGGAATAGTGCCCCATCATTGGTATCAGTGGGAGGACTAGCGCCCTATCATTGGTATCAGTGGGAGGAATAGTGCCCCATCATTGGTATCAGTGGGAGGACTAGCGCCCCATCATTGGTATCAGTGGGAGGAATAGTGCCCCATCACTGATGTCAGTGGGAGGAATAGTGTCCCATCGTTGGTATCAGTGGGAGGAATAGTGCCCCATCATTGGTGTCAGTGGGAGGAATAGTGCCCCATCATTGGTGTCAGTGGGAGGAATAGTGCCCCATCATTGGTATCAGTGGGAGGAATAGTGCCCCATCACTGATGTCAGTGGGAGGAATAGTGCCCCATCATTGGTGTCAGTGGGAGGAATAGTGCCCCATCATTGGTGTCAGTGGGAGGAATAGTGCCCCATCATTGGTGTCAGTGGGAGGAATAGTGCCCCATCATTGGTGTCAGTGGGAGGAATAGTGCCCCATCATTGGTGTCAGTGGAAGGAATAGTGCCCCATCATTGGTATCAGTGGGAGGAATAGTGCCCCATCATTGGTGTCAGTGGGAGGAATAGTGCCCCATCATTGGTATCAGTGGGAGGAATAGTGCCTCATCATTGGTATCAGTGGGAGGAATAGTGCCCCATCATTGGTGTCAGTGGGAGGAATAGTGCCTATCATTGGTGTCAGTGGGGGGAGGAATAGTGCCCCATCGTTGGTGTCAGTGGGGGGAGGAATAGTGCCCCATCGTTGGTGTCAGTGGGGGGAGGAATAGTGCCCCATCATTGGTGTCAGTGGGAGAAATAGTTCCCCATCGTTGGTGTCAGTGGGAGGAATAGTGCCCCATCATTGGTATCAGTGGGAGGAATAGTGCCTCATCATTGGTATCAGTGGGAGGAATAGTGCCCCATCATTGGTGTCAGTGGGAGGAATAGTGCCCCATCATTGGTGTCAGTGGGAGGAATAGTGCCCCATCATTGGTGTCAGTGGGAGGAATAGTGCCCCATCATTGGTGTCAGTGGGAGGAATAGTGCCCCATCATTGGTGTCAGTGGGAGGAATAGTGCCCCATCATTGGTATCAGTGGGAGGAATAGTGCCCCATCATTGGTGTCAGTGGGAGAAATAGTGCCCCATCGTTGGTGTCAGTGGGGGGAGGAATAGTGCCTATCATTGGTGTCAGTGGGGGGAGGAATAGTGTCCCATCATTGGTGTCAGTGGGAGGAATAGTGCCCCATCGTTGGTGTCAGTGGGGGGAGGAATAGTGCCCCATCATTGGTGTCAGTGGGGGGAGGAATAGTGCCCCATCGTTGGTATTAGTGACACAAATGATGGGGCACTATTCCTCCCACTGACACCAATGATACTTACCTTGCTGACCCCTGCTCCAGCCTGGGCTCGCTCTCTCCCTCTCCCATCTACAGCCTGCAGAAGCAAAATTTGCACTTACCTGTCAGCTGTCTTCCTTCTCTGGCCTCTCTCCTCTTCACTCGGTCCGGCAGCTCCCTCGATCTTCTTCGATCTGCGCGCTCTGCCGCTCGGCTCCTCCTCTCCAAGCTCCACCTCCTCGCCGGTGATTGGCTGCCTGTGTGCCTCTCCTGAGCTACAGTTCCGGTGGCCAATGAGCGGCGAGGAGGCGGAGCTGTTGAGTGATCCCAGAGGTGTGGCCAGGTTACAGGGGCAGCATATCATCCCGCCCACAGATCGCGAGACAGAGCAGCGGTGTCTCGGTTCCTAAGACCATCGGAAATATGTTTTCCGATGGTCTTAGGCGACCCCTGGGAAATGGTCGTTCGACCCCCAAAGGGGTCGCGACCCCCAGGTTGAGAACCGCTGATCTAGAAGATGGTGAATTATTTGGCTGCCACACAACAAAGAGCATAACACTAACAATACACAAAATCGAAACCATCTGCAACTCTGCCCCGAGCTACATCAACAAGCTAACCTTAAAATATTACCCAAACCATCCTCTTTGCTTCTCCCAAGACTTTCTGCTCTCTGTCTCCCTTATCACTGTCTCCCATGCTGCCCTCCAGAACTTCCCCAGAGCTCTCTTCCTCCTATTCCTATCGCCTGGAAACTCACTCCTTCAAGATAGCCTATCCCGCCTCCACCTAATAAATTGTGCCTTTACTTTCTCCATTAGATCATTCCTCAGTTATTGTCTTTAATATCACTTGACCCTCCCTTTTAGATTGTAAGCTCTTGTGAGGGGAACCCTCTAAACCCTCTTGCATTGGATTGGATTGTGAATGTACTAAAAATTAAACTATTTTTGGCATGAGGATACCTACTTCCAGCAAATAAAAGGAGTAGCCATGAGCGCGCACTTTGCTCCGAGTCTGGCCAATGTGTTTATGGCCCAATGGGAAGAAGGAGCTGTGTATTGCAATAGACTGCATCAGTTGAAGTTGATTAAGTAATTAATTGATGACATGATTTTAATATGGGAAGGAGATCAGCAAATCCTGGAATGTTTATTGAATGGTTTGAAGACTAATGAGAAAAGTATCCAACTTTACTTGGGAGATTGATCCGAAGAAGATACAATTTCTGGATCTAGAGATCAATATTGAAGGGAAAGGCATTTCAACAAAAACCTTCTTCAAAACTGGATAGGAATGGGTACATTCCACTAGATAGTTGTCATTATGCACCATGGTTGGATAATATACCAAAAGGTCAATTAGTATGATCAAGGCATAACTGTTCTGAGAAGGCATTTTTTTGTTGAGCCGGCAACCATGAAACCATGACAGAGATTTATTCAAAAAGGCTATAAAAAGATTTTATTGATCAAAAAAATAAAGGAAGTAGGTGATTTGGAAAAGCTGGATTTAATTAAGGATAAAACTAGACCTGAAAATGATAATGATGTACTGCCCATTATCTTAGATTTTTAATATTCAGCATAAGAAAATAGAATGGATTTTTAAAAAATACTGGCCCATCTTGAGGAGATATAAGCATTTAAAAGATTTTTTTCCTGAGCATCCTACATTCACATACAGGAAAGCCCCTTCACTAAGGGATAGACCAGTGAAGAATGTTGTGAACTCTCCAGAGAAGAAGTCAAGATCTTTTTTCCACCAGGATGGCTTCTTCCCCTGCAGAAGGTGTTATGCTTGTTAAGAAACAAGAGGAAATAACAAGAAGAGAGACATGTTTACATCCTATGCAATGGG
Organism: Staurois parvus; assembly: GCF_062004578.1. Taxonomy (NCBI): domain Eukaryota; kingdom Metazoa; phylum Chordata; class Amphibia; order Anura; family Ranidae; genus Staurois; species Staurois parvus. The sequence continues at coordinate 3,818,080 of NW_028318154.1, forward strand.
GATGGAGTACTGTATTATTATTATTATTATTATACAGGATTTATATAGCGCCAACAATTTGCTCAGCGCTTTACAATATAACGGGAGACAATACAGCAACAATACAATTCAATACAAGAGGGATAGGAGGGCCCTGCTCCTTGGAGCTTACAATCTAGGAGGGAGGGGCTAGTGGTACGAAAGGTAGTAACTGTGGGGGATGGACTGGTTGGAAGTAGAGGATTCCATTATTAGCTGAGGGCAGAATAGGCTTCCCTGAAGAGATAGTTTTTCAATGATCGCCTAAAAGTGAGCAGAGTAGGCGATAGTCTGATAAATTGGGGTAGAGAGTTCCTGAGGATGGGGAAAGCTCTGGAGAAGTCCTGGAGACGAGCATGGGAGGAGGAGACAAGGGAACTAGAGAGCAGGAGGTCGTGCAAGGAGCGGAGAGTACAGTTTGGGTGATATTTGGAGACAAGATTGGTGATGTAATTTGGGGCAGAGTTATAAATGGCTTTATACGTTATTGTTAATGTTTTGAATTTTATCCGTTGGGCAATGGGAAGCCAGTGGAGGGATTGGCAGAGAGGGGTGGCAGATACAGAACAGTTAGTAAGGTGGATGAGTCTGGCAGCAGCATTCATGATAGACTAAAGAGGGGATAGCCTGCGATTAGGTAGGCCAATGAGGAGGGAGTTACAATAGTCAAGGCGAGATATAACAATGGAGTGAATAAGTTGCTTAGTGGTTTCCGAGGTTAGGAACGGGCGTATCATGGAAATGTTGCGGAGGTGAAGTCTACACGATTTGGACAGTGATTGGATTTGGGGCTGAAAGGACAGATGGGAGTCTAGGATTACACTTAGTACCCTGGCATTAGGGGAGGGACTGATGATTGTGTTATTGATCTTGATGGAGAAGTCAGGGGAGGGGGCACGGGCTGGGGGGAATACTAAGAGCTCAGTTTTGGAAAGCTTGAGTTTGAGGAAGTGGAGTGACATCCATGCCGATATGTTGCTTAGTAGGTTAGTAATGCGAGTGGAGGCTGAAGGGGTGAGGTGAGGAGTAGAAAGATAGATTTGTGTGTCATCAGCATAGAGATGGTACTTGAAGCCATGGGAGTTTATCAAGTGACCAAGGGAGGAGGTGTAGATGGAGAAGAGAAGGGGTCCAAGGACAGAACCTTAAGGGACCCCTACAGAAAGAGGGAGTGAAGAGGAGGAGGCAGCGTTATAGTTAACACTGAAGGAGCGCTGCGATAGGTAGGAGTAGAACCAGGAGAGAGCAGAGTCTCTGAGGCCAAGAGAGTGGAATTTTTTGAGGAGGATATGGTCAACCGTATCAAAAGCCGCAGAGAGGTCAAGTAATAAGAGTATGGAGTAGTGGCCAATGGTTTTAGCAGTTAGTAGATCATAAAATGAATCTATTATGTGTAGGTCTGGGGAGGTTGTATACGCCCTGCAGTGCTCTTGTGGGTTACTGTATATTGGGTGGACGTAAAGACCCTTGTGGAAGTGCCTAAGGGAGCATGTACAAAATATTAAAAAAAGGCTATGATAAACATAGTATTTCTCAGCATTATGCATCACATCATAATAAAGATCCAGCTTCTTTGGTGTTCTGGGCTATAGAGTAATATCATCCATATTGGCGGGAAAGTACCAAATTGACAGTACTTAGCCAAGCAGAATCAAAATGGATTTATGTGATGCAGACTTTGGCCCCATCTGGGCATCTCTGATTATTGATTTGTTTGTTGTGGGATCTTTAGGTTTTGCCTGGTGTCTCTATTTTTACTTCTGTATATATGTCCTGTTTTCATTGGGGTGTTTTTTAGGTCTGCCATTTCATATGTTAGGTCCACCAGTTATATACAAGTATTTATTATTTTTGGTATTTTTAATGGTATATATTTTAATGGTTACAATTTTTATTGTATTTTTATTAGATATTATATTTTTTTTACCCCTTAGAGATTAATCATGTTTTTCTGTAGGGATAATTCTTATATATATATATAAAATTATATTTTTATTGATTATTACGTATGGGTTATATTTTTTGTATATCTGGTGGTTTACATTCTATTTTTTCTTTATCAGCAGTCTACTCATCAGTTACAATACATCTGTGCAGGTTGTATTGGTATTACTTATTTGATTATTTTTTGGTTTATTTTATCTGATTATTGCTGCACATTCAGGTCTGCTGTGCACAGTCCTACGGTCTCCATTAAAATGGTGCACGTGAGTTGATTTGTTTCCTAGCAACTGCTATACAATTTTCTTACTTATATCAGGCTCGGTCACTGTGCCTCCCTTTTCTAAGGAAGTCACGTGGTTGTGTAATCTGATATGCTGTATTTGAGTCTGTGGACTTGTTTTTAATGTAAATGCATTTTTATATGTATGGTGTATTACTCCATCTGGCGGGCAACCGTGGCAAGCTGGTTATTTGAGTTGAGAGCACATTTTTACCTGTTCTATATAGTTCAATTACCAAGTTGAGGGCGCCTCTCATGTGGTGGAAGTGCACATATTGGATTGGATTCACTGGTGTTCACTGATTCGTGGAAAGTGTAGAACACAGATTATTTTTATGATTGAACTGTTATTAGACTTTTCACACACTGATTAATTTTGTGTATTGTGGATCACTTTTACCTATTTATTTATTCACTTCTTATTTATATTTACCGGTATTCATTTATTTATCAACTTTGTGGTAGTGGTTACATATTGCATTGCACCTTAGCACCTTTTGGGGTTAGCGGGGCTGCCAAGTGTTTAGCATTATGTCTTGTGTATTTAGGCTACATTTAATGTATCTGATTTTTTTGTGTTTTATTTATTTATTTATACACCTTTTTATAGTTGTGTGGGGGGGATTCGTTATATATTATTCATTACTATTTTGATGGAATTATTTGAACTCATCTCTTTATTCATTATTGTATTTATTCACCTATTTTTACACTTGTGTTTGAGTGAGCTATTAGTGTATTTTATTTTTTTTTTCATTTTTTGTTGTTTGTTCACTAGGGCAGCGCTACACTTTTATATTTCATGTTCAATGCGAATGTACTGTTTCCCTTTATTTTTGTAAAGTGCCACACAAACTGTTGGTGCTAAATTGAATAATAATATAATCAAGATATGAAAACATGCTGAAACATTAGAATTGAAATGTTTGCAGGTTTCTGACTAAAATTATTTTTACTATACATTAGCAAGTGTGCCCATTCATTAAATTCATTAAAGTGTTACTAAACCCACAACAGTAAAATCAGTCCATTTATGCAGTAAAGCATGCTTCTTATAATCACTGTGTAACTTAAAGGGTTAATCCTCTGCACTGTGTAAAAATGCTTTGATCCTGACTTCTCTGATCCTCCCCTTCTTCCAGTGTCATCCTCTTATCTCCTGATAAGACATATTGTGTGGAGGTACTCTGCACATGCTCAGTTTGATATGTATTTGTGTATTGCTAGAGAGGGTTTTTTTTTTCTTGGGAGGGTGCAGGTGATCAACACAGAGCCAATCAGCACTGTGCAGATAGAGGTCAGGGGTTCTGAATCCTCCTAGAGCAAATTTAAAACTCCTTCTACAAGCTTCAACCAGTGCTCAGCTGGACACTGATAGAAGTCACAAGACTGCTCTAACTCCTGATGAGAAAATGTATTTAACAGTTTATATTTACTAAAATAATTGCACTTCCATGTTGTGTGTACTGTGGGAGACCAGATAGAGTGAATGCAGGGTCCTGGGTTTAGTAACACTTTAAGTAGAGTGACATTCACAATTCCTAGTAGTATGAATAACTCCTATGTGACAATACTATGATGGTCAGCATTATGGAGTATATATTGTGCAGCACAGCCTCTGGGGCAGAGGTGTTGGCTTTGTAACATACTGTACAACTCTGGAGTGGTTTATAACCATCACACAAAACAGAGTGGGGTAGCCTGCATTATGTTACCTACAGCCAATGTATGGAGTAAGGCAGGGCCAAGGAGGCCACTTTTTACCAACTCCCATCCTGTAGCAATCATGGCCACCTCAAGGAGTAACGCTGCCTGTGTGTGTACACAAACAGTCAGCTCAGTGATGCTGAGCCTGTTAATTGACCTCCAGAGGATTTACCCCCCTTAATGACCAGGCCTCTTTTTGCTACACGGCGCTGCACTAATTCAACTGATAATTGCGTGGTCATGCAATGCTGCACCCAAACGAAATTTACGTCCTTTTTTTCACACAAATAGAGCTTTCTTTCGGTGGTATTTGATCACATGTGCGCTTTTTATTTTTCACGCTATGAACAAAAAAAGGAAAACAATATTTTTTACTTTCAGCTATAAAAAATATATAGTAAACTCAAAGTTGGTTATAAATTTAGGCCAAAATGTATTCTGCTACATGTTTTTGGTAAAAAAAATCCCAATAAGTGTATATTGATTGCTTTGTGTGAAAGTTATAGCGTCTACAAACTGTGGTATAGATACTGCAATTTACGCATTTTTTTGCTATACAGTGCTGCGCTAGTTTAACGGACAATTGCGCGGTCATGCAATACGGTACATAAATGAAATTTGCATCTTTTTTTTTACCACAAATTGAGCTTTCTTTTGGTGGTATTTGATCATCTGTGCGGTTTTTATTTTTTGCGCTATAAAAAAAGGCTGACAATTGTGAGGAAAAAAAAACTATATTTTGGACTTTTTGCTATAAAACATGTCCAGTAAAAAAAATTTCAAAATCAAATTTAGTCATAAATTTCTGCAAAAATGCATTCTGCGACATGTCTTTGCTAAAAAAAAACCCAATACGTGTAAATTAATTGGTTTACGTGAAAGCTATAGCATTTACAAATGGCGGGAAAGATACTGGGATTTTTAGGTTTTTTTTATACTAATAATGGTGGCGATCAGCGACTTATGGCGGCGATCAGCGACTTATGGCGGGACTGCGGCGGACATTCTGACATTGGGGGGTACTGACTTGGGGTCACTGACATCCCCAGTGACACTAATACAGTGATCAGTGCAAAAAAAACACTGATACTGTACTAATGGCACTGGGGAGGAAGGGGTTAAGTTTATTTTTCAGGTAAAGGGTTAACTGTGTGAGGGGAGTGTTTTACTAGGGGGCGGGGGTGTGTACTGCAGGGAACACCGCTGATCGGGAGAGAGAAACTCTTCTGTCCCGATCAGCTTGTCCTGGAGCTGTCAGGGAACTGACAGAAAGCACAGCTACTGCAGCTGTGCTCTCTGTCAGCGATTGCCACCGATCGCCGGGACATAGCCGGTAACGACCAGCTGTGACCTGGCGACTGACATTCGCGGCTGTGATCGGTGGGACAGGTAGGGTGGCGGTGCGCCTCGTGCGCCCCCTACCTGTTTACAAAACACACATTTTTAAACCGTGGTTTTGCCCAGCCGTGCCGCCCTGCCGCCGTATTTATACAGTGGCTGGGCGGCATGTGATTAAAGGGAGCAGGCTCAGCTGAACTGAGCAGAGTTTCTGGCCCAGCCACTGAGCCTGTCACACACAGGAGTTGTGCTGCACATTTAACAGGCTTCTTCTCATTAAAGAGATTTGACTGCTGTGCCTGCCTGTGTCACAATTGCAGTGGACAGGCAGGCAGCTCAGTAACACTGCCAGATCTTAATAGAATCTTAATAAAATCATAAATAGTGTCACGCTCCACTACCAATTACAAAAATTGTCAGTAAATAAATAATGAATAAATAAAAGTCCAGCATCAAAAGAATATATAACAATATCACTGCAGTTATATTGCTGCTGCAAACATGTCCTTATTAAGTCTGTGTCTTTGACACTTCTTCTTCTGCTGTGATGCGAGATAATAACCGTGCAGTTCCCCAATCATAAAAAATATTATACACCTTGTGCTCTCACCTGGTGTATATGACCAAACCGTTATATGAGGTCATAAAAAGCTTGTGTCCCTTTAATTGGACTTAGTCGCAAATGGATAGGATTATCCCTCTTTCCCTGGGATGGATGGAGTGTTCCCTCTTCCCAGCAGGGGTCCCCTCGCTTCCTTATGGATTTTCTGGAGCCGAATGGATGGACGGGAATATCCCTCTTCGCACTAGGGGGTCTCCTTGCTTCCTTAGAGATTTTTCTCCATAGGTGTAATGGCCATGAAATGTAATAAAAGAATATAGTGCCTTATCCTCTTTAAAATTAATTGATTTGAATAAAGTAGTGCACTCACATGTATTGCAAGTTAAAACCGCATTAAAAGTTAAAATTTGAATCCACAGTAAAGTTTTCCAATATAGTTGAATACTTGTTGTATGTTGTTTTAAGCGTCGTGATGTCAGACCAGTGCCGCCTTACCCCTCATGCCTGTATGAGTGTCGCTTGAGACAGCTGCTTCAAATGGCCTCATAGGTGATGCAACGCTGGAGTAGGTCTGTAGTCCGAAGTATGTCACCAACAGCACACGGCGCAGTGTACAGTTTGGGACAGAGTGGGATAATTTGTAGAATGTAACAAATAGCCTAGTGAATGCAGGAACCCTTTTTTTTTTTTTTGTATCATGGCAATGGAGCTTTGTGTCTGCAGTAAACAACATACCGCATTTTGGAAGCTATGGCTAAAATGTGGGATAGTCTGATATCATTGCATTGCACTTGCAAAAAAACATTCCAGCTAAATGTCTTATACTGACAGGAGTATAGAATATGGAGGGTTCAGGTAGACAAGGTAATCCTGCCAGTTCACAGCTTACACAGTCAATGAAATTTCATATTTTTATTTCAATATGCAGAGATCCACACAATTGGTTATCTGTACTGAGAGGCCCAGATCTGGAAGTAATGTAGGTCAGGGTTGAGGAACGCTGTGTGGGAAAGCGTACACAGCATGATGTGCTGACAATGAACCTGGCCCAGCTCTCTGTGAGTTTTTCTTTAATGTACCACAAAATGCTGAAGGGGGAATTGCTGCAGAGAAATATTTATTTTGACATCTTTCCTTAAAAATATGAATAGAATTAGAGCAAAGACTTTGTATCCTACACCTTTCCGGAGAAGTGTTTTCTCTTACTCCAGACTTCAGTGACCTAGTTTCACCTAGTATCAGTGGTTCTGTCGTGTAGTAGTAGAGATCATTATAAAATAAAAAGAGCTCAGTGGGTTACACTCCCAATCTTGTAACATTAACAGTGGACTGCATATAGAAAATACAGATGTTAGCCCTACAGAGTGCCAAGGGAAGTCTCAGTTTCCAGCTGGCTCATCACTGCTCACATGCTTGTGTTGTCTATTGAGAGTAAGAAATGTGCAGCAGTAATTTTGATTTGCATAGTTCCATTTAAATTTCAGAAAGAGTATCTAAACCAAATAAAAAATTAATATATTGTGGCATGCCAGGCCTTAGATATGGTAGTTGTGTTAGTTTTCTTTATTTCTTTTTTTCCCCTTTATTTTGACGCAATGATCGGAAACACACCTTCTTTCCTAGGGTGACAATGCACTCACTGTATGGTATTGTATTTATGGACGACAAACATTGACATGCCAAAAAGGTGGTGTTTAGGAATATAGAACACCACCCTCTCTCCTTGTAGGAGAGTGTAGGCCCCTTTAATTTGTCCTACCATCAAGGTTCCTGGGCTACCCCAGATGTCAGTCTTTGACATTAAGCTGAGGGTATGTAAGATGAGTGGTGTTAGATGGTTGTTGGAATGGAGAAGTAGACCTAAGGAAGGAATCTGTTTTCTGGAAAGAACCAACTTCTGCTTCATAATGCGAGTACACACAGTGTGAGTGTTCCCCTTTGGGGGAGCTGGGGTATTCTCCATCTCTGGAGCGGGGGACTTCTCTTGTTGTGGAGCAGGGATTGCATTGTCAGCTATACCCTTGGAGTAAAGAGACATTTGAAGGCACTTGTACCAGCTTTAAAGGGCACTCCTAATACGCATTTGTAAAGATACTTTGTATCTTACAGCATTGAATAATGCAAATCTGCATGTTGGAAACATTCTAATTAATTAAAGGACCCTTGTTTAAGCAAGTACCCTCCATTCTGGACATTCTTTTAGGTCAACAAATATTCTCTTGTAAAAAGATCATGCGTGAGGAAATATATGGGCAAACACTGTGGATGTGTTGGGACTTTGGTGATTGAATTAATCAGGGTCAGTCATGCTAGTTAGCTAACCTGTGGTGTCATCTGGGCCCCAGCTTTGATTAAAGAAAGGCTAAAGTCTGCAATACCTACCTTTCCTTCAACAGTCCACATGGGTAGTGCCAGGGGAGGTGCTTGAGTGTGCAATAGAACCCGAAAAATATTGCTAGCACCCCCATCTCTGTGACCTCTCTGTCACTAGGTGGGTCTGGTAAGGGCTGCCTTTGGCTTTCTCCACCAGCTGCACTGTACCTCTAGTGCCCTGCATGAACAATCCTGAGACTGGACGTCCATGGGGATTGAGAAAGGTGGTGGGCAGGGCAGGGGTGTGGTTGGACTCTCCCTCATGTGTAGGTGGCTGCTCTGGCTGATCTAGCAACTGAAAATGGGAAGGCAGAAGAGCATAGATGGCAGCCCGGGAGTCTTTTAGCCTAGTCCTCCAGCCATGCTGTAAGTGGCTGATGGGGAGAGGTTTTCCTTTTTCCATGACGAATTCCCACCATACAGGCTCCTACACTGGCTGCTATGTTTCATCCAAAATACTGGGGAACTGCTCCCAGCCCTCCCACTACATACTGTACACTGACTGCCCCAACTACACTCTACTCACTGACTGCCCCAATTACATACTTCTCACTGACTTCCTCTACTACATGCTGCTCACTGACTGCCCCAAATGCATACTACTCACTGACTGCCCTCACTGCATAGTTCTCACTAACTGCCCCAAGTACATACTGTTCTCTGACTGTCTCCACTACATACTGCTCACTGACTGTCCTACCACTACATACTGCTGACTGCCTCAATTACATACTGGTCACCAGGGGCGGACTGACAACTCATGGGGCCCCCCGAGCAATAGGGGATTATGGGGCCCCTGTGTCCTTGCCCAAACTCAAAAAAGCCTATGAAAAAGGTACCAGGGGCATCTCATGGGGCCCCCTACTGACCCCGGGCCCTCAGGCAGTGCCCGAGTTTCCAAATGGTCAGTCCGCCCCCAGACTGAAAGTAAAAAATATTGTTTTTCTTCAAAATTTTTGGCCTTTTTTTGTTCATAGCGTGAAAAATAAAAAGCGCACATGTGATCAAATACCACCGAAAGAAAGCTCTATTTGTGTGAAAAAAAGGATGTAAATTTCGTTTAGGTGCAGCATTGCATGACCGCGCAATTATCAGTTGAATTAGTGCAGCACCGAGTAGCAAAAAGAGGCCTGGTCATTAAGGGGGGTAAATCCTCAGGAGCTCAAGTGGTTAATGTGGGCTTTTTTTTCCACTTTCTTTTCAGCTGGTGAACTCATTATTTTCAGAAAGTGAAATGCAGAAGAGGCAAAGCATTTCTCTTCTGTATTAAAAATGTTGCCTGTCCGCTCTTATTTTACCTCCAGTTCCACTTTAAGCAACCACCACATGCAACAAATGATTGCAATGCAATATATTTTTGTTTTTGGTTTTATACAACTTTAACCATTGTCTACTGTATTAAAACAAGTCTAAACTTTATATACACTTTTATAGCTTTCCAAACTGCATATTTATGAAATAATTTATTTTTGCCTGGTGTTCTTTTTTAAAGTGGAATTAAATTTTCTCAATCAAACATTATCCATCATCCATATCCTGCTAGCATTGGTAAATAGCTAGGAAGATAGATTATATTTACATGTTTCAAACTTTATTAAATTTCTTCAGTTGCTTCCTGGCCTAGGCCAAAATTATGGACTCTCAGGAGTCTTAATGGGTATTTTTTTCCTTTCATCTGGAGGAGAGGCTTTATGAGCTAAGCACATATTCCTGCATGCATGCCTGAGCTAAGGGCAGACAGATTCCAAGACCTAAATGTCACATGAATCACTTACCCTTACTCAAGATGGTTAGAAATTATAGGTGGGTGTTTAAAAAAAACATTTCAACAACAATATAAAGCATAGAGAGATGATGGATGGATTGGTGGGTTTGCTTTGAATATTAACAATGAATTAAATAGCGGTTTGTGGTGCTCAGATACAGTTTAGTTCCACTTTAAATTCATTTTGAATGTGCTATTAGGGTGTGTTTGTTGAGGGAGGAGACAGCACATGCTGACAGGATTTAGGAGGCCACAAATCACCTTATCTCAGTTCCAGAGTCAATGAAATAATACAGACTGTTGATCTGTTCTGTTATTTATTCCCCTTTATACCAGAGAACCATAGAACATATCAGATTATTAATTATTCTTTCATAATATTTGGATTTGTATGATACATTATAGACTCTTAAATACCTTGTACTAATTTATTACAAACATCCTCACTAAGCAACAGCAGTTGACTTACAGTAGAAAGAGTTTGATGCTTGTTGGATATACAGTATATCACTATGAAGGTTTATTACACAGGGGTAATAGAAAATCTGTACGTCTGATTTACTTGGCATATAGGAATATTATATTGTGCAAGGCAGAAATAAAATACAGGTCCCTCAAGCTGCTGATTTCTGACTATAGAGGATAATTCTAAAGCCTAACACAGCTCTACTGTAAAAGGCTGGACAACCTAAACAGTAAGTTATATCATTTGAAACACCTAATAATACTTCTCTGCATAATGTATCAATTTCCATGCATAGAAGTTCAAAACTTTTTATGTTTGTTATGTGACCAGGTTCCATGTGTTTTTGCTTTTTCAGTAAGCCATTTTGGGCCACAAGAGAATGACAGCAATTTTATTTCATGTCATCTTAGTACAAAGAACACATCTGCTAACAGATGCTGTCATCATCTAATAGTTTCTATTTTCCCAACAGAGTGAAGAAATGTATAACCACTACCCTGATCTGTCAGTTTTTGTCAATTGTTTATTGACAAAAACCTGTCAAAGAAGGCCTCATCCACTAGGATCTGTATACAATACACGGAAACTTAAAGGAGGAACGGAACTCTGGAAGCTGTGTCAAAAATGCAAGTTGAGGACACAGGTCTAGTCACCAGTATACCCTGTAAACTCCCTGCAGTAAATCTTTTTTCCATTTTTAACTTAGTCATCTCAGTAGAAGAATATGTTTTTTCTTTCTTATGCTAGAGATGCCCCCCTTATGACTGGAGATGTGATGACCAGTAGGGGGGATATTTAAGAAGCAGCAGGAGAGGTTCTGAAAGCACAGATCCGCAAAATAAATTAGACAGTAGCAGGGAGATCTTTGTATGGCAGGTCCCAGGTACAGCTTCCTCTTCAAGGAGAACAGTGAGCTGCCCAGTAATGACATCACCAAACCTCATGAGACTAGGAGTCACAAAGCAGGAGATCCTCTCACCTAGGGATGAGCTCAGTGTTTAGTCCAAATGTATGTATGTACCAAACACTGGCTGAAAGACCATCGCTTACGGTGTTTGGTGTAAAGGAACATGACTGCTTCTGGCTGTCAATAGTTAAGGAAGCAGGAGCTGCTTGCACCTGCTACGTCCTTACCAACCACTAATGTCAACTGGCTCATTCACTTATATGGCTGTGAAACCCCAGATATGGAAGAAAATGGGCAAGGAATGAAGCAGGTTACATTATTGCCTACTTATCATTGCATGGCCATATTTGAGCAATGATGGTCACCACTATCCCAGCTGTCTATTGTTGCTAAGGATGTAGCAGCTGTGTGCACCCTCTGCAACCTTACCAACCTGTGTTGCAGTGCACTGCAATAAACAATGGCGTATCAAAATGCTGCAGGAGCAATTTTCAGTCCATTGTGGTGCATTGGCATTCCATTAAAATGAATAATGGCCTGTCTTAACACAAAACACATTAAGGCAATGCAACAGACTTGGCATGGTGTAGTAGAGTTATGCACAGGCGGATCTGATACATTTTTCCAGATCCATTATCTTGCCTCATAGAGCTGCACTGACTGAGGCATATATTACCAGTGCCCATTTACGTGCAGTCTACTGGTGCCTGGATATGAAATACTGTATTTAGCATGCCAGTTCATGAGCATCTATTTGAGAAGTTCAGCTGGAGTCAAGGGCCTATGTACCATATTTACCATAAAGGCCCTTATAGACCAGTACCTACGACCGAAGGGCTACAAATAAGAAAAAAAGAGCGCGCACCAACCTTGCGCATTACCTCGGCAATAAGATGATTTTATTAAAATAAGATGTGTGCTCACAAATGTAGCAATATAAAAAGTGTCTAGTGTCCAAGGATGGATCACAAGAGATCAAGTAGAGTGTGAATCCCACTGGCAGGGAAACTCTCGTAAAAGGCTGACGTGCTTTGAAGGGAGGTCCCTTCTTCCTCAGAGACAACAAGATAGAGCCTAGAACAGGAGGGTAAGACATCAATCTCTAAAGTGTTACTAAACCCACAACAGTAAAATCAACCTGTATATGCAGTAACGCATGCTTGATATACTCACTGTGGAACCTAAGGGGTTAATCCTCTGCATTGTGTAAAAATGCTGTTTAATCCTGACTTCTCTGATCCTCCCCTTGTGTCACTGTCTTATCTCCTGATAAGACATATGGTGTGGAGTCACTCTGCACATGCTCAGTTTGATATGTATTGCTAGAGAGGTGTGTTTTTTTTTTTTTTGGGAGGGTGCATATGATCAGCACAGGGCCAATCAGCACTGCCCAGACAGAGGTCCTAGAGCAGAAAGAAAACTCCTCCTACGAGCTTTAACCAGTGCTCTACTGTGACAGCGTGAGGAAAGTGCTGCCGATAACTGGCAACTGTATTAACTCCATGTTCTGCTGTGTCATTGGACACAGCTGATCACGTGGTAAAAGGGTGTTGTGATTGGCCTTTTTACTTCATCACGTGATCAGCTGTGCCCGTTTGTGGAGGATGTCATGTGACGCCCTCCCACAACTGGGTAACTGTACTGTGGCCATTATTCGGCTATAGTGCGGTTACCAAGTGGTTAAAGGTGACTCCTGTATTTCTGTTCAGTAACACTTTAAGCCCTTGATCTTGACAAAGAAGTTATGGGAAGGGGCCCGTGGGGGAGGAAATATTGTGAGCTCAGATTTGGGAAGTTTGAGTTTGAGGAAGTGGTGTGACATCCAGTGTGATATAGCTTTGGCCTTCTTTAACATACTCATAATTCTTCATAGGATGAACCACAAATAGCCTGCTACCTCTCTGTTGCCCATCTGTAAGGACTCACTCAGCAGAGGCTGTGTTTTAGTAGTATGATGGTTTCTGCATTCAGATATGAAGAAGACCTTATGTTGAGTCAATACATGAAATACCTTCTCCTAGGAGAAGCCTTGAGTCAAGGAATGTATACCATATAGATAAATATAATTCAACATAAAGGGTATTTTTTTTATAAAATAGTAATCATAGCTCTTCTTCTTTCCTCTTCTTCTCTCTGTGACACCATAGGAAACTGCTTTTTATGGTGGTGCACCTGAGGGCTTGCTCCTGAGCTGGGCTGTATGTGTCCATTGATACACAACTCAGCTCAACATCACCCCCCACTCCCTCCCCACAGGATTTGAATGACAACAGCAAGAGTCAATGGCTCCCTCTGCTCTCACAGAGTCCTGTGAGAAGAGAGAGCTGTGCCACTGCAGACAGGCACAGAGCTGGATCAAGATAGTATAAACCAGGGGTGGACTGACAACTCATGGGTCCCCCAGGCAATAGGGGATCGTGGGGCCCCTGTGATCTTGCCCAAACTCAAAAAAGCAGATGAAAAAGGTACCAGGGGCATCTCATGGGGCCCCCTACTGACCCCGGGCCCTCGGGCAGTGCCCGAGTTTCCAAATGGTCAGTCCATCCCTGGTATAAACAGAGGTGAGGGGGTGATACAACTGGTGGGACATTTTTTATCTTAGTGCTGGGAATGCATTGAGGTAAAAAATGTATGTCCTTTAGAACCACAACTTAGCTATTTATTTGTTATGCAAGAGCATAACACGTTAAATATTGGATTTTCTCACCTTTGCAATCAATTTTAATAAGTTGATTATATATGCACAAAAAGAGTTAAAGAATTACAATGAGAGCAGTACATTGCATCCAGACAGTATTCACAGAACTTAATATTTGCCACATTTTGTTATGTTACAACCTTATTCCAAAATGTATTAAATTCATTTTTTTCCTCAACATTCTACAAACAATACCCCATAATGACAATGTGAAAGAAGTTTGTTTTGAAATCTTTGCAATTTATTAAAGAAAAAAACGAAAAAACCACATGTACATAAGTATTCAGAGCCTTTCCTCTATACTTTGTTGAAGCACCTTTAGCACCAATTACAGCCTCAAGTTGTTTTGAGTATGATACTACAAGCTTGGCACAGCTATTTTTGGGCAATTTCTCCCATTCTTCTTTGCAGTACCTCTCAAGCCATCAGATTGGTTGGGGAGCGTCGGTGCACAGCCATTTTCAGATCTCTCCAGAGATGTCCAATTGGGTTCAAGTCTGGGCTCTGGCTGGACCACTCCGGGACATTCACAGAGGTGGCCTGTAGCCACTCTTTTGTTATGTGGGCTGTGTGCTTAGGGTCGTTGTCCTGTTGAAAGATGAACTGTTGCCCCAGTCTAAGGTCCAGAACGCTCTGAAACAGGTTTTTATCAAGTATGTCTCTGTACATTGCTGCATTCATCTTTCCTTTGATCCTGACTAGTTTCCCAGTTCCTGCCGCTGAAAAACATCCCCACAGCATGATGCTGCCACCACCATGTTTCACTGAAGGGATGTATTAGCTAGGTGGTGATCAGTGCCTGGTTTCCTCCAGACATGACGCTTGGCATTCAGGCCAAAGAGTTCAATCTTTGTTTCATCAGACCAGAGAGTTTTGTTTCTCATGGTCTGAGAGTCCCTCAGGTGCCTTTTGGCAAACTCCAGGAGGGCTGCCATTTGTCTTTTACCAAGGAGTGGCTTCCGTCTGGCCACTCTACCATACAGGCCTGATTGGTGGAGTGCTTCAGAGATGTTTGTTCTTCTGGAAGGTTCTCCTCTCTCCACAGAGAAATGCTAGAGCTCTTTCAGAGTGACCATCAGGTGCTTGGTTACCTCCCCGGCTAAGGCCCTTCTCCCTAGATCGCTCATTTTGGCCCACTTTAGGAAGATTCCTGGTGGTTCCAAACTTCTTCCATTTACAGATGATGGAGGCCACTATGCTCATTGGGACCTTCAATGCTGCAGAAATGTTTCTGTACCCTTCCGCAGATCTGTGCCTTGATACAATCCTGTCTCGGAGGTCTACGGACACTTCCTTGAACTTCATGGCTTGGTGTGTGCTCTGACATGCACTGTTAACTGTGGGACCTTATAGAGACAGGTTTATGCCTTTCCTAATCATCTCCAATCAACTGAATTTCCCACAGGTTGACTCCAATCAAGCTGTGGAATTATATCAAGGATGATCAGTGGGAACAGCATGCACCAGAGCTCAATTTTGAGTGCCATGGCAAAGGCTGTGAATGCTTACATACATGTGTTTTTTTTTCCCTTTTTTTCCTTTTAATACATTTCAAAGATTTCAAAACAAACTTCTTTTACATTGTCATTATGGGGTAGTGTTTGTAGAATGTTGAGGAAAAAAATGAATCAATTTTGGAATAACGCTGTAACATAAAATGTGGCAAAAGTTATGTGTTGTGAATACATTCTGGATGCTCTGTACAATATAGTAATGAAGTATTAGTTTGATAGGAGAACAAACCTTGCAAATTAATTTTTTTTTATCCAATTTTATGTTCCAAATGATCAGGTAAAAGTCAAACATATTCATATATAGTCCAATTTATAGAATGATGTGAATAAACTATGCATGTAGAATGCAAAACACCATCAATTATTAACCACTTCAATACCCGGCACTTTTACCCCCTTCCTGCCCAGGCCAATTTTGAGGTTTCAGCGCTCTCACACTTTGAATGACAATTGCGCAGTCATGCAACACTGTGCCCAAACTAACATTTTATAATTTTGTTCACACAACTAAGCTTTCTTTTGTGGTATTTAATCACCGCTGGGGTTTTTATTTTTTGCTAAATTAACAAAAAAAGAACAACAATTTTGAAAACAAAAAAAACAAGTTTCTTTGTTTCTGTTATAAAAGTTTGCAAATAAATAATTGTTCTTCATAAATTTAGGCCAATATGTATTCTGCTACATTTCTTTGGTGAAAATAACCCAAATCAGTGTTTATTATTTAGTCTGTAGGAAAGTTATAGAGTTCACAAACTAGGGGATATATCTGAAAATTGATCAATCCTGAAGTACTGACAGCCAATCTAATTTCTTGAGACCCAAAAATTAGACAGTCCAACGTATTTCATAAGAGGCATGGTGAATTTTTTGAAGTTGTAATTTTTTGTCATAATTTTTCAAAAAATGAAGAAATTAAAAAAATGTTCACAATTTTTTTTTTTAACATACTGTCACCAGTGCAGTACAGCATCATCATATAACTGGTGTGGTGGTGACCAGGAACACTGATTGGTGACAGTATGGAAAAAAAAATGATAATTTTTTAAAAAAAAATTTAGCATTTTTTAATTGTTTTTTTATTAAATATTTTTTCCATATTACACTATGCCCAAAGTAGTATAATGTTACCATAGTAACACATTTGTTCCACTTTGGGGAGGTGATCAGTATTTTTTATTTTTTTTTTACACAACTTGATTGCTTATAGCAAATAATTTATTTGCTATAAACAAGCATTTAACTGAATAAAATCGATTCATTCAGCTTTTTTTCTTGTGATTAGCTGTAGCTAATCACATGACACAGATGGGCTGTGACTGGCTCAGCCTGTGCATGTGATCACTGTGACCATTCACAGCTAGACACACTTGTATACAATGGATGACATGAAAGGAAGCCATCGATTGTATATAACTAAAAAAAAACATCAAACAGCACAAATCAATACTCACGAAAAAATATATATAATAAAGAATACAAAAAACTTGTAATAAATATAATATAAATTGGATAGTCCCACTCCAACAAAATAATTATTGAGATGACTATGGTGAGTAGTGAAATTGAAAAGTCCTTATTCAAAAGACCCTTGACCCGTGTTCACACCCGTTAGTGCTCAGCTAACATACTGCACTCACCAGATAATGGTGCAAAAAACGCCTTAATTATAGGTTTTGGAATCCTATACCCATTCAATTCAGCCTCCAATCACCGGGTTTAGGGGGAACTCCCCCAATGAAGGTATAGATATATGCTTCAGACCTCCAAACCATGGTAAAACCAAGCCTCCAACCTCCAGGATCACCAGAGATCACTTGCCATAAAAAGATGATTGGTACAGAGAAAAAATGTATATAGTGTAATACTGCAAGCCTCAGACAGGATGAATGCAAATACCAAACCACTCACATTTTAAAAGAATATAATCAGCATTTATTGTTTATATGGAGCCAGAATGCCACATCACCAGGGTAAAGATCTCCCAGTCAGCAATAGATGACAGCATGTAAGAATCCACCCTCAAGTAAGATGGCCCCTAAGAGCGCCGCATGCCGGCGTGCGCTCCACTCACCAGAAGTGACGTGGTACATTGGACGGCGAAGCCGGAAATGCGTCAATGCATTTCGCCCCTCCTCCAGGGCGTTTTCACAGACAGACAGGTCTGTACCAGCAGTTGAAGTATTTCCAGGGATACCCGGGGAGGCGTAGAACCCAAAAAGAAGGAACTAAGCAAAGAATACAAATAAATTAGTCCAAAAGAGAATCTTCCCTCTTTTATCAAATAATCTACCTATATACAGTATACAACAACAAAAGTTTCCCCATATAATTCTATACGTGAACTAATAAAAAATCATAAAGTCCAGTGTCCCAAGAGAGACTCTTATGTCTCTCTCTTATGATTAAGTCCCGGATGTGACGAAACGCGTCAAGAGGAAGTGACGTCATACGCAAGAAACAGGAACCGGAAGTGTTACAGCGGCCATCTTTGTTGGGGAATCGCTGGATACCTGTGTATGAACTGCCTGGAAAACTGTGGGAACTGCCTGGTAATCCCCAGAAAGTGGGATTTGTCTCAATCGCATATTTTAATGTAAGCAGACTTATTAAAATGTTATTTTGAATACATGGAGGTACGTCATGGCTAATTTCTATTATACTGGAGCCTGGTAAACCCATGATTATAGACTTGGGAAAGTGGATGGCATTACAACATCACCCTAACAATAAGTGAAGGAGGAGAGGAGGAGAAAGTTCCTTTGGAGGATTTCTACTAATTATACTATAAAGGCGTGGTTTTTCTCTACTGTTGGTAAGGGTACATTTGCCTTACTCACTAGAAGTGTCACGTGTGGATAGTAGTTTCACTGAGTGTTTCACTTCAGGATTTCAGAATTTTTGAGCACGAGTATTTTACTATTTGTTTGGAAGGTTTTCACAAGTGTTTCACTATCACTTAGTGTTGCACAACTTTATGATACACATTTGTGTGTGCATGTAAGCGTATATATATATATTTATTTATTTATTTTTTTGATTATATTATGGTAATGCACTATTGTGAGTTTTTTTATCTTTGAGGTTTTTCACATAAATCACCGAACACAATCAACGTTGCAAGATACACATCCTTTTTTTCGGTTCTACTATTTTGATTATCGAGACACTGGACTTTTATGATTTAGTTTTGATCATTGGGACACTGGACTTTATGATTTTTTGTTAGTTCACGTATAGAATTATATGGGGAAACTTTTGTTGTTGTATATATAGGTAGATTATTTGATAAAAGAGGGAAGATTCTCTTTTGGACTAATTTATTTGATTTTAAACTTTCAGGGGTTGAAAGTTTTTTTTCCAATTTGGAATTAGTGCAGGTTTAAGGGGTTATTGATCTGATATCACATTCACATTGTATTTATAAGCAAAGAATACATTTGAAATTTTTTTTAGGAATATAACTGGGCGCATTGGAGAGAACATACAGAAACTTTAGAAGATAAATCATTTTGAACAAGCTTACTCTTCCCAAAAAGGTCAGGGGCAGGTCCTTCCAATTACAAACCCTTTCTTAAATGCTCGTACAATAGGCCAGAGATTATTGTTTAGATATGAATTTACTGGAAGCTGTACAGTAATCCCTAGAGATTTAAATTTATCCGATATCACAATGGGGCACCCTAATTCTGAAATCAAAAACCGCTGTGCATCCAGTAGGAGTAGATTTAGACCAGTTTATTCTAAACCCTGAATAATCTCCAAATTCCTGAATCAGCAAAAAGGCCCTACATAGTGACACATGGGCGTCATTTAAATATAATAACATGTCATCAGCATATAAAGATACACACTCCTCCAACCCTCCAACACATAGACCCTGGACTCCAGCATCCTCCCTCAATGGTCAGTGAAAATTGTAGAGGTGATAAGGGGCAACCCTGTCTGGTTCCCCTATGGATCTGAAAAGCGTCTGATATGAGTCCATTAATCATAATGCGAGCTCTAGGCTCCCAATATTACAGCTTTGCTTTACCCAGGAAATTAACATGGGTCCAAAGCCAAATTTAGCCAGGAGTGGGAAGAGATATGCCCATTCTACTGAGTCAAATGCTTTTTGGTATCTAATGACACAGTCACTCACAATCAGCTGTATTGTCATGAGTTATTTGCAAGTTAACGAAGAGCCGCCCAAGATTAATATGAGCACATCTGCCTGGCATCAAGCCAGTCTGGTCAAACCTGACTAGCTTTATAATCACTTCTTGTAACCTCCTCATTAACACTTTTGCCAAAATTTTAACGTCCGTGTTAATCAGAGAAGTAGGACGATATGATTCACACTTTAGGGGATCTTTCTCAGGTTTAGAGAGTAAAACTATAGGAGCCTCCTGCATAGACCGTGGAAATTCCATCTTCAGCCTAGAGGAATTATAAACCCTTAGGAGGTATGGCACTAACAGCTCCCCATACAATTTATACCATTCTATTGGATAACCATCGAGGCCAGGAGATTTGTAAGGGACAAAAGATGCAATCACAGCCTGAATCTCCTCTGGTGTAATAGCCTGTTCCAACCCCTTTTTCTCTTCCCCAAACAATACAGGGAGAGAGATAGATGCTAAATATTCTGACATAGAGGATGTTGAAACCTCTCCCTGAGACTGATACAAAAAGATTTATAAAATTGTTCAAAAATGTACAATATTTCCTGTGTCTTTTCAATAATATTTCCTTGGAAATTGCAAATGCGTACCATAGAAACTAGAGTGAAGGAGGGTCTGGCTAAAAATGCTAGAAGAAGTCCAATTTTATCCCCAAACTCAAATATGCGTCTACGTTGATACAGTTGACCTTTACTCACTTGTTCTGCCAAAAGAATGCGATACAAGGGTAGGTATTCCTGCCATGTCTTATATTTGTCAGAAGAGGGATCACTGACATATGAACATTCAGCCTGAGATACTTGAGTCTCAAGCTGTTCTACATCAACTCTCAGAGCTCTAGAGAAATCACCCACCACGTTCATATAGGCACCTCTAAGAGTTGCTTTAAAAGCATCCCATTGGTTAGACACATCAGCCACAGCATAGTTATCCATCCAATAATGTTTTATTGCCTACAGACAGCTTAGTTTCACATATGCCTCTTGCAACCACCCCGCATTCATACACCAATGTTTAAGTCCTGAACGTACTCCCAGCTGTAAACTGATTTCCATAGGAGAATGATCAGAGATTGCCCTCAGTAAATACTTAACCTGGTGAACCAATGAAAGACCATCCACCGTAGTAAGTAAGCATTAGAAACCACATTAAAATCCCCCAGGAACAGTAAAGCCTCTCTGCCACAGAGATAACCACTGAGAAAATATCCTCCAACACTGAAAAAGAGAATGGTGGGGGAATGTACAGACTCACAACAGTGAAACATTGGCTAAAAATCTTACAGACCAAAATAAGAAATCTTCCCCCTGGATCAGTTTTAATCCGCAGAAAATGTATACTTAAGGATCTAGGAACTAAAATGGCAACCCCTCTGGAACAGGTGGAGCACTCTGCATGATAACCTTGAGCAATATAAGAACGCCATGGAGCCAAGACTCTGGAGCCTTGCAAATATATTTCTTGAAACAGTAATAATATGAGGTTTATGTTTCTTAACATAGTCAAAAACAAGAGATTTTTTAATATTAGAATTTAGGCCTTGGGCATTCCAAGACAATTTGATCAACTGAGCCATTATCATGAAATCATAAATATCCGACAAATAGAAGAGCTCCAGATCCACAAAGCCCCGCCAGTCCCAGCGTAAACACCAAGGAAGCATAATAACCCCCTAAGATACAGCATAAAATGAATGGGCAAGCAGCACATCCCAACAGCAACAAAGAAGAACAGTCCCAAACTCCCCCCTCCCGGCACGCAACCCCAACTTGTTGAGTGCTTCATTCCCATAACATAGAAAAAGATGTTTTTTGGGAGTCAAAAGGTCTACTCCAAACCCCAAAACACCTATATAGGGGGTCCCGTCTCCAAACAAACTTCTAGAAACAGAATCCCCTATTGGGAGTGGCAAATAGAGAAACACTTATGAACAGTAAATAACCACCGTATGCAGAGGTACTAAACCTCCCACATAGGACTAAATCAGAGTATTGTCACAGAAGGACCTAATATACAGTCATTCATCAATCTTTAGAAAGCAAAGTCTCAACATGTAAGTAGCCAGGAATTCCACATGCATCTCCGCTTTCTTGCAGGGCTCCCACCCCAAAAAAAAATACCTCCCCTGCAGTGACATTCTGGAAAAGATACAAGTTCCATTTAGGATAAAAGACATCCATATAGAAGATCAATCCTCCATTTGGCCATCCGCCGCTGGCACCCCCTGGCGTCCAGCCATTGGAAGGCCTCCACTGAGATAAGGAAAGTGCACTGCACCCTTATCCACCACTCTCAACTTAGCAGGATACAGCATACAGTACATCAAATGACACTCTCGCAGTTGCTTTTTTACATGAACAAAACTCGATCGTTGTTTCTGCGTGACTGAAAAATCAGGATATATAGATATACGATTGCCGTTGTAGATAAGTTCTCAAAGTGCTCTAGTCACTTTCAAAATATTCTCTTGGTCCCGAAAGTGTAGTATACGTGCTATCATAGGTCTAGGTGGAGTTCCTGGACGCAGAGCCTGCATTGGAATCCTATGCGCCCTTTCTATGGCAAATAGGTGGGAGAAAGTATGCTCTTCCATATGTTCCTTAAGCTAATTTCTAGAAAATACTCAGGCTACTTTCCTTCGGCCCCCTCCGGGAAGCCCACCAGCCTGATATTATTGTGTATCAGCCTGTCCTCTACGTCTCCCAGCTTGCCAGTATGAACTGTCAGTTCCTTGGTAGCATTCTGCACAGATCCCTCTAAAGGATGGATTATGTTTTCCAAGTCACTGATCCTTTGTTCGGCCTCAGCAGCTTTTTCCTTAACTGTTTGCATGTCTTGCTTCAGAAATGACAAGTCAACTTTAAGCCCATCACTATGATCTGTAAGGGTTGTCTGCCAGAGGTGTATGGCTGACATGATCTGCTTCGGCGATGGCTCCTGCTCTCCCTCTCTTCTGTCCCCTTCACCTTCCTCTAACCCTGGCAGACTGACCACTGACTGTCCCTTTTTACAGGAGCGATCCTTCTTAGGGTAAGGAGCTTCCCATCGACACAGTGCTCATAGCTGCAGAGGTTGACTGTAGTAGCTCCTCCACCTGTCTCCTGACCACGGTCGCCGTCTTGAGAGCCCCAGGCAAATCTAGCCAGGCACTCTCCTGAGGATTTCCCTCCAGCCTGCCCGATTTTCACCATGTTGAGGTGCTCACCCACCTCAGCCTCCCTATAGGTCTCCATGGGGTACAAAATCGCAGTCCTCTGTTTATCAGGATGGCTGTAAGATGATGTGTCCCAGCTGGAGCTCTGACCACTCGCTGCTCACTTGCCGGAAGCCAGCTCTGCCCCCCTGATAGGTGCACTTTTAAAACACCTTAGCTTCCTCAACATATTTGGAGACAAATGGAGCAAGTTTGCAAATATAACATCTGAACCTTTTTAATTTAATTGCTTGAAAACCATAATGGATCACCCTGGGCACTCTTAGGTCTACTTTTTTTTCTATGTGCTGGGGCAGATTTTTGCAGACACAGAGTTCTTTGGAGACAGCACCTCTTTAACAGTACATTCCACCTAAGGTAACTTACAATTAGCCAACAGTAACATATATCAATGAATACCTCTGCAGATTCTCCCTTCTCCTTCCCCTCGACACATTTTCATTCTTTCAGACATTTTGAAGAACTGTAAAAGAGTTAAAGCAACTTTTAAATGGGGGCAAGCTTATTTTGCAATTAATCTTAGATGATGGGTAGATGCATTTAACTTCCACATGTGCAGTGCTTACAGGTTTCCTGTTCCTGTGAAGCTGGTGCCATGTTCCCTGAAACCTTTGCCATGGATGTTGCCTGTTGTGCATTCCCATGTATATACAGATGTGTTCAAAATAATAGCAGTCCAACATCACTGACCAGATCAATAACATTTTTTGGTATAAATTATATTTCTACATAGCAAATAATTTACTAAAAGGTATAGTAGAGTAAAAAAAAACCAACAGACCCAACAGTCATGACATGCATGCTGCCGATTCTGTGTAACTGAATCATTTATTGAAAGGGGTGTGTTCAAAATAATAGCAGGGTATAGTTCAATTATTTTTTCATTCAGTCTGTGAAAAAAACAGGTGGGCCTTATTTAAGGATGAAGGCAGCAACTGTTGAACATGTTGGGTATAGTGCATTGTTTTTCTGAAAATGGGTCATTCCAGACATTGTTCAGAAGAACAGCGTACCTTGATTAAAAAGTTGATTGGAGAGGGGAAAACATAAAGAAGTGCATAAACTGAGAGGCTGCTCATCTAAAATGATCTCAAATGCTTTAAAATAGCAACCAAAACCAGAAAAACGAGGAAGAAAATGGAAAACTACCATTTGAATGGATCGAAGAATAGCCAAAATGACAAAGACTCAGTCCATTGATCAGCTCCACGGTGATCAAAGAAGGTCTAAAGTTACCTGTGAGTACTGTAACAACCCAGTAACGCATATATGAAGCCAAGCTAATTGGCATGAAGCCCCCACAAGGTCCCATTGTTGAAAAAAATGACGTGCTGAAGAGGTTACAATTTGCCAAAGAGCACACTGACTGGCCTAAAGAGAAACGGCGCAACATTTTGTGGACTGATGAAAGTAAGATTATTCTTTTTGGGTCTAGTGGCCGGAGACAGTTTGTCAAGATGACCCCCAAACACTGAATTCAAGCCACAGTACACTGTGAAGACAGTGAAGCATGGTGGCGCAAGCATCATGATATAATGGATGTTTCTCATATGGTATTTGGTCCTATTTATTGCATACCAGGGATCATGGATCAGTTTGAATACATCAAAAAAACTTGCAGAGGTCATGTTGCCTTATGCTGAAAAGGAAATGCCCTTGAAATGGATGTTTCAACAAAACAACGACCCCAACACACCAGTAAATGAGCGGCATCTTGGTTCCAAACCAACAAAATTAATATTATGGAGTGGCCAGTCCAATCCTCAGACTTTAATCCAAAACTTGTGGGGTGACATCAAAAATGCTGTTTCTGTGGTAAAAACAAGGAATGCAGAGGAATAGTGGAATGCAGTGCAATTGCCCTGGGCTGGAATACCTGTTCACAGGTGCCAGAAGTTGGTCGGCTGCATGCAACACAGATGTGAAGCAGTTGTCAAATACAGTGGTTATACAACTAAATATTCAGTCCTGGTTCACACGGTGCGACTTCAGATGTGACATGTGATTTACAAATTGCACCTGAAGTCATATATATCGTACTGTCTTAATCAGTGTGATCTGAAGTAGCGCAATTTCAAAAATAGTTCCTGCACTACTTTTTTCTGATTTCATTGCAACTTGCATTGACTTCTGTTCAATGAAGTTGCAAGGCACAGTGAAATCGGAGCTACAAATCACACTGATCTGCATCTTTGAAAACAAGGGCTCAGTGATTCACAGGAAAGCTAAATCTGTAAAGAAAAATGTAGACACTGCTTTTTTTTAACAACCTAATATGCCTTTTCTTCACTTTCTGTATAGTAATCACACATTTTTCTTCATGTTTTTATTTGGAATAGACTGTGCAGTGTTCCCAATGCATTTGCATGTAAGGAAATAAAAGCTTTATTCACTTTTTTTTAACCACTTGCCGACCGCAGATAGCCGAATGACGGTCACACTGCGGCCGGCCAGTTCTGGGAGGGCGTCATATGACGTCCTCCCAGAACACGCTCTCCTGCGCACCCCGGGGACGCGGCCCCGGCGATCTCCGTGATCACTGTGTCCTACGGACACAGCTGATCATGTGATGTGGTAAAAGGCCAATCACAGCGGCCTTTTACCACGTGATCAGCCATATTCAATGACAAGCTGATCACCGGGAAATGCAATTGCCGGTTCTCGCCTGCACTTTCCTGAGAAAGGTACTGCCGAGAACCGGCAGTTGTCAGAGCATGGATCGGCACCGATCATCAGGGCACTGATGATCAGTGCCCTGATGATCGGTGCCCAGCAGTGCCACCCACCAGTTCCGCCAACCTGTGCCCAGCAGTGCACCCACCTGTGGTCAGAAGTGCCACCTACCTGTGCCCAGTAGTGCCACCCACATGTGCCCACCTGTGCCACCCACCAGTGCAGCTTAGCAGTGCTGCCAATCAGTGCCACCTGTCAGTGCCCAGTGGTTGTGCCAGTCAGTGCCTAGCAGTGCCACCTGTCAGTGGCCAGTGATGCCAGTCAGTGCCACCTATCAGTGCCGCCTATCCGTGCCACCTCATTAGTGCTGCCTATCCGTGCCACCTCATTAGTGCTGCCTATCAGTGCCCATCAGTGCTGCCTCATCAACGCACATCAGTGAAGGAGAAAAATTACCTGGTTGAAAATTTTTATAATAGACACAAAGAAACTTTTTTTTTTTTCAAATTTTTTGCACTTTTTTTGTTTATAGCGCAAAAAGTAAAGTGCTCAGCGGCGATTAAATACCACCAAAAGAAAGCTCTATTTGTGAGAAAAAAATTATCAAAAGCTCATATGGGTACAATCTTGCATGACTGCGCAATTGTCATTCAAATTGCGACAGTGCTGAAAGCTGAATATTGGCCTGGTAAAGAAGGGGGTATAAGTGCCCGGTAGGCAAGTGGTTAAACACACTGTATATGCATATATTGTATATTTTTAACACAACTGTATATGCAAACAGAAAAAAAAGTCTATTCATTTCAATTAAGACATTGGCTACTCACAAGCTTATAAATGCTAGTCAAAGCACTTCAGTGGGATCTCAAACTTGATAATTATTAGGATGCCAGGTGCATGCAAAACAGTATGGACCCAATCTATGAACAAAATGAATACAAAGGATGCAGCACTGGTTCTTCTCAAGACCATCCATTTCTGACAGAGGCTGTCTTGAGTAAGGGCAGATAATTCATGTGGCAGTTGCTGCCTTTGCTCAGGTATACTCCTGGAATGTATAATTTGCCTAGGCATGGAAACCAGGAAATAAATGGAGTAAATAAAAAAAGGTTTAAACAAGTAAATATTATATACAGTTGTTTTCAATAATAGCAGTGTGTTGAAAAAAGTGAATAAAGCTCAAAATCCTTCTAATAGCTTTTATTTCCATACACACAAATGCATTGGGAACACTACACATTCCATTCCAAATCAAAACATGAAGAAAAATATATCAAATTTGTGTTGTTCCTCTAAAAAAAATTGAAGAAAAGTGAATCTTAGACTGTTCAAAAAAAAATAGCAGTGTTTGTATTCTTCTTTACAGACTCAAACATTCACTATATAAACTGAAAAATGTTTGAAGATTTTGCTTTCCTTTGAATCACTTAATGAATATTTAGTTTTATAAGCACTGTTTCTGAGAACTGCTGTATATCTGTGTTGCATGGAGTCAACCAACTTCTGGCACCTGTGAACAGGTATTCCAGCCCAGGATGATTGGACTACATTCCACAGTTCTTCTCTATTTCTTGGTTTTGCCTCAGAAACTGCATTTTTGATGTCACCCCACAAGTTTTCTATTGGATTAAGATCCGGGGATTGGGCTGGCCACTCCATAACGTCAATCTTGTTGGTTGCACGTTTACTGGTGTGTTTGGGGTCGTCGTCTTGTTGGAACACCCATTTCATGAGCATTTCCTCTTCAGCATAAGGCAGCATGACCTCTTCAAGTATTCTGATGTATTCAAACTGATCCATGATCCCTGGTATGCGATAAATAGACCCAACATCGTAGTATGAGAAACATCCCCATATCATGATGCTTGCGCAACCATGCTTCACTGTCTTCACAGTGTACTGTCGCTTGAATTCAGTGTTTGGGGGTCGTCTAACAAACTGTCTCCGGCCACTAGACCCAAAAAGAATAATCTTACTTTGATCAGTCCACAAAATGTTGCACCATTTCTCTTTAGGCCAGTCAATGTGCTCTTTGGCAAATTGTAACCTCTTCAGCACGTCTTTTTTTTCAACAGTGGGACTTTGCGGGGGCTTCTTGCAGATAGCTTGGCTTCACATACAGTTGCAAGAAAAAGTATGTGAACCCCTTGGGATTACGTGGAGTTTTGCATGAATTGGGCATAAAATGTGCTCTGAACGTCATCTAAGTCACAACAATAGAAGAACACAGTCTGCTGAACATAATACTACACAAACATTAGATGTTGCCATGGTTTAATTGCACATAACATGTAAACATTCACAGTGCAGGGAGGAAAAAGTATGTGAGGCCCTAGCTTAATGACTTCTCCCAGAGCTAACTGGAGCCAGGAGTGAGCCAACCTTGACTCCAATCAGTGTGATGATATTGGAGGTGTTGCTGACAGCTGTCCTGCCCTTAAAAAACACACACCTGTTTTGGGTTTACTGGTTTCAAGAAGCACTGTCTGATGTAAACCATGCCTCGCAGAAAAGAGCTCTCAGAAGACCTACCATCAAGAATTGTTGACTTGCATGAAGCTGGAAAGGGTTACAAAAGTATCTCCAAAAGCCTTGATGTTCATGTGTCCACGGTAAGACAGACGGTCTACAAATGGAGAAAGTTTAGCACTGTTGCTACTCTCCCTAGGCGTGGTTGTCCTGTAAAAATGACTGCAAGAACAGCGCAGAATGCTGCATGAGGTAAAGAAGAATCCCAGAGTGTCAGCTAAAGACCTACAGAAATCTCTGGCACATGCTAACATTTTTGTTGACACATCTATAATAAGGAAAACATTAAACAAGAATGGAGTACATGGGAGGACACCACGGAGGAAGCCATTGCTGTCCAAAAAGAATATTGCAGCACGTTTGAAGTTTGCAAAAGAGCACCTGGATGTTCCACAGCACTACTGGCAAAATATACTGTGGACAGATGAAACCAAGATTGAGTTGTTTGGGAAGAACACACAACACTATGTGTGGAGAAAAAAAGGCACAGCACACCAACATCAAAACCTCATCCCCACTGTAAAACATGGCGGAGGAAGCATCATGGTTTGGGGCTGCTTTGCTGCCTCAGGGCCTGGACGGATTGTTGTCATGATGGGAAAATGAATTCCAGAGTTTATCAAGACATTTTTCAGGAAAACGTACGACCATCTGTCCGTCAATTGAAGCTCTGCAGAGGATGGGTGATACAACAGGACAATGACCCAAAGCATACAAGTAATTCAACAAAACAATGGCTGCAACAGCACAGAATACGCCTTCTGGAGTGGCCCAGTCAGAGTCCTGACCTCAACCCGATTGAAATGCTGTGGCATGACCTTTAAGAGAGCGATTCACACCAGACATCCCAAGAATATTGCTACACTGAAACAGTTTTGTGAAGAGGAGTGGTCCAAAATTACTCCAGATCGTTGTGCAGGTCTGATCTGCAACTACAGGAAACGTTTGGTTGAGGTTATTGCTGCCAAAGAAGGGTCAACCAGTTATTAAGTCCAAAGGTTCACATCCTTTTTCCTCCCTGCACTGTGAATGTTTACATGTTATGTGCAATTAAACCATGGCAACATCTAATGTTTGTGTAGTATTATGTTCAGCAGACTGTGTTCTTCTATTGTTGTGACTTAGATGACATTCAGAGCACATTTTATGCCCAATTCATGCAAAACTCCACATAATCCCAAGGGGTTCACATACTTTTTCTTGCAACTGTAGGCGTCTTCTAACTGTAACCATACTCACAGGTAACTTTAGACCTTCTTTGATCTTCCTGGAGCTGATTGTTGGCTGAGTCCTTGCCATTTTGGCTATTCTTCTATCCATTCGAATGGTAGTTTTTTGCTTTCTTCCACGTCTTTCAGGTTTTGGTTGCCATTTTAAAGCATTTGCGATCATTTTAGCTGAGCAGCCTATAATTTTTTGCACTTATTTATATGTTTTCCCCTCTCCAATCAACTTTTTAATCAAGGTACGCTGTTCTTCTGAACAATGTCTGGAACGACCCATTTTCCTTAGGATTTCAGAGAGAAATGCACTGTAACCAGCATGTACAACATTTGCTGCCTTTCTTAAATAGGGGTAATAATTGCCACCTGTTTTTCAAAGAATGAATGACCTCACTAATAGAACTCCACACTGCTATTATTTTGAACATGCCCCTTTCAATTAGTGATTCAATTACACAGAATCAGCAGCATGCATGTCATGACTGTTGGGTCTGTTGGATTTCTATTACTCTACTACACCTGCTAGTAAATTATTTGCCATGTAGAAATATCATTTCTACCAAAAACAGTGATTGATCAGGTTAGTGATGTCTGACTGCTATTATTTTGAACACAACTGTACTTTCCTTTTTATTTACTAATGCTAGCAGCATAAGGATTGGAAATAGTCCATGTTGATTGAGAGAGTGAAGTTCTGCTTTAATGTACTCTAAGAAAAGGATTTTACAATAAGTTAATCCTACATTAAGGCACACAGGATGCAGTATTCAGATGAAATAGGACATCCAAATGCAGTCCATCTGAGGGGTGGTCAACACAGCAAGAAAAAGGCAAACAAGCCCACAATAACCAACAAGTAAACAGAGGTAACTTGACAGTCACCTCAGAAATCCTATGATGGAAGTCGGCATCAACTGAGGCCTGAACATCCACCTGGTAAAACGTGAGAAAAGAGTAACAGCTGGCACCCTTGTATATCTGAGAAACAGATGCCTGATGCTGAAAAGCCGAAGAGGCACTAACTGATCTGGTGGAGTGTACTTTGAGAGGGAAAGGTGGAACTTTTCTCATGAGATCATAAGCCTGAATGAGGAGTTGTCAAATCCATCTGGTGATAGTGGAATGTTAATCAGGATGTCACTAAAGCCCCATGCACACGGACTGAATACCGGCTGACATTCAGACAGTGTGTACATGTCCTTGTCTGATAGAAACTGATCTCGTGACTGGCTTCTGTCGGACAACCATCCTAGAAACGAGCAGCCAGTTGGCATCTGGTGTGTTCTAGCCAGGGGATGGTACCCCTATCAGAACACAATAGCATAGCGGGGAGATTGCTGTACTAACATTGCATAGTTAGTACAGCGACCTCCTGGCGAGCTACTCAGTTTTTTTCATTCAGCCTGCTCAGTTGAATGAGGTGTCTAGGACTCCAACCCAATAGGCTGGCATCTGTTTGGAGAACCTTCCACACCATTGGAAGGACTTTTGCCTATTCCAGCACTAAACTTGTTTACCACCATGATAGGCAAGCCTTTTTTTGAAGGTCAGGCATGTGAGACTGTCCAGAGACTGTACCTATGCTTGCAAAAAACCGAGTTGCAACAGTCTGGAGCAGGGTTTCTCAAACTTTTTACCTTGGAGGAACCCATGGAAAAAAGTTTGAGATCTTAAGAGATAATGTTCACATCTACAGCTATGGAACACTGGTGTGATCTGAGAGCTGTTGATGTAATATTTTTAGTGAATTATCAAAACCAAAAATCTAATATATTGCAGCTTACCGATCGTTAGATGTGGTGGCTGCATCAGTTTTCTTTTCTTGGGCTTCTTTCCTCTGTTGTCAACTTGTGATCTGGCCAATAACACACCTCCTGTATTAGTGAGACACAACTATGGATGAATGAGCACAGGAGGCACAGCAGACAGCAGCACTGTCAGTCTGTGGGGAGGGTAGTGTTAAATGTATTAGCAGATTTGAATAAAAAATTTAAGCCAAACTCCAGCTCACAGTTTATAGTCCGTTACATCAACATGTTTTCCTTTTGAGATAAAGGTTTTACATCAATAAATAAAAGCTGATAATTTGATCAGTGGTAAATGGGTTGTCTTTTCTATGTAAACTGATACATTCAGCTGGAGAGCTTAAGCTTCTGAAAAACAACAGGCTTACTGGATGGATCACTAGATGAAAAAACAAAAAATGAAACTAATACAGCCATCACATCTAATAATTGGTAAGCTGCAATATAATAAACGTATGCTTTGTGTTTAATACCACTTTAAGGAAAACTCAAAAGGAGTTCTGCAACTCAGACAGGAGACATTGATCTGGGCTGTCAGCATCCAGTCCTTTGAAGAGGACACTGCAAGAATACCCAGCAGTGTTAGTGGATTGCAAGCTGACCAAGCCTCTAGGGCTGCTGCCCTTGCAATTATGATACCGCAATCATGATACCGCAATCATATAGTAGACTGCCCAGAAGGGTACTCAAAAAATGAATGCCAGGACATGAAGAATTAAAGTGCTACTAAACCCACAACAGTAAAATCAGTGTGTATATGCAGTAAAGCATGCTTGTTATACTCACTGTGGAACCTAAGGGGTTAATCCTCTGCATTGTGTAAAAAGGATGTTTGATCCTGTGTGCTCTGATCCTCCCCTTCTACTGTTCACAATCCATCTACTGATAGAACAGAGCCTTAGGGACAAGCTGCAAATGCTCAGTTTGGTGTGTATTGCTAGAGTTTTTTTCTTCTTGGGAGAGTGCATGTGATTAGCACAGGGTCAATCACCACTGACCAGAGGTTCAGGGCTCCTGCAGCCTTATAGGGCAACCAGGGGGGAATGAAAACTCTTTCTACAAGCTTTAACCAGTGCTGTGCTGGACACTGATAGAAGTCACAAGACTGCTCTAACTGCTGATGTGAAAAGGTATTTAGCAGTTTAAAATAATTGCATTTCCATGCTCTGTGTACTGTGGGATACCAGATACAGGTGAAACTTGAAAAATTAGAATATCGTGCAAAAGTTCATTTATTTCAGTAATGCAACTTAAAAGGTGAAACTAATATATGAGATAGACTCATTACATGCAAAGCAAGATAGTTCAAGCCGTGATTTGTCATAATTGTGATGATTATGGCTTACAGCTCATGAAAACCCCAAATCCACAATCTCAGATAATTAGAATATTACATGCAATCAATAAAACAAGGATTGTACATAGAATATCGGACCTCTGAAAAGTATAAGCATGCATATGTACTCAGTACTTGGTTTGGGCCCCTTTTGCAGCAATTACTGCCTCAATGCGGCGTGGCATGGAAGCTATCAGCCTGTGGCACTGCTGAGGTGTTATGGAAGACCAGGATGCTTCAATAGTGGCCTTCAACTCTTCTGCATTGTTCGGTCTCATGTCTCTCATCTTTCTCTTGGCAATGCCCCATAGATTCTCTATGGGGTTCAGGTCAGGTGAGTTTGCTGGCCAATCAAGCACAGCAATCCCACAGTCATTGAACCAGGTTTAGGTGCTTTTGGCAGTGTGGGCAGGTGCCATGTCCTGCTGGAAAATGAAGTCAGCATCCCCATAAAGCTAGTCTGCGGAAGGAAGCATGAAGTGCTATAAAATCTCCTGGTAGACGGCTGCGTTGACCCTGGACTTAATGAAGCACAGTGGACCAACACCAGCAGATGACATGTCTCCTCAAATCAACACAGACTGTGGAAACTTCACACTGGACTTCAAGCATCTTGCAGTGTGTGCCTCTTCATTCTTCCTCCATACTCTGGGTCCTTGGTTTCCAAATGAGATGCAAAAGTTGCTCAGAAAAGAGGACTTTTGACCCCTGAGCAACAGACCAGGTCTGTTTTTCTTTAGCCCAGGTAAGATGCTTCTGACGTTTGTTGTTCAGGAGCGGCTTGACAAGAGGAATACGACATTTGAAGCCCATGTCCAGGATCCGTCTGTGTGTGGTGGCTCTTGATGCACTGACTCCATCCTCAGTCCACTCCTTGTGAAAGTCCCCAACACTTTTGAATGGCCTTTTCCTGACAATCTTTTCCAGGCTGTGGTCATCCCTGCTGCTTGTGCGCCTTTTTCTTCCACACTTTTCCCTTCCAAGTAACTTTCTATTAATGTGCTTTGATACAGCACTTTGGGAACATCCAGCTTCATTTGCAATTACCTTTTGAGGCTTTCCCTCCTTATGAAGGGTGTCAATGATGGTTTTCTGCACAACTGTCAGGTCAGCAGTCTTTCCCATGATTGTGATTCCTACTGAACCAGACTAATGCAGGCCATAGATGGGGAGAAAAACGGCAGATTTTTCTTTTAAAAAACGAAAAATCGGTCGTTCAAGTGGCCGACGTTACCATCAATGGTAAAAAAAAAAATCGGCCGATTTTCATCCCGTCTAGAGCCGGCAAAAAGTGTCCCTGCAGAGAGCTCTGCTATTTCTTTGACAGTTCTCTGACAGTTCCTTGACATTTATAGAGGTTGCAACAATGTATCTATTTGTTTCCATTTAGGATACAGATGTTTTTATTCAGAAACAAATAGATACAATGCTGCAACCGCTGTAAATGTCAAGGAACTGTCAAAGAAATAGCGGAGCTCTCTGCAGAGACACTTTTTGCTGGACTGGAATTCCTCTTATTTTCATCCTACTTCTTCCTCCTCTTCAACCTCATCCTCCTCTTCATCCTCATCCTCCTCTTCATCCTCATCCTCCTCTTCATCCTCATCCTCCTCTTCATCCTCCTCTTCTTCCTCCTCTTCATCCTCATCCTCCTCTTCATCCTCATCCTCCTCTTCATCCTCTTCTTCTTCTTCATCCTCTTCTTCTTCTTCATCCTCTTCTTCTTCTTGCTCATCATCTTCTTCTTCCTCTTCTTCTTCTTCTTCTTCTTCATCATCCTCATCCTCTTCTTCTTCCTCATCCTCTTCTTCATCCTCATCCTCTTCTTCATCCTCATCCTCTTCATCCTCTTCTTCATCCTCATCCTCTTCTTCATCCTCATCTTCATCCTCATCCTCTTCTTCTTCTTCATCCTCTTCTTCTTCTTCATCCTCATCCTCTTCTTCATCCTCATCCTCTTCTTCATCCTCATCCTCTTCTTCATCCTCATCCTCTTCTTCTTCTTGTTCATCATCTTCTTCTTCATCCTCTTCTTCATCCCCATCCTCTTCTTCATCCTCTTCCTCTTCTTCATCCTCTTCCTCTTCTTCTTCATCCTCATCCTCTTCTTCATCCTCATCCTCTTCTTCATCCTCATCTTCATCCTCATCTTCTTCATCCTCTTCTTCTTCTTGTTCATCATCTTCTTCTTCCTCTTCTTCTTCTTCTTCTTCATCCTCTTCTTCATCCCCATCCTCTTCTTCTTTTTCTTCTTTTTGTCTTCCTCTTGCAGGTCACTGCTCATGCGCAGATTTTTTATCGGTTAAAAAATCGGCCAATTTGCCCACTAATTGCCGCAAAAATCGGCCGATTTTTTTCCAACTTTACAGAAAAAAAAAACGGCCAAAATACCGAAAAACGGCCGACCAAATCGCCCACTAACGATCCGAAAATCGGCCGATTTTATTTTCGGCCGAAAAATCGGCCGATTTTCGACCCATCTATGGCCTGCATAAGAGACCATTTAAAGGCTCAGGAACCCTTTGCAGGTGTTGTGGCTTAATTAGCTGATTAGAGTGGGACACTTTAAGCCTAGAATATGGCACCTTTTCACAATATTCTAATTTTCTGACATTGTGGATTTGGTGTTTTCATGAGCTGTAAGCCATAATCATCACAATTATGACAAATCACGGCTTGAACTATCTTGCTTTGCATGTAATGAGTCTATCTCATATAATAGTTTCACCTTTTAAGTTGCATTACTGAAATAAATTAACTTTTGCATGATATTCTAATTTTTCAAGTTTCACCTGTATAGTGAATTCAATGCCCTAGACAGGGCGTTTTAAAAAAAGTTTTTTTTTATTTTTACACTGTTGCATTAGACCTTTTTTATCATTTTTTTAAATAGATATTCCCTATGACAGCAATAGGCAGTGATAGGTCCTTCACAGCATCTGATCACACCAGGATTGATGTGATCAGATGCTTTCCCAATTTAAGAAAATGGCGCTGTCTATATCCTGCAAAACCGGAAGTGATGAATGCTCATCACTTTTGGTTTCCTATACCATAGAGATTATCAGATCCCTTCTGGTCTCTGATTACCACTATGGTCAGCCGGAAGAACCTCCAGCTGATCGCTTGGGTCTTCTGGTGGGACGGGAAAGCCCAAGAGAGCCACAGAAGGTGGCAGGAGGGAGGAAGGGGATGTCCCCTCCAATGCTTCTATAAGCAATCTAGAGGCTAAGTAGCCACTAGGATTGGTTTTACAAGAAAGCCAGCCACCACAACTTGAGGTCCATTGATGTACAGGTATGTCGTTGGTCGCCAAGTGGATAGAGGGAGCTCATGCCACAGCAGAAGGACTTGTAACTGAGACAGACTAGGAGTGGGAGGGGTTTGACTGGGCTGTCTTTACAGTGTTGTTCGCCTGCATCCAATCTTCTGAAGTCAGCAGCCTAACCCAATGTACCTAAACATTTCAGCCCTCTCTCCCATCTTTCACGGGTTTATGTCTTCCTTTGCCTACTTTCTGGATGGATTGCTGTGAAACTCTTGTTTTTTCATTTCTCTGTTGGTCTCAGTGTATGAAAACATTTCAAAACCACATGTACAAAACATGCCAATCCAAACTTGTTTTTGTCAAGTGCGATAAAACAAATTGGCAATGATAAGTTGTGGGTTTCTATACCCACAAACCAGAAAAATGGAAAAGCTGAAAACAAGAACATTCACTTATATAGTACAAAATAGTTACAGGGCACATCTCAGTGCTTTGGGTGTCTGATTTCAACTCTGAAATGACACTTGCTGATTAAGGCTCCATGCACACTAGTTGGTTTTTTTTTAGCGCCTATTAGCATTTTTTATGCTCCCAAAAGCTAAATAGTGTTATCCTATATGTTCATGCACACTACTTTAGCGTAAAAGAATGCTAGTGTACATGGAGCTTTAAGATCCTGTTGGATGGCAGGATAAAGTTTAATTCCCTATGCTCTGGTAACTAAAAGGTAACTAAAAGGTCTTTAGCATAAAAAGACACTTAAGCAGTATGCGTTGCCCATAGTATCATCAAGGGGCTGGGTCTGCTTTTTGGTGAGAGCTTGTATTTCCACTAATATGGTGACAGCCTCATGGGGCTGCATAATGGATGGCAAATGTGATCTAGGCAAAGAAGCAGCTTTAGAAGATTTACTGTATGTCATTCACAACTGACTTGTCTTGGACTGTTTGAAGGATAAGGTTGCATGAAGTTAGGTTAACTTTAAAATTACCATGAGCACCTGGACAAATTAGATAAACAAGACGCCCATGACAGTCAGCTGATATATAGAATCCTATACCTTTATTGTAACCTTCTGGGTTACTAAGAGTTGCAAATCCAAGAATAAACATTTCTTTTTTTTCCAGTTTATTTCAGAATAAGGTTTCTGTGGAACAGGATTAAAGTGGTTGGGTTTTTGTTTACCTTAATGCATTCTATGCATTATGGTTAAAAAGAAAACAAAACTTCCAATTGATGCCCCCCCAAATACGTACCTACTCACTGTATTGATCCAGTGATGTGCCCAGCTGCCAGTCCTCTCTACCCACTCTAACAGGCTTGGATGAGAGTAGCAGGAGCCATTGGATCCTTCTGCTGTCAATCAAATCATGTGAGCTGGGAGCAGGGGGTGGGCCAAGCCACATTATGTTTGTCTATGGGCATACACAGCCCGGCTCAGGATCAAGTGGCTTCCTATGGTGGCACAAAGAGAAGAGGAGGAGCTGAAAGCGCTGGCGGAGGACCCAGTAGAGGAGGTCTGGGGAAGTTCTGTGCAATACCATTGTGAAGGACTACCTAACACCTCGACATCTCAACTACAGCTTCCTCCACTCTGGAACCAGGATATAGCAAAATTTACCCCAAGCATCAGATTGGGAGTGGGAGTAAAACAGAACTGACTTTATTAACAAACACAGCATTTATACAAAAAACGCCTCCCCTAGACAGGTATGGCCCACATTACAAGTCACAGGAGAAAATTACATTACATAAATAATCAAACACAAGAAAACAATGGATTCCTTCCGGACACCTAGCAGTCTGGACTCTAGAGGTGATTAACTGCCTCCCACCCGCCATATAAGGTAATGACGGACGCAAGGTGGCTCTCTCGTTCGGGGAGGACGTCATATGACGTCCTCCCACTCTAACCGCGGGGGGGGGGGGTGCAGCGCAGCGATTGGTGGTGCTCTGTGTCCCTGAGATCACCGATGAATGGAAAGAGCAGATGACGTCGGCTCTGTCATGTGATCAGCTGTGTCCAATCACAGCTGATCGCATGTAAATAAGGAAATGCCGGTTATCGGCTTTTCTCTCCTCACGCTGACAGCTCATGAGGAGAGGAGAGCCGGTGATCGGCATTACTCAGAAGGGACATGTACACGGATGATCAGTGTAGCCCCATCAGTGCCACCTGTCAGTGCCCATCAATGCCACATATCAGTGCCCATCTGAGCTGCCTATCAGTGCCAGTCAGTGCCGCCTATCAGTGCGCATCCGTGCCACCTAACAGTGCCAGTCAGTGCCGCCTATCAATGCCCATCAGTGATGCCTGTCAATGACCATCAGTGCCATCTACCAGTGCCTCCTCATCAGTGCCCATCACTGCAGCCTCATTAGAGCACATCAGTGAAGGAGAAAAAAATCACTTATTTACAAAATTTTATAACAGAAACTAAGAAAAAACATTTTTTTTTCAAAATTTTCAGTTGTTTTTGGTTTGTTTAGCAAAACATAAAAAAACAGAGGTGATTAAATACCACCAAAAGAAAGCTCTGTTTAAAAAAAATTGATAAAAATTTCATATGGGTACAGTGTTGCATGACCTCGCAATTGTCAAAGTGCAACAGCACTGAAAGCTGAAAATTGGCCTGGGCAGGAAGGGGGTAAAAATGCCTGGTAGGCAAGTGGTTAAACAAAGTGAGAGCTTATAAACCTAAACTTAATTACAGCAAACAATAGTTGATCCCAGGAAACCTGTAACAGGAGATAAAGTTTCTTAACCCCACATATTCTGGAATTCACCCTCTGAACATAACACATTCTTCCAGGATAATAGTCCAGTGAATAAGGACAACCCACACACAGTGGAACATATGAAGAATCATGAATCATATGGCGGACTCCTTGTAGGAAGAGAAATAAATCCCAACACCCAGAACAAGCACTCTAGGCCTCTCATCTTATATATATATATATATAACCCCTGAACGAACAGGTAAGTCATACTGCACTTTCCCATATGGGTAACATATTTCCAGAGACACCAATACCAGTCCAGGTTGGCAGATCATCTGATATGCATTGAAGTCGATAAAAATAAAAAACAGAAGAGATAGTGCTCTGCTATACATACACAATTTTTGTTTGGGCCAGTATATTGATTTCTATGTACAACCTTTAGTGTCAGGCACTTGTTTTTTTTTTTTTAGGACACCAAGCATATCATTACAGGTCCTTGATTCTTTAGTGAGCACTCCGTCTAGTATATTAGTTACAGCAGATGTAAGCTCGTTATACACTATTAACCATAAGGATGCTTTATCCTCTGTCAATTGGGTCCTTTCGAGTTCTGATCTAACCAGGGTACATAGGAGGTATATATTAGATTGTATTTCTGTCTTTGTAAAAACTATTTTTGGTATGATCAACAATATTTTGTACAAGTACGGGGAGTAGCTATGGGCGCTTGGTTTGCTACCAGTGTAGCTAACCTAATCTTTGGAGGTATTGTGATATTACCCTTGTGGTGTACAGTTTGAATATTGGTAGGTTATATGTACCAGGTTTGCGCTGATTTATTTTTATAGATCTTTAAATTCTTGGCATGAACTCATTCAATACAATCTTTCGTTAGAAAAATAACTATGCAGCCAAACCCTATTAAACAAAATATCCTTAGGAGGTGAACACTTTGCTTACAGAAGTGTATGAGTCATACAATATGTCTATGCAAAATCCTTGGTGGAAAAGAAGCCACTCCTAAGTTCTTCTAAAGCTCAAGTTATGTATTTGTGTGTTAAAACATCTGCTATTTGGTTTACAGTACACTCCCAGCTATTGGTTTTCTTAACAAGCCAGTGAAGCACAGAATATGAAACAGGGATGGTTAGTAATACTGTATACAAATTAGTAGAGTTACTTTATCAGGCAACCAGAATCATTAATGTCCTTGCTCATCCATCTTTAAGATCACTGGCACTCAGTGTGAGCCACATTTGTTCCCTCCCATCCATTGGTAGCTACACAATGTTAAGAAATGGGCAAACAGTCCTTAGTCCCCCTTCACACGAGTGCAATTTATGGCGCTTCAGCCATCACAAGACACTAGGAACCCTATTATTGTGTATGGAGCCCACTTACACCTATTTAATTCACTTTTGTGCGACTTGGAAAAGAGGTAAAGACGCTAAGTTTGGTGTGCATTTTTAGACCCATAGACTTCATTCAATAAAAATGCAAGAAAAATGAAAATGCAGATGCACAAGAACCAGCCTTAATGTTTTTTTTATATGTATATGACAGAAATTGGAACCCCATAAAATGTTACACTGTTTTTCAGTACGGAGAACATAGCAGCATTGGAGTTTGGCATGCCAGTTTCAGGGTCAGTTTTAGTAACAGTTCTATAACTGTAATTGCCATGTGTTTTGAGCAATCTGTGCACTACTCAAGCTGTGTGCTGGGACAGGAGAGAAGTGGCAGTCTTCATGGGGGATCTTAGGTGTACTCCACCCCTTTCATAGAAGTGATGTAGTAAGGCAATCTGCAAGTAACAGTCAACCACAACAGGGATCCTCTGAACAGCATGAAACAGTTGCACACCAACCAATTATTTCATAGCTTGCTGCCATTCTTGGCTTTTACATATAGCCACACAAGCTCTCCCACTTGTTACTGTGGGAAGCAGATATGAGCAAACATGAGAAAATCCATCAACTCTAACATGTTCAATCCACTCATCACAAATAGACTGTGATATCCACAGCTGGAGGGCTGACATATATGCAATACCAGCCAGGATGCTGGACAGAATTGGGCAGCATCCAAAAATCAATTACATATTAAATGTGCGCCAAGCTCTTCCATTCAGTATACGATCTTGGAAAATCTGAGGATAATGAGTTAATGTTCAAATATCCTATCCTCTGTAAGCACATGTGCATTATCCAACTTGAGCCAGGTTAATGGTCAAAGTGGTTATCTTTATCTTCATGGATTTTATTTGCATATTGTTCTGTCCTATTTACATGTAATTTGTTTTCTATGTTGTATTAAAATGCATCAGATTATTTATTGCTCAGTAGTATGTTGACATCTAGCTGAGATTTTGGGACACTACAGTATGTACATGTTTCCTCCCTTACTTGTTAGTGCTAGTTTAGGCCTAGCTAGACCCTCCCCATTTCTTTCATGTTCCCTCAGTCTATGTTAGTACTTCGCAGAGACAGGGCTTAGGAAAGTCATTGTTTGTTCGACTTTAAAAGACTGGAAAAAAAGCATCCTTTGTAATGAAATTAGCTGAAGCAAAATTGTGTTGGATTCACCTTCTGTATCTTATTGAAGAGTTAAGTTGCCTGTGGATGGTGCCAAATCAGTAAGTGATCATACTGTCCAGACAGACGAGGGATTTATTTACTAAAGCTGAAGAGTGCAAAATCAGGCTCACTTCTGCATAGAAACCAATCAGCTTCCAGGTTTTATTGCAGGAGCTTAATTGAACAAACTGAAGTTAGAAGCCAATTGGTTTCTATGCAGAAGTAAGCTTAATTTTGCATTCTCCAGCTTTAGTAAATAAACCCCACTGGATTGAAGGAGGTATGTCAAGGCATAAAACGGCAGTTGAAAACAGAACATGCATCCTACCTATTCTTTAAAGCAGAAGTCTCCAAAATGTGGCCTGGGGGCTGGATGCGGCCCTTGGGGCACTATTCCTCCCACTGACACCAACAAAGGTGCACTATTTTTTCCACTGATACCAATGATGGGCCAACACTCTTCCTTTTACTGACCACCAACCCTGAGGCCATGTTTATTCTCGCAGATACTTGTCCCAGGACATTTTCTACCCCCACTGACCACAATCCGGCCCCCCTAAAGTCTGAAGTACAATAAACTGGCCCTTTGAATGAAGAGTTTGGAGCCCCTGCTCTAAAGGCTTGTGTAGATGGGTATTTTTCTGCAATAAAAGGCAGAGCAGCAGATTCCCATTTCAGAGCATGAGATGAAGTGAGATTTTTCTAGGCAGTTATATGTTGATTGGTACTTTTAGCCAATTTGGTAACTGTAACAAGGACATTAACAGTAAAAGAATCTCTATCAATCTGTTATGCCTGAATTGGGCTACTCCTGGTCAGAAAAAATTAATTCTTCTCAAAACAGGGATAGAGAATATTTCCCACACGAGTTTGAGGTCTGCTAGAAAAAAAAAAAAACACATACACACACACAAACACAAAGGCTGGAATTTGTAATGGATAACATTTTGTTGCATTTGGCTTACCTCATTTTATGTGATAAGCTCATGAAATACTTAGAAGCTCAGTATGCACAGACTAACACTGAGAGCCAGGAATGGTGGGAGAACAACCAGCCCATGAGAAGAAAACTAAGGGAGCACCAACTATTACACTGCTCTCATGGTGGAAACAGCAGTTGCCAAAATTGACAGTTTCCCTGACGGCATTTAGGGACAGCATGATACTAGTAATTCAGCATTGTGAAGAACAACATTAAGCTTACAAAAATGTAAAATTACACCCAATTGGGAAATTATTATATATGAAAAGTACTATTCAAAGGCAAAGACATTTTTCACTGACATTATCTTTAAGTAAAATAAAACAGTGGTGATT
Source organism: Staurois parvus (assembly GCF_062004578.1). NCBI lineage: Eukaryota > Metazoa > Chordata > Amphibia > Anura > Ranidae > Staurois > Staurois parvus. Next base: position 3,860,480 of record NW_028318154.1, read on the forward strand.
TAGAAAACCTGGGGGTGTATAATTTTTCACATCTTTTCCTGAGAGAACAGTACATTTTTGCTAACTGCCTCGCAGTCATTAGTAAGCAAGAATTCTAATGTTTATCCAAGTTTGGAATGTCAACAAAAATGATGTAAAGCTAAAGTTTTTCAAATATATGAAGGTTAATGATTTCATTAGCATGCATGTAATAGATATGTCATGGCTGTTCCTCTGCAAGACACGCAGGATGCATTAAAATAACTGTCAGCACAGGGTCACTTTTTATGTAAAAAGCTTTCCTGTAATAGAAAAGTTTCTATACTGACTTTTCCTGCAACCTATTTGTTGAAATGCTGAAACTTTGCTGCTCCCTCACAAGATCTACAAGCTTACTGCAGGAATCAGATATTCGACTCATTCAACCAAATACTTGCTGTGGCCAAGAAGTAGTGAAGAGGTGATGTTTACTTTACTTGACTGATCCATGTCTTTCTTCATTTTTGTCTCGCTTGCTTCCCACCTAGACAGTGGGAGGATTTTAGTAACAGAGTCAGTAATGACTGACAAATTACAGGTATGTGAATTAGCAGTGACAATGCTGATAGCCACTTACCCTGCAACACATTGTCATTCCACTGTAGTGCCAACATTAGACTGGAAACTCTGCTCTGAATTCAGGAGCAATGTAGCACAGCTGAGATACAATCACAGGTAGCAGCATTAGGTTGTTGTTGCTGTCAAACCTTTGCAGAACTGAAAGAAAACTATATATGTAGATACACATATAAAAGTAGTTGTAAACCCTTACATATACCCAGTGACGTGACAATCTCAGGTGATGCACATAGATGAAACAGATCCTCCCACATAAGTTGTTTCTGTTTATCTGCAGCCGTATCTTCCCTACAGACTCCTAATGCACACATTTTGCACAGCACCAGAAAGCAAGGGGTGGATATGTGATGTCACACACACACACACACACTGCATAGCTAGTGCACAGAGCTATGGCGGTGAGTCATCTATGTGCTGAAGGAGGGCAGGCTGTCTCCTGAAGGCTGTGGTGTTGGCTTAGTCTTTTCAGTGAATTCATACAGACAGCAGAGTAATAAGAACTACACTGAGCACTGACAAGTACACACTATGGAGGTATATGCTTTGTTCATTTTTTATGTCTGAGGTTTACAACCCCTTTAAGTGCTGCAGCACATTTTTTTATTGGGAGACCATATTTCTAAGTTAAAGTGTTACTAAACCGAGGACCCTGCATCCACTATATCTGGTCTTTCACAGTACACAGAACTGTAATTATTTTAGTAAATATAAACTGCTAAATACCTTTTCTCATCAGCAGTTCGAGCAGTCTTGTGACTTCTATCATTGTTCAGTAGAGCACTGGTTACAGCTTGTAGGAGGAGTTTTCTTTCTGCTCTAGGAGGAATCAGAACCCCTGCCCCTCTGTCTGGACAGTGCTGATTGGCCCTGTGCAGATCACATGCACTCTCCCAAAAAAAAAAACAAATCTCTCTACCAATACACATCAAACTGACCATGTGCAGAGTGAATCCATATGATATATCTTATCAGGAGATAATAAGGGGACAATGGAAGAAGGGGAGAATCAGAGAAGTCAGGATCAAACAGCCTTTTTACACAATGCAGAGGATTAACCCCTTGTGGGTTTAGTAAGACTTTAACACTTGTATTATTTTGAAGAACATCTTCCAGTAAATCATTTGGATAAATCAGATTCCACTATGAAGTGAAAAGTGCTGCCAGTTTTTTTTTAATCATAATTTAAACAATTAATGTAAACATTCAAAATGTTTCTTCATGGCCCCTATTATCTATGTGTATATATAAATTGGGCATTAAAAGATTTGGATGTATTTGTTATTGTCACGGTCCACCCCCCTCCCCTACTGTCCCCTCTCCCTTTGATCAATCCCTCCCTCCCCCTTGCAGATTCCTCACATCCTGCTGCAGCCTACTTCAAAGACTGCAGGACAGGAGGAAATGCCCCCTGTGGTGCGGGTAGCACCTCTCCTCTGTGAGGCCGCTGAGGAGTCGCGCCCTCCCCCCACCAGGAATCCCCAGCGTAGGCCGCCGGGATGTTTCTGTGCATCCTCCCGGCGGGCGCAGGCTTTCCGCACTCTGCGCTCCCCGGAGAAAGGCCGCACTCCCTGAACGCAGCCCGAGTGAGGGGGGGTGTACTTCGTTGCCCTAGCAACCCGACGCTGGGCCGGCCATTGCTGGGGCAACCGAGAAGCGTCCTGCTCCAGTTTAAGAAGGCCGGAGCGGGACCCAGCCCGCATGTTCGTCCCATGCTCAGGACAGGGTGCTGTGCGAGGTCTGAGCTAAGGCCAGACTCCACAGCCAAGACCCTGCAAGCCTGTGGTCCCCTGCTCAAGAAGAGAATGGCTGTGTGGGGTCTGAGCTGAGGCCAGACCCCCACAGTCCAGACCCCACTGAGTGTCTGCTGATTGCTGTGTCCCTGGGGAGCTGCCCCTGCCTGCTGACCGCTGTGTCCCTAGAAGGGTGAGCACCGTGAGGGTCCCTGTCTGCTGATCGCTGTGTCCCTAGGGAGCTGCTCCTGCCTGCTGACCGCTGTGTCCCTAGAAAGCTGAGCACCGAGAGGAGAATGGCTTTGTGGGGTCTGAGCTGAGGCCAGACCCCGCTGAGCGTCCGCTGATCATTGTGTCCCTGGGGAGCTGCCCCTGCTTGTTACCCGCTGTGTGCCAAGGAGTATCGGTACCTGCCACTGCTGAGTGTCCCTGCACGCTGTCTGCTGCTGAGTGCCCCTGGAAGCTGCCACTGAGTGTCCCTGGAAGCTGCTGAGTGTCCCTGCACGCTGTCCGCTGCTGAGTGCCCCTGGAAGCTGCCGCTGAGTGTCCCTGCTCGCTGCCTGCTGTGAGTGTCCCTGGAAGCTGCTGAGTGTCTCTGCACGCTGTCCGCTGCCGAGTGCCCCTGGAAGCTGTCGTGAGTGTCCCTGGAAGCTGATCACTGCTGAGTGTCCCTGGAAGCGAGGTCTGAGTTGAGGCCAGACCCCACAGCCAAGACCCTGCCAAGTCCCTGCAAGCCTGCTGCTGAGTATCCTTGCACACTGCCTGCTGAGTGTCCCTGTAAGCTGTTCGCTGCTGAATGTCCCTGGAAGCTGTTGGCTGCCGAGTGTCCCTGGAAGCCACCTGCCGTAAGTGGCCCTACAAGCCGCATGTTGCGGAGTGCCCTGAACTGCCCCTATTGTGTGCCCAGATTACCCTTCCCTGAACAGCCCCTATTGTGTGCCCAGATTACCCTTCCCTAAACTGCCCCTATTGTGTGCCCAGATTAGCCTGGCCTGAACTGCCCCTATTGTGTGCTGGGATTAATACTTTCTTGGACTGCCTATTGCGTGTCTGGATTATCGTAGCTACCTGGACTGCGCCCCCCCCCCCCCCCGAGTTCTCGGGCCATCACTACCCGAATCGCCCTATTGTGGGCCGAGTTATAACTGTTTGGACTCCCCCCCCCCCCCCTCTCTTTGGGTACCTGGACGCTACCTTCCTACCCTGATTGAGTGCCTTCCATAGTTCAATAAAGCTTTGTGCGTTTATCATCCTCCGTGTGTATACTGTCCTGCCTACGCTTCCGTCACAGTTATCAATTCTTAAATTGAGGGAAGCGTCAAAACATAAACATCCCCAAAAAATTGCCAATGCTTTAGCATTTTGACCATTTTCACTCATTAGTGCCTCTGTTGTTACAGCAGTAGTAAACTGCTGCTGAAAAAAAGAAAAACCGGTTTACCCCACAGGGTAAAATCATAATGTAGTAGTATACACTACATACTAGCACATTATGACAGACTTACCTGTGAAACGAATCCCTCCAGTGGCACCCTGACACCAGACAGGAAATCCATCTCCACCTGGCCTTCTTCCAGGTTCGCTGGCTGCTGCCGCTTGGTGGGCCGAGCTGCAATGACGTCACTCCTGCACATCCACGTGGGAGTCACTGCTCCTTCAGAATGCATGCGCCAGGTGACGTCACTGGCGGCTACACAGGTAACTATATTTTAAACAGTGAACGTTTAGGAGATATTTATGGTACCTATAGGTATGCCTTATTTAGGTGTACCTGTAGGTACAACGCAAAAAAGGGAGTTTACTCCCACTTTATCAATATTTCTCTTGCTTGTTGTATAGTTGAAGAAATGAGCTGAAAAAGTCTGCAATATCTATCAGCCAATTACTACATGTGATCTTAAAAAGAAAGGCTTTAGAATTGTCAGCATACAAAATCAATTATCCAAGCTTTGGCACTTGCTCCATAATTAATCCACATTTAGTGAAAATCAGACTTTGCTGGTTGATTTACAATTCAGCACACCAAATAATTTAACAAAAAGCTTGCACATTTAAGATGCCTTGCCTTTATCTGTAGCTGTCCTCGCTTTCCCTCATATGTTGTTTTTCCTCTTTTAAAATAAAGTGTTATAAAATAAAATGCCATTTAATGTACTCCAAATTGTTTATGAAAGAACACATTACTGAGTTGACCGGTTCTCCCCTCTAAGGCAGAGCTGGTTAGGAAAATTAAAAAAAAAAAAAAGAAAACAAGTGCACCATTCATAAAATATTTATTTTACAGTACATCTAACACATGAAACCAAAACATTAAACCTCAGCAATTTTATTACAGTGTTAAAATAATTATTTTTATAAGCCAAGATCTAAAAAATCCCACTGATAACTTTACAATTAGACACTTTTTCCAGACATAATTTTTCAAACCCATTTAATTTACACTTAAACATAATGCAAAAAAAAAATGTAGTGAGACTAACATGCATTCTACAAAATATAGACATAAATAATCTGAAATATAAGGAAAGGAACATACAGGAATGAGCTTTATGGAATTAGAGAAATCAAGATTACCGATCAGCCGCACACAGTGGAGACAGTCATTTTGTAAGGTAAACCAATGTATATTTTAGCAAATTGCCAGAAAGTGGTGACGTTAGTGGAGCACGAGGCACTCTGAGGTAAACTTAGTAAATTTCTTCTGTGGCAAATGCAAAAGTTACAATAGAAAAGAAACATAAATCCTTACTAATATCCATAAATAACCCCTCCATGCCTTCTCATTCTCTACTGATTCAACTTACAAAACGGCTGCCACTACCAAGCAGTTTTTAATATATTTTAGGAACATACAAAAAGGTAGCAACACTGAAAATTCAAGATTTTTTTTTTGTATTTTTTTAATACTTTCTCTGACAATGCAGCAGCCAAGACACGTAACATGCCTTAAAAATGAAGCTTGGATGCCATTTTGAAACCACGTTTCGGCAAGCGGTTTTCTTCTTGGTAAGTAAAAGGCAATGCTTACATCCAACATTGCAGATTAGCACAAACAACCCAAGCAGTTCCTTCACTTAATAGAAAATTCATTGAAATTTGGTAAACTTATCTGAGCATCAATTGTGTGTGGGGGGAGGATGTAGAATGCTATTTAAAAGAAGGCAAGTTTGGCACTTTTATACTGATGTCACCAATGTTAATGTTTCTCGGAATTTCAGGAAGGTTCATGTTCTTTACAGCAGACACAGCCCGAGCCGGAGCACCTGCTAATCCAGCCTGTATGCAGAATAAAAAGAAGAAAGGAGAATCAGATTAAAGGTTCTCTCTTGATCGAGTGACTATGACCACAGTTCACTTGATAAAAAGGTCACAGAAGTTGCTGGGGGTTTCCCAGTTTGCATGGAATGGATTAATAAGGATTAAAGATTAGCAAGAGCACAAAGACAGAAAGACGCATGAAATGTCAATCTGAACATTAACATGATTATGAGAAGGCCCAAGAGGTGCTCTAATGTCAATAACAATCTATACCTGCCTGGTAGGTTACACGAATTTCAAATCTTAATTTTTTTTCCTGAGCTCCAGAACCAATTTGCTCTTTTCAAGTGACAACTGGCTGAGCTTTATGTGGTTCTTAGGCAGCAGCTGGAGGTTACTAGTCAGACAAGTCTGCAATTAGCTGTAATCGGAATGCCTTTTGTCCGATACAAACGGCTGTTTCAGATTATTAAATGAACTAAAATTTTGTAAAGCTTTACTCTGAAAATGTTATTAAAAAATATAAGCGCAAGGACAAACCAACATAACCACAACGCATTTATTTTCAGCATTGATATGCTAGTTACTGCAAAAGAATTAAGCCTGCACAGAAGAAAAAGACTAAAAGAATGTAAAATCTGTTAAAAACAGAATTATTGGAGTTATAAAATAAGGACAAAATTGTTTGAATGTGTTAACATGTACAGTGAACCAGTTTACCTTTAATTAGTCTGCAAGGTAAGGGCCTACAATATAAATTAAAACGGTAATGAAATGTAACAAATATTTCTAAAGAAATTATTATTGTACGTTTTTTAGATGAATCTTTGCTATAATAAACCAGAACAAATAAAGGGCAAAATGTATCCATGTATCCAATGTATAAAAAGAATTACTATATTTCCAGATTTTACTAAGACGTATTTTTAAATAAATATGAGCATCTAAGTGTGAATCAGTAAAAGAATGTAAATTTAAAACATAAAAGCAATGTGCCCAAGACCCAAAGTTTCATATCCTAGGTCAAGCACTTGTGGGTACCTTTGCTCTCATGTCGGCAGACATCTATAGAGAGTTTATGAAGCCCAGACAAAAGGACACACAGGCCCAAGAGACACAAATGTGCTCAAGCCAGGAAGTGCGATTAGTGCTGAGTAATTGGTATGTGACATTAACTAAACATGATCAATGATGATGAATAATGATTGTATGATAAAATCCAAACCTTACAGCCATGTAAATTGAAGAGAAGCAGAGTTGTCACACCTAAATGACCTCTGCACAATTACAAACACCTTGCACTTAAAGGAATATCAAACCCAAAGCCAAAAATGTAATATATGGCAGTTTACCAATCATTAAATGTGGCGGCTGCATTCGCTTTCTTTTTTTAGGATTTCTCCCCTTTGTTTTCACTTGGTGATCTGACCAGTAACACACCTATATTAGAGTGCCTCCACTCTGGATAAAGGAGCACATGGGCACCTTTGTACAGCAACCTTGTTATTTTGGAGAGGAAGGGAGTGATAGGACTAACAGATTTAAATACACTAACAAATTGAAGCTGAACTCCAGCTAACACTTAATCAGTTACAGTAAACAGTTTTTCCTTTTAAGATAAAGGTTTTACATGAATAAATAAAAGATGATAATTGTAAAAACCCATGTCAATGGTAAATGGTTTGTCTCAGCATTCTAACGGATACATTTGCAGGACAGCTTGTTCTGTTGAAAAACAGACTTGCTTGCAGGATCACCAGGTGAAAATAAAGCCTTAAAATGCTAATGCAACCAACACATCTAAGAATTGGCGAGCTGCAGCATAAGAACGGTTTGCTTTTGGTTTTAATACCCCTATAACTGAGGCTGATAGAAATTATACAGTAAAGCAAAGTGCTCCATCTCCACACTGTAAGTGACATGGGCTGTCCAATCATTTGCACAATAGGAAATATACTTCTGTTACCAATATTAAAAAAATGTGTTATACTGATTATCTCACATGGGTTGGTTGGTGAATGTTGTGCTATAAGTCAGACAATTGTCTTTTACAGGTCACAAGAGTACTGAGCAATTATTATCCCGATAAAGCAACTCTATTCAGTTCAATACAGTTCAGTGATTATTTTGCATACCAAGCTTAGCTTACAAGTGTTTTGGGCATTTATAGTCACATGTGAATTGTGCAATATTTTGTTATATATTAAATATTTTGTTATGACTATTATGATTATACAGAGTTTATATAGCGCCAACAGTTGTCGCAGCGCTTTTCAACATGAGGGCAGACAGTGCAGCAATGTTAAACCTCTCTTCCACTGCTCCATATGTATTTACACACTACTTTACTTAGACCACTTTAAACCAGTACAGCTGCCATTTTCTTTTTCTTTTTTTTGTTTGCTTAATGTTTTAGGATGTAGGGGCTTTTTTAAACGTTGTAAAGTGATGCTCTGCCAAAGAGCAAAATCAATTAGGAATCAGACTTTGGAAGTGTAGCATAGCTAAAATAATGTCTGATTGGTTAATGTAGGTACATGAACAACATTTTTAACTACAGCTCTAAAATACCCACAACAAATCTGCCTTCAGAAAAAGCCAAATCAGAAAAATAGCTGAAATGAAGAAGCGATCATCTAAAACTTAATTCTGGTGACTAAGATAAGTCACTGAGGGCAGGCATGAGCTAGGTACTGCACCATTTTTTGTTTTTAAAGTGCACCTTCAAAGAAAAAAATGAGAATTTATTTCTAAAGAGGCATATTTCAAGGCTATCAACCCTGACCCAGACAACACTACTTATTGTGTCAATGACCACTAACAAGCATGTAGTCAGTAAAGTCTTAATTCTCATCCTACTTCCATCATTATACGTTCCCTGGTGGGTATTTAAGTAAGACCTCTCTCTGTAGCTTCATTCAACTACCCACTGCATTTATTTTCCCTAACTTAAAGTGGTAGTAAAGTCCTTTTATTTATTTTGTACCTACAGGTAAGCTACCTGTAGGTACTGTAAATATCTTCTAAATGTGCACTATTTAGGAGATATTTACTTGTGCAGCAGCTGGTGACATCACTGGCACATGCACTCTGAAGGAAAGGCATATTCGTGCCGTGCGTGCGGGAGTAACGTCCTCATGGTTTGGCCATTCACACTGCTAGAACCCGCAAACCCGGAAGGAAGACAGGGTGAAGACGGAAGCACTGTCAGCGGTGACTGGAGGGCTTCATTTTAAAGTAGCACATGAATATACTGCCATGCAGGGGGAAATTTTTTTTTTTTTTCCTTTGGACAGTTTACTACTGCTTTAAGGTATATAGTATTAGGCTTAGTGCACACCAATGCCCAGCCAACCATTTGCTTTGCACTTTCCACAAAATCAGACAGTGAAGGTACAGTAACTTTGTTCTCCTATTGGGAACCCTTACTAGTAAAACATCTGAAAGTAAAGCAGACTGCCAGCAGTTGAAAGCAGGCACTGAGAGCACTTCTGTATCCAGCACCTCCATATAACAAGCTCTAAGGAAGTATTGTACATTCAGGCAGAAAGCTGAACTTCAGGGCTTGAAGGCATTTGACTTAGGGCAGTAAGGGAAGTAGAAAAGCATCAATCTTCATTCAATCTCAAGCCTGTACAGTTAACATCTAGTTTAATATTAAGAGCAGTGTGGTTTTGCTCTTTTGTTCCCTGGTTACTCCTTTAAAATAAAATTTGATTGCCAAGATCTTTTTGAAAACACACAGTACATAAAGCACAAAAAAACTCAAAATATAAGTGAGAGCTATTATTTTAGCTTATATACAAATACATACACTGGGTTACCATTGAAGCAGAATTTCCAGTGTCCACGAAGTGCTCTTGTCTTCTTTAATAAACATTAGGTAGATGGTTTTGTTATCTTGAAACATCAAGTTATCATTCAGTGTCAATGTGACAGCATAATCTAGACTATGCTGGACTAAAGGAACACCACAAGGATCTACAAAAATGCACCTAATACTACTGGCTTCACAAGGCTTGGATAAAAGGTTTCAGGTGAAAGGATAGGTAACACGTTCACAAGGTAAACAGCATGATAAAACTACTTTGATGATTCAAATGAAAAGAATCAGAGAAAGAAAACAAAATGAAGTCTGCAAATAGATTGAGATGAGGCCAAATTGATAGACTTTTATAGACATCTGTCCATTTTCAAAGCTATGGAATCACAGGGATAGTAATGTAAGGAAATGGTTATATACTATGTCAGATTTGTTTGCCAGATCCACAAAATAAAAAAAAAAGAAAGAAAATATAAAGAAAAAAAATACAAAATTACAAAGAAGTGCTGGAGACTTGATTAAAAAAGTAACAGCTTATTACAATAGTCATCAGCTGTATTAAGCCTAGTTCATTTAAGATCATTTTAAGCAACCACTTGAGAAACTGTGGGCTACCTTGGATGTCTACATATTAGTCCATGACATAGATTATAAAATATATCAGTCCAGGACTAATAGACCACTTAGACAACATACTAGTGATTGGCTTTACCATGCCAATCATGCCAATGTTACCATGCCATGACCACACCATGCCTGATGATACATCAAGCAAATGTGATGATATCCCAATCTACCTGCTCAACTAGCCTGGGAAATCCAGACCAAACCTTTCCTGCTGGACATTAAGAAAATGCATCCAAGCTACATGTATATACTTTCTGGAAAAAAGTTTGTCAATAATCTGCCAAAAGGTTGTTTTGTTTTTTTTTTGTTTTTTTTAAGTCTTCAAATGTTCAGTATAAAAAAAAAAAGGTGGACACATTTTCAAGAGACATCAGTACTCTCTTGGGAATATTTTTGTTCTAACCTGGTTATGCTGGTAGTATAAAAATGGGAATAAAAAAAAAATGGGATTAAACTGCACACACTCACTGGGACACAGCGACTTTTTGGGATGAAATATCCTAATGTAAATAAAGAACAATCCTCATATTTTAAGAAAAAGTAATACACGCAAACACACACAAATGATATGGTGTGGATGGGTCTTGTGTGTCTATACTAACATTTTTCAAAACAGAAATGTCTAACATCATTCAGTAAAATTTGGCCTACCAAAAACACTAGATTTTAAACAATATACATGCATTTTAAACTTAACTGTGACAAAACAAAAATATTTGATCCTTCCATTCTTATTTGGCTCCTTTGCCACTTTTACCTTACTTATTGCTGTACTTTTGTACCAAGTAATGCAAAAAATAACGGACAACTGCTTTATCCATGCACTTGGATCATTTCTAAGCCCTATATGGTTTTATTTGCATATTAGCAATATTTATTACATTTTTAAAAAATGACATACATCGGTGAAGAAAACTCTATGTTTCTGATTACAATGGCTTCACAGCTGCAGCCATGATTTGCCTTTAAATGAGTAGTTTAGAAATGTTCAGAGAAAAATATAAGGTCCAAGGCTACACGTCTAAAGATCAATATTAGGGTTGTCATGTAGACTTCACTGCCTTATGTTTTCTTTCATGTGGCCTATAAATCCAGGATTAGTTTCAGGAATACTGCTAAGGTTCTATCTAGCTGGTGGCAAGTTTGACATTTTCTGTAGCTTTTAGCATTGTCTGCTCCTTTAATTTAAAGCAGCAACCCCTACAAAGAGGAGTTCCATGCAAATGAGAATTATGGTTTTGGATGAAGTTAGTACAAGAAACCACAACTGTTAGGTTGTAGAGATGTGATTTGATGTTTGTCTTCTGTTTACTTTCTTTTGACATGGCTATGGCAACTATTAAAAATGTTGGACTAATTCCATCAAGTGGAAAGCCTTAGATATCCAATCAGCACAAGTATTACCAAATGGTATTTTAGTATTAAAAATACACCATGGCTTTGCAACACTGGTACCCTGTTATCGCCTAATTATTGAAATAAATGGTCAATAAACCCAAATAATAATATTTTACCTTCCCCAGAATAACTTCACAAAGAAATTAATAAACATTCAAAAGCTTATAATACATGTTTTCTACTAAACCATGTAACAAAAAAATTGATATTACATTGATGGAAGTAAACAGAAAGCATGAAATGCTACAAAATCTAGCGAAGCACTACTTGAAACTAAAAAAAAAAAAAAAATGCACTAAAAATGGTTCTGTGGCTGGCACTTGTATAGGTTTGGGATACATCTGAGATGTCTGGACTAAACAATGTCACTGACATCATTTTGCTTTGCCTTTCTCAGTAGTACATAGAGGAGATGCTGGCAGAAGTACCTTGGTCTACCTGTCCTGCCTGGAGGACTGAAAGATAAAACTCTGCAAGAGAGAGAGAATGCGAGAAGCTAAAAGAAAGTTGAATGCAACATTAACAGATTGTGCTTCCTAGGTCAACTACAGATCAAATCCACAGAAGAATGAGTTATACACAAGACATATTTTAGGAATGTCAGCTCACTGGAAATTCAGGGTTTTTATTTTAGTCTGTTCTCATTTTGAATAGGTGGAATGTTATGGTTATCTTCAAGGTCCCTAAAAATGTATTTATTTTAAAAGTAACATTTTTAAGAAAGAAGTGATAAGAAATGTGTGGCATTACTTCGGATGTTCTGTTTAACAAAATTAAAAAGAAGGCCAGACAGCTACATAATAGGATATGGCCATTTTCTGGAGTGAACCAAGAAATGCGAGAATACTGCTTGTAAATTTACAAGAAACTGCTTACATCACTTAAAACCAGTAAGGTGCTGGGTTCTAGGAAATGCTTGATGGCATGATCTCATAAGCATTGATTCAAGTGCTGAAAACAGTGCTTCCAAAATATGTAACAGGTTTAAAAGTCACTTTAGAGTAGAAATATCATCAATACATGATTATAAAAGAAGCCCATGAGCATGAAACTACTTTATGGCTACTGATGTGGCAAGAAAATTAATCTCAATTCCTTAAAGGTTTTTTCCTGGATAAAGTACAATTGGATTCCTGCTGATGTCTCACCTGCACCCACTTTATACCCCTTTTTATTGATGTATGGTGCTATGATTATTTATTTCCCCTATATTACCAAAAGAAAGCAAGTCTCAGCCCAATAAACAAATGTGACAGCTAGAAGAAGTATGGAACCACTCCCATTAATACATCAACATATGCATACCAGATATCAGACTCACCCTAAATATACCTTTAAAGGCAGATACTGATTAAAAGAATATTAATGGAAAGATCTAATAACCTATATCAAAATGTATGTAAATCCCAAACTTTTATTTAATTTTGGATACAGTATGGAATGGTTAAAATCCAACAGGTTAGGTCTTTTTCTTTTTAACCCATGTGGCCACTGGAAAGGTTTCCCTTCACTTCCTGTTCAAGAGACAAGAGGAAGTGAGAGGAAATCTTACAAAAGAGAGGGGATATCTATCTTTTATCTGCTTGGAGTTCAGTTTTAAGCAAGTAGAGAGATTATATAACAAGCTGAAAACTAATTTTGACAGGTGAATAATTACCCAATAAACCAGCAGACTTCCTTCATGACTAATGATGTGGATTTTGCATCTTGGGATACAAATTGAAATGGCACATGCTTTCTACTGGAAAACATGCAAGGCTTGGTTTTACACACCAGGAATAACATGCAGGAATCCGAGGGTTGGCTCAAAATGATCAAGGACAGATGTTTAACCAGATCAATGAAAAATTAAAATATAAATAAGTAACATTTTCCTTATATTCCTTGGGTTATACGAGTATCTCTTCTTAAAAAAAAGTAAATTTAGATTTAAAGAATGCCATATTTTGCCCTGTTAGGACGAACCTAATGAGTACTCAATGGTGGAATCCATTATGTGGATCTGGGTCATGGTCACTCCACTGCTTTACATTGTGAGTAGGGATGAGCTCAGGCATGTTCGGATCCTAGTCCAAACCCATCTGAGCTATCCCACCAAGAAGCTGTCACTGCACAAAGTCAATCATAATCTTTACGCCCTGCAGCTGCATGTATACACACCCACTGTACATATGGGACAAGATTGCTATGGCCGCTTATGAGTGGCTTTGTGCAGTGACAGCTTCCTAATGGGATAGCCCAGTTGGGTTTGGACTAGGATCCGAACACAAGACTCACACAAGATTTTTAGTAGACTAATAGGCTGCAGGTCATAGATTTGCTAGTTAACATCAATCTAACTAGCCTAAGAAAGCTGAAGTGATGGAAAAAACTAAGGCGCTGCCTTCCACAGCCAATCATAGTTGTAATACAATGCAGATGTGTGGACAATACTCCTTTCAGTTTTCACAAATTCAGACTTACTGCTCACTTTTGACCGGGATAGATGCTTTTTTGCATCTTAGATTCTGTAAGTCATTGAATGGCAAATTACAAGGGGAAAACAAAACCCTTAAAAAAAAAAAAAGACAATTCCACAGACTCAAAAGTACAGACTACTTGACCCTTGACAGTAATTTGGCAATTCTGACTAAAACTACCACTTGTAAACCATCAGAAAAAGAAAGCTCCAGTAAGGGCAAATCAAGAACATTTAAGGGGAACATTCAAACAATATGTGAATGTTAATAATTTTAGGAGGTATCCAACTACATCCGACATGAATAAACACATGACCCCAAGCAGAATTACAAACCATTTCTCTTCCAATTCCAAATTCATGAAAAATGTTTTTTTGCTGATTGAATATAAATATCAGTGCATTTAATATTTTAAGATCTCGATTTATAGCTTTTAGGGCCAGTTCACAGCACAAAAGCACACTTAGGATGCATTCCAGATATGTTTTTGCTTACAGTTCACTCCACACTCCGTTCCGGTGCAGTTTTGATGCAGCTTGCTGTGTTCCAGTACAGTTCTGTGCAGAAAAAATGCAGAATGTTCTACTTTTTTTTCTGCACCGGAAACGGACTGGAACTGACTGTAATGGTGTGAACTAGGGCCATAGGAATACATGACAAACACTGTGCTTGCATTTTTTGATGCAGAAAAAAAAAAAACGCACTAGACTGCATCTAGTGTGAACTAGCCCTGAGGGCCAGTTAACACTAACTACGTTTCAGTGTGCTTCTTTTCCAAAACGCAGGTAGGTAACATAGTTTATATGGTTGTCAATGTCATAGTTCACATTAGTGCTTGCAGTTCCAGTGCGTTTGGTTGCAGAAAAAAAAAAAAAAAAAAAAAGAACAGGTTCCATTTTCCTGCACATAACTGTACTGGAATGCGGTAAAACGCATCAAAAAAGCACTGGAACGCAGTTAACATGAGTGCCATGCAGGCTGGGACACTAATACACACAATTCTACACTTGCTGTAATGCTAAGCACCAAATCACTCTCATTTGCTTTACACATCTCACTATTGGGCATTAAGATGAAGGGCCAACAGATAAAGGAGAACGGGAAGCCGACCTGTATCCCAGGAATTAAATGAGAAACAATCTTGACAAGGTACTGTGTTGTAGTTTATTCATATTTATTCCCGTATCACTCTATATATGCTAGTGGCAATTAGCATGCAGACAACCAGCAAATATCTGAGTGGCAATATGCCTCACAGTCTATCCTGTTTATACCAAACACAAAGCAGGCATATCTAAAAACCCCAATATCTTTGGGGTTTGGACCTTTCACTCTTAAACATATTATTGGAAAACCTTTTTCTTTCTGAAAAGCATTGTACTGCCTGAGGCAATCTCAAAGCCACTTAAAAAGGAAAAATTTTTGCAATTATATACTGAATATGTGTATATTTAACAATCACGCCTAAGTAAAGGATTGTTGCCTTTGACAAGCAATGTAAAAAAAATGACCAGAATGCAAACATTGATCTACATGTCAAGGGTCAAAAAGTGGCTTTATTACCTGGAAAATGTTTGCAAAATAATTGTATTGCTATATTGCTTGTTGCCTAACTTATGTTTCACCTTATATTATCTTAGGTTAAATGGATATGCATTTTAGGACAAATGAATTCTAGAAATATAATCATTTCTTAGAAATAGGTTTTTTTTTTTTTGAGTACACACAGAAGCATAAATGGTTCATGAATGAGCTGGAGTTTGATATGACACCATAACCCTACAATGAAGAATTTGCATTTTCCAATTCAACAATAAAAAGGATTTCAAAAACAGACATCACTTATTTGTAGTAAAAAGTACATGAGTCAAGAAACTAACACAATGGGGTAGAATTACTAAAGGCAAATAAGTGTCTCACTTTGCAAGGAAATTTGCACTTTGCAAGAGAATGCGGTGCAGGAAAGGTGAATTCCAAGCGCGCTTCTGGAACTGTGTTCAAAATGCACTGCATTTGCAATCTGCTGTTAACAGCGCCCCAAACACAGATCACAAATAAAGTGTATTTACTAGTACCAAATCGTATGGCACTGTAGTATCATGTAACTTTGAGTGTCAGTTTTTTTAAAAGTAGTGCATGCACTACTTTTTCTGCATCCTGGTGTGATTCTCAGCCCATTTAAATCAATTGGCTTCCAAAATTGCACTGCACAAATCAAACAAGAACGCGGACCACCAGGGTGCTATTTAGCTGCTAGGATTGCTTTTACCAACAACAGCATTGGCAGCTGAAAAAACCCCAATATCAGAATATTGCCTGCAGCTGCAAGCATCATCCTGGTATAACCACTTTAAACTGGTGACATAAATGTCAGCCAGTCTTAAAATGGTTAAACAACCATTTATTATATTGCAGCTAACCTTGGTTCTTAGATGTGATGGTTGTTTTTGTTTACTTTTTCAGGCTTTCCTTCTATTTTTATCCGGGGAACCAGCCAGCTGTTTTTCAAAAGCACAAGCTCTCCAGCAGACTATATCAGTTTGCTTGGATGAGAAAAACCACTTAACACTGGCAGAGGTGATTAAAATGATCAGCTTTTATTTATTCATGTAAAACCTTTATCCCAAAAGTAAAAAATGTGTTTGCTGTAACTGACTATAGTGTGAGCTGGAGTTGGGCTTCATTTAGTTACTGTTTTTAAATTTACTAGCACATCTAACATAAGACAATGGCGCTATCTGCTGTGTCTCCTATCTCATTCCTCCAGAGTTGTGTCTCACTAACACAGGAGGTGTGTTGCTGGTCAGATCACCAGGTGAAAACAGAGGGGAAAAAAAGCCAAAGAAAAGAAAACTGATGCAGCCACCACATCTGATGATTGGTAAGCTACAACTAAGTTTTTGGTTTTGGGTTTAATACCACTTTAAGGAATCTGAGAATCAGCTTCCATTTGAAATGTCTCACAGATGATATCACAGGGTAGATTTGCCACCTGTCGAAAAGGCATAAGCCAACAGTTAGTAACAATGCCAATGTATGTTTGGTCATACAGAGAGCAGGTGCTGCATGAAGTACTGCAGGCGGTTCTGGGCAGTCTCAGGCTGTATGGGGTACAAAGGATTGTAGCAGTTATACAAAATGTAAAATAGCAATGAAACGATAAACGTTTAAAGCTGGACTCCAGTCAATCAGATTAAAATACTAACACAAATAAAGGAACTGCCAAAGGATATGTAATTCTATTCAGTCCTGACTTTTATACAGCACTGCTACACAGCACAGCCCTGTCTGATATGGGAGAAGACCTGATTTTTCTCTGCTTTATTTCAGTAACACTTACAGGTCTCATCCCGCCCCCAGCTTGTGGCTGGACAGTAAAAGGAGCAGCATTCACATTTGCAATGCAGTACAAATGAGTGGCTCACCCCATTCTGAGCTCTACTGTACACGGACTGCAAGAGGCTTACAGGTCAAATTTAGATACTCAAATCTCTTGCATAAAAAATAGTGTAACGATTTATTAATACCACAAAGCTGCATTTATTTGTGTCTTTTATATCTGCCTGGAGTTTAGCTTTAACCTAGATTTCATCTTATTTGCTCATTCTTCTGAATACTGGGTACTTTATTGGGCAAGACTGGTCAGGCCTAGGACTTTTGTTATACCATTTCTCTGATGCTAATTTTGTGCAATATCTGTGTGCTAACTAATTCAGCAATCACACTCTGATGTTGTCATTGAGGAATAAGTTGTAGGTGTTTGACATGGACCCTTGCTTTATACAAGACTCATTTCCATAAATTAATCTACTGAGACTGACAGAGTGTGAGACTCTCAGCATGTGTGCTTTTTGGTTAAAGGAAAAATAAAATAGCTGGTGCTGTGATTACCACCATTGTCTGATTCACATAGAATAATTTTCAAAGAGATACAATACATTTAATTCTGTCATCACTGCTGGCTCCTACATTGCAATAGAATTCATTTCTGTTAATACTTAAAAGAATTCAGGTGTGGTTCCAATTCCTTACCTCAGATTTTTCCAGTTTTGTCTGTGCATCAATCTGAGTAACAATTTCATTCATATTGGTCTCTAGAACCATACCTCCCATCACCATTTCTGCCAGGATGTTGTGGACCTAAAACACAGCAAAACACAAACATGCTACTAGCTTTTGTACAAAACAATACACACATATAGGTGACCTTGTCCACACAGAACCGATCTGTTTCTGATTTGGGTAATAACTAGCTAACTGAATCACTCTGTAGCTTCTTCTAAAAAAACTTAGAGCCCATTCACACTTGTGTGACCTGCCATGCGACCCTATGTTTCCCAATAAGTACCATTCAAATTTGTGTGACTTCAAGTCACAGCGACTTGAAAGTAGTTCCTGCACTACTTTGGTACAACTTCTTATCCGACTTTAGTTCAGTGAATGTGAAGTCAGATCAAAGTCGCACCGCAAGTTGCACTGGAAATCGTGCGACTTTGGAGATGTGCTAATGTAAATGAAGCCTTAACATCCTGATCTCCGTGATGGAGCCCTCAGGTCTGCAACTCCAGCTAAAAAGGAAAAGTTTCACACTGCTGGATGAGGGTCATCAGATATGAGTATGGGATATGCATGCTTGCAATATAACTAGCCTATAAAAATCATACCTTGAATTTAGCTTTAACCTGTATGATCAACAATAAAATGCTCAAGAGAAAGGATAGGTTTGTTGGATCCTTTAAAGCAGGGGTGTCAAACTGGCGGCCCTACAGGCCTCTGCCTTTGGGAGACATGCTTGTAACTGTCAGCCTTGCAATGCCTTATGGGAATTGTAGTTTGGAAGCAGCTGGAGGGCCACCAGTTTGACACCCCTGCTTTAAAGGATAAGTTCACCTTTTGGACAAAAACAATAAATGCACATTTTTTGCAAGTAAAAAAATGTGCGTTTACTATTTTTGTCCAAAGGAGCCTGGAAAGCATTGCACCAGCGATCAGTAGATCACTGATGCCATGCAGGTCTCCTGCAGACCTGTCAGTATATTGGCTTGCCGTATGGGATGTACGGTCAAGCAGATATACTGACAGGAAGCTTCAATGAATTACCATGGCGCTTCACAATGCCGTGGTAGTTCACTGAAAACTACAAGCTGGCAGACGCAAAGCTGTCGGGACTTGTAGGGACAGAACACTGTGAATATGTGACGTGGAATATGTGCGGTTTTCGAATCTGAAAGATAGTACGGGGAAACTTCTCTCTCTACTATCTGTCAGAGGGAGGAGGGGTGGCAGGCACGGCTGAAGCTATGGGAACATGTTACATGTTCCACCCTAAAAATGGGGGGGGGGGGGGGGGGACATGTAACATGTTCCAAAGGTGAACTTATCTTTTAAAGTATTTTTATGATGATATTGATATTCAGCGTGTAGACATGGGGCTGGAAGCTTTCTAAAGTATGTTGATATTACTATCAAGATACAAGTATATTCCAAGACAATTTTAATGTAAAATTATACAAAGCCAAACAAATTGAGCACACTGAAAAAAAGACAACAGGTGATTCCATCCAACTAAATCCACTAAAGGCAAAAATATTTATCTCAGCATGAAATGATAAACACCACCTTCTGTATATTTTAAAAACAGGACATATGTAATCTTGCCTGTGCAAAATGGTGAACTTGCAGATACAGATTGAACCCTTTTTTCAGTCTGGCAGGTTGCATTATCCTGCTGAAAGAGACCATTGCTGTCAGGGAATACTGTTCCCATGAAGGGGTGTAGCAACATTTAAGTAGGTGATACGTGTCAGGTAACATCCACATGTATGGCAGGGTCCAAGATTTCCCAACATTGCCCAAAGCATCACACTGCCTCTGCCAGCTTCCCTCCTTATACTACATCCTGGTGCCATCTCTTCCCCAGGTAAGCGCCACACACACACATCCGGCCATCCAAATGATGTAAAAGAAAACATGATTCATCAGACTAAGGCACCTTATATTATTGCTCTGTGGTCAGGTTCTGATACTCACATGCTCATTTTAGGCGCTTTTGGCTGTGGACATGGGTGAGCATGGTCAATCTGACCAGTCTGCGGTTACGAGTCTCATACACAACTGTGAAGCCCATTTTTACTGCTTTCAACACACCAACTTCAGGGACAACATGTTCACTTGCTGCCTAATATATCCTTCCAACGTTTAGATGCTCATTTTAGGCGCTTTTGGCTGTGGACATGGGTGAGCATGGTCAATCTGACCAGTCTGCGGTTACGAGTCTCATACACAACTGTGAAGCCCATTTTTACTGCTTTCAACACACCAACTTCAGGGACAACATGTTCACTTGCTGCCTAATATATCCTTCCAACTTTCAGATGCCATTGTAACAAGAGATAATCAATGTTATTCACTTAACCTGGCAGTGATCATAAAGTTATGGCTGACCAGTGTATATACACGTACATATATACATGGCCATATGCGGGCTTTGCTTCCTGCTTTGCTACATTGTGGTTACATTATTTTACTTTACTTGTCATTCTCACATTTTTATTGAAAAGAATATACGGTACTCTGCATGGTCAGAATCCTGTCTTGGTTGTTGGAAACTGTCATGAAAAAAAATATTGTGCAGCCACAACTTAAGAAAATGTCATAAAAATCTGAGCAGTGTAATAAATAATCCCTATTGGATCATCTTTAGTGCAGCTGAGCCTGGAGCATTGAAGGTGTTAACTCAAAAGAGCACAAACAATTCAGCACCAGGAAGAGGACAGGGCAGCTTGGCAGTGAAGATTTCTCCAGAATCCACACAAAGTGGGGCATACTTCATTACAGGTAATGTAACTAAAGATGTAGATGGAAATAAAAAATAATAATTTTTTTTTGGGTAAACTAAACGTAAATTTTAGCCTCAGTTCAAACTGCTGCGACCCCATTGCCATGTGATTTCAAGTAGTTGCATAAAAGTAGCGCATGCATGAACCTTTTTAAAATTTCAATGGTTGTCATTGAAGTTAATGTGTTATCACTTTTCATGTGCGTCACAAGTCTCATGCCAAGGGCTTAATGATGGTTTCTATATTTGCTTAGAGATCGACTTTAAATATAACCTCTAAGTGATGAGAGCTTGTCACCAGTATAAACAGACTATCCTGCTTTAGAGGAAAACACAAGTTTGAAGTGGTTGTAAAGGCTGAAGGTTTTCCACCTTCATGCATTCTATGCATGAAGGTAAAAAACCCTACTGTGCGCTGCTCCCCCACAGCCACCCCCCCCCCAATACTCACCTGAGCCCCCTCTCCATCCAGTGATATGGAGAGGAGACTCTGCTGTCCCAGGTCTCCCTCTTCTCATTGGCTGAGACAGCTGTCAATCACAGCCAGTAAGCCACTGAGGAAAGAGCAGGGGGTGAGGCCGAGCAAAGGTTGTGTCTCCAGAATGAGCATGCAATAGTGCCCCCAAAGCAACCGGCTTGCTATTGGGGGCACTGGCCAAGGGGGAAAAGCCAGGAGCGCTGGTGGGGTCATCAAAAGATTGGATCAGGGCTGCACTGTGCTGCACAGAGGAGGCAAGTCTGTCTTATTTTTTTTTTTGCCAAACCGTTAATATCACTTTAAGGAAATGTTCCTGCCAATATGCATGCCTTTGCATTTGTTAAGCTATGTTCCAATTCTCTGATCAGGTTACGTTCTACTTTCAAAACAAGCCAACACCCATATTGGGAAATTCCCTAATTATTTAAGTTAGAACAAGAGTTACAACAACATCAATGAAAAAGTCATATTTCTGTGGCACTGTACAAGCAGTACTCTGAAGTCCTATAAATAAGCCTCCTTTAACTTGTGGAATATAAACAAGACGTCTGGTCAGAAAACATAGATCAAGGCATAGTTGATGGTGTGTTTGAGATATTTCACATCCACAGCTGGAAGGTGGGGGAATCAGCAAAAAAGAGCAACGTCGGCAGTAAAACACCTCAGCTATAAAAATCATATTTCATCTGCAAGTATGGTGGAAAGTGAAAACATCTTCATATGCAGCTTACACAAACTTTCCTATGAAGTGTCATTATAAGCCATTTCTTTTTCCAGGAAAATGCTACTGAACATAAACCATGAAAAACCCCCTCTTGGATTCATCAACATTGATTCTGAAATAAAAAAGGATTCTGGAAAGGATTTAGTAAAACAGGGCAGCTTTCCACAGCAAACAATTAGATACAGTGCTTTCATAAAGTATTCAGACCCCCTACATTTTTTTCAACTTTTTATGTTGCAGTCTGATAATAAAGTTTAGATTCATTTTTTACCTCATTAATCTACACACAGGTGTCCTTTTATCATGCAGCGGCAAATGAATGGTTCTCTGGCATCCTCAGAGGAGAGAGTTCTCCTCTGAATACCTATTTATGAAGCGGTGTAGGTCGCTTCTCCGAATGAACGGAGAAGCGATCTACAAACGCTTTGAACTCTGGAAAATGGCTGCTGCTACTATAATCTCGTGAGATTACAGTAGGAGATCAGTCAAACACAGTTTTCTAAGAGGAGGTAAATTATCGCTGCTTCGTTTGCGGTTCCTTCGATTCTCCAGCTCTGGGCTGGAGAATCTGGAGGGAGAACACAGATCACCAGTGAAGGGCTGACATCGCTCCTTCATATACTGGCCATCTGTGTACTGAGATGATCAGTGGAGAACATGTTCTCCGCTGATCATCTCGGTTTCCTAAACCACTAATGATCGGAGATCAGCAACGATCCTTAGGAAATATTGGAAATAACGGAAATATCCCATTAGCATAAGTATTCAGACCCTTTGCAACAACACTTGAAATTTAGCTCAGGTGTCTCCCATTCCTCTTCATCATTGCTGAGATGTTTCTACACCTTGATTGGAGTCCATCTGTGGTACATTAAATTGATTGGACATGATTTGGAAAGACACACACCTCTCTAAAAAAAAGCCTCACAGCTGAAAATGCACACTGTATCAGAGCAAAGTTATGAAGTCAAGGGAACTGCCTGCAGAACTCAGAGACAGGATTATTGCAAGCCACATATCTGGGGAAGGCTCTTAAAACATTTTCTGCTGCACTGAAGGTTCCCATGAGCACAGTGGCCTCCATAATTCTCTAATGGAGAAGTTTTGCACAACCAGAAATGTTCCAACAGCTCACCTGGCCAAACTGAGCAATTGGGGAAGTAGGGTCTTAGTAAGAGAGGTGACCAAGAACTCGATGGTCAGTCTGACTGAGCTCCAGAGATCCTTGATGGAGATGGCACAAAGTTCCAGAAGGACAACCATCACTGCAGCCCTCCACCGATCTGGGTTTTATGGCAGAGTGGCTAGATGTAAGCCTCTCCTTAGTGCAAAACAGGAATACATTAACATCTGCAGCAGATCACACAACCAGTGCATTTTGAACAAGTCCTAAAAGCTGGAGATCAGCTTTAATGTATATTTTTTTTATCACATTTTTATTGCTACCCATCTCCTTCCTGGGTAGATTCACCCTCTTTATTTGTCCTGTTGACCATTGTCACCAAAAAGAAAAATGGTGAGATATATAAATTTTGCATCTGTCACAACAGCATATAGAGATTGTGCAGCTGTTCCAGTAGCAACTGTCTAAGATGGGAACTCCCTCACTGCAGACATGGCTCCTTTAACAGGCCCTTCCTTCATCAATACAGGACACAGTAAGGATGCTGAAGATTTTTCAGATAATGTAACTCTTCAAGTGGGTAAAGGTTGGCAGTGTAAGTGATGGGACAGATAAGTAATAATTTTTTGCTTCACAGGGATGGCAACTGCATTAAAAGAGAAGTATGGGAATAGCTTTTTCCCAAACTATACTTACCTAGGTGGAAGCATCAGTCCCCCCGCCGGCTCTAAGTGTGAGAACTCAGCAATTACATGACCACTGAGTTCTCACAACTGCTCTGAGCAGAGAGCGTTGACTGCCAGTCACCACTATCTGCTCTGCTCCCCACCCCCACATCACTGGAGTGCTGGGCTGTGGAGGAGATGGAGCGGCAGGCTTAGGGTAGCAGATCGCTGAGAGGCTGAACCAGGTGCCGCTCCAGACTCTGGGGTGAATTCCAACATTAAAGTCGGGATCTTTCCCCAGCCTGGACCAGCTGAGTGACATCAGCCGACAGAGGGCTTCAGCCTGCTGTCAGCTAAAAACAGGTCAAAATATATTTAGTCATTTTGGTATCTATATTATGTATATTTTTTGTGGATGGATAAACTTTTGACATCCACATTCATTTTGGCTGCTTTATTCCAACTGTTGATTTTTAGCTGGAGTTGAGCTTTTATTTTTATGTGATAAAATGTTCTGGCCACCAACTGTATATTGCATCAGTTTTTATTTACAACACAAGGGTATATAGGTAAATGGGCCACGATATCTTGTGAGTGCTACTGAATCTGGGGAGTTTTTCTCTGGAGCTCGTGGTGATATCGGAGTACACTTTACTCAATCAATTATCGTTCTGTTGTTCACTTGGCGATTTCGGTGGATCAATAAGGACTTTGCACTTCACTATTTTCATTTTTCAGTTGATGGACTTATGTCAAATGATTAAAATGTTTGTGTTATATTTTCACTCTACCAGAGTATATATATATTTCGCTGCTTTTATCATTGTTTCATGAGGTGATTATTACAGTCACTGTATTAATGACACTGGCTAGGAGAGGTTAACCATCTAGGGCAACCCTAGCTGGCAGCCATTAATCGGCTTCTGCTCTGACTACACCCTGTTCCAAATTATTATACAAATTCTATTTAAGTGTCACAAAGATGAAATATTTTGTTTTTCAGTTTAACTCATGGATGGCATTGTGTGTTTGGGCTCTTGATCACTGAAAACAATCTCGGACACCTGTGATAATTAGATTAGCCGGTGAGCCCAATTAAAGGAAAAACTACTAAAGGACGATGTTCCACATTATTAAGCAGACCACCATTTTCAAGCAATATGGGGAAGAAAAAGGATCTCTCTGCTG
Source organism: Staurois parvus (assembly GCF_062004578.1). Classification (NCBI taxonomy): domain Eukaryota; kingdom Metazoa; phylum Chordata; class Amphibia; order Anura; family Ranidae; genus Staurois; species Staurois parvus. Next base: position 3,885,388 of record NW_028318154.1, read on the forward strand.
CCGAAAAGAGTGAAATAGTTCAATGCCTTGGACGAGGTATGAAAACATTAGTTATTTCACAAAAACTTAAGAGTGATCACCACACTATTAAGAGATTTGTGGCTGATTCAGAGCACAGATGGGTTGGGGCAGATAAAGGCACATTGAGGAAGATTTCTGCCAGATCCATGCATCGGATCAAGAGAGCAGCTGCTAAAATCCCATTACATAGCAGCAAACAGATATTTGAAGCTGTCGGTGCCTCTGGAGTCCCACGGACATCAAGGTGTAGAGTCCTCCAGAGTCTTGCAACTGTGCATAAACCTTCTATTTGGCCACCACTAACCAATGCTCACTAGCAGAAATGGCTGCATTGTGCAGAAAAACACATGAAGACTAATTTTCAAACAGTCCTATTCACTGATGAGTGCAGTGAAACCCTGGATGGTCCAGATGGATGGAGTAGTGGATGGTTGGTGGACGGCCACCCTGTTCCAACAAGGCTGCGACGTCAGCAAGGCGGTGGTGGAGTTATGTTTTGGGCCGGAATCATGGGAACAGAGCTGGTCGGCCCCTTTAGGGTCCCCGAAGGTGTAAAGAGGACCTCTGCAAAGTATATGCAGTTTATGACTGACCACTTTCTTCCCTGGTACAGACGGAAGAACTATGCTTTCCGTAATAAAATCATCTTCATGCATGACAATGCACCATCTCATGCTGCAAAGAATACCTCTGCATCAATGGCTGCTATGGGGATAAAAGGAGAGTAAGTCATGGTGTGGCCTCCATCCTCTCCTGACCTCAATCCTATTGAGAACCTTTGGAGCATCCTCAAGCAAAAGATCTATGAGGGTGGGAGGCAATTTACATCCAAGCAGCAGCTCTGGGAGGCTATTCTGACATCTTGCAAACAAATTCAAGCAGAAACTGTCCAAAAACTCACAAGTTCAATGGATGCAAGACTTGTGAAGCTGCTATCAAATAAGAAGTCCTATGTTACAATGTAACGTGACCTGTTAAAATGTTTAAAAAGTTAAAATGTTGTTAAAAGTTTGATTGGAATAGCTTTTGATTTAACAAATGACAATTTTCAGTTCTTTACAACCTATAAAGTGTTTTGAAACTTACTATGCGTAATAATTTGGAACAGTGCATTGGAAGTTTTTTATGTTTAAAAAAAATACTGTTATTAGGAAGTTTGTTCAATAAAATTTGAATTTTACTCTTAATAGTTGATAACATAGAATTATGCTGACTGTTATTTACATCAACTATTTAGGTAAATGAGAACAATATAATTTGCATAATAATTTGGAACAGGGTGTAATCACAGAAGCAGCATAATCCCTACAACAGGAAGTGCTAAATCACATGATTTTGCACAGAGCGGCGGCCCTGTGGCAATATATCTGCTATAGGGCGGTTGGCAAATGGTTAAGGGGGCAATCAGTTTTTAGCTACTTTTACACAAATAAGCGGCCTCTCAATGGCTGGGCCTGAGCCCAGAGGTCACATAACCCTAAATGCCGCCCTACCTCCCGATGTCGCAAACCCCTATAGGGCCAGGAGGCGCCGGCGCAAAGGGGTTAACATTTAAAAAGGCGATTCATCTTACTACACCATGAAGTTTGTTTGTTTTTTCTTCCTGGCTGGATGCGCTATATCTTGAATCTGACTATGGATGGATGAGCTATCTGATGCTGTTTGAAGGATTGCTGCAGATTTTCAACCCAGTGTGGCTGAGAAAGTGCTTATGACCTTACCTGAGTGTGGATCAAACTGAGATAAGAATCTGAAGTGACAGGTGGTGGGCACGTGCATGCGCATATTACATATTCCACAAACACAGAATTTCAGTCAAGCCACATGCACATAAGAGTGTTTACACCAATGCACCAAAATATTGGTATACAGCTATTCAGTTCTATGGCCAGCTGTATGAGCCACCTGCGGCTTATTGGGTGGGGAAAAATCCAGGCATTTTACATTCGTGCATTTTTCAGTCCCTCACCCTCTTTGTGCATGAGGTCTTACTGTAGCTTCAAATTTATTATTCCCTACTCTGATCAGGGAGTTTCATTCTATTCTCTCCACTGAGTGGAAGGTATGTAAACATTTGGGTTTATCTAAGAAAAATAAATTAAAGATTCAAGAGCCATATGATGAAAGAGAACACTATTTAACTTCATTCCTGCACGCCCTTTTTAAATATAGTCATCCAACATCTGTTTATCCACATTCAACAACTGGCTGTACCAATGACTGATGGAAAGGTTTCACAAAATCTTTCACATCTGTGTCACAACAGGCAGCAGAGAAGGACAGCTGTTTTCATGTAGGTAATGATGTTAGCCTCTACTAAAGGTGGCATCATGTGTACAGCCGTGGCCAAAGGTTTGGAGAATGATACAAATATTAAATTCTCACAAGTCTGTTGCTTCAGTGTGTTTTTAGATCTTTTTGTCAGATGTTACACTGCTATACTGAAGTATAATTACCAGCATTTCATAAGTGTCAGAGGCTTTGACAATAACAAAGTTTATGCAAAGAGTGAATACATTCAGTGTTAACACCTCTTTTTCAAGACCTCTGCAATGCGCCCTGGCATTCAGTCAATGGGCCACATCCTGAACTGGTAGCAGCCCATTCTTGCATAATCAATGCTTGGAGTTTGTCAGATTTTCTGGGAGGCTTTTTTGTTCACCTGCTTCTTTAGGATTGACCATAAATTTCCCAGTAGGATTATGGTCTGGGGAGTTTCCTGGCCATGGACCCGTAATTTTGATGTTTTGTTCCCCAAACCACTTCGTTAAACTTTTTGCCATATGGCAAGGTGCTCCATCATGCTGTAAAAGGCATTGTTTGTCACCAAACTGTTCTTGAATGGTGGGAAAAAGTTGCTCTCAGATGAGGTTTTCGTACCATTCTTTATTCATGGTTGTGTTCTTAGGCAAAATTGTGAGTGAACCCACTCCCTTGGCTGAGAGGCAACCTCATACATGAATGGCCTTAGGATACTTTACTGTTGGCATGACACAGGACTGATGGTAGTGTTCACCTTTTCTTTTTCCAGATGCCCCAAACAATCGGAAAGGGGCGCCCTGAAGCCTTCTTCACAACAACTGAACCTCTCTCGAAGTTCTTGATGACCCGAAAAAGTGGTTGATTTAGGTGTAGTCTTAGTAGCGGCAATATCCTTGACTGTAAATCCCTTTTTGTGCAAAGCAATGATGACTGCACGTTTTCTTGCAGGTAAAATAATATTTGTGTCATTCTCAAAACTTTTTGCCAGGGCTGTACAGGTCTCTGGGTAACTTTATTTCTATTACTATATCATGTTCCCCTTTTATGTATTGCCAAAAATAAAAAGTAAAGAAAATCATCAGTGTGCATGCACAAGAGTCTGTTTACATACAAAGCAGCCCTCAAAGGAATGGAGCCCTAGTGCTGAACATCTCCCCGTCAACTCTGTGTTGTTGCCCAGTGGACCCATCAGTTAAGATCTTTATATATTTTTGAGGATCTAAGACTGGTGAGAAGAAAATTTGTGACTTAAAATATTCACCCGAACCAATCTTATTACACATAATTATGATACTTATATTTAGCAATAGCTAACTATTAAAGTAGAACTATTGTCACCCATATAAAAAAAAAAAAAAAAAGTGTGCTGCGGCACATATAGTTTTTACTTATTCCCCCTGCAAAGTCCCACAAATACCTGGTGAAGACCACCTAAGGCTAGGTTCACACTATATAAAGGTGCAGGGCTGCGTCTTTAATGCACTGCTGTTAGCAAAGGCATGGGGGTGCCATTAAAGGATAAGTTCACCTTTTACCAAAAAGTAATAAATGTATAGTTTTTTTTTTTTTGCAGGTAAAAAAACGTGCATTTACTATTTTTTGTTTTGGGAGCCTAGAAAGCATTGCACCAGTGATCAGCAGGTTGCTGGTTCTATGCAGAGCTCCTGCAGCCCTGTCAGTGTATCTTTGTGCTCAGATACACACTGACAGGGAGAATCAATGAACTACTACAGCACTCAACAGCTCTGTGGTAGTTCATCGATTCTTGTAGTTTTCACAAAATACTGTGAATGAGTGATGCGGGTGAGTGGAGCCGCACTCGGCCACTTTTTTTTTTTCAAACTGTGACAGCTAATGGGGGGAGAAGATCCCCCTCTAGCTGTCAAAATGGGGGATCAGGGGCCAGTTTTTTCATAGCATGTTACACCCTGAACATGGGTGTAACATGTAACATGTTACGAAAGGTGAACTCATCCTTTAATTCCTGTGGTTTCCTTTGCAGTTTCCTGTGATGGTGTGGCAACAAGGCTACCCTATTCCTGAATTCAGAGCAGAGTTGCCACTCTCATGAAGGCTGTGCACTACAGTAGGATGCAAATATGTTGCAGGGCGTGTAGCTATCACTGCTGATTCACAAGCCTGTAGCTTGTGCATCAGCACCTGGCCACATCTAGCACTCCCTCTGAGTTGTGGTATCTTTGAGGGGGAGCATGTGAGACACACAGGAAGGAGGATTTGGTTCAGTCAGGGAGGATAAAGGAAATTCTTTACTTTATAAGGCTTGTGCATCACATAGTAACTGCATACAGTACGTGTTTAGATTATCACACAGGAATTAGTTGTTCGTTAACCTCTCCCCATCCACCCATTGTACATAGACGGCAGACAGGACGCTTTGCTGATGGGGGCTGATGTACCTGTATGTCAGCACGCACCGATGGCTCCTGTGAGGCTCAAAGAGCGCTCCCCCCGGCGATTGGTTTGTTTCGTCCGGACACCGCGGTAACGTGATCTGCAACGTTTTACCATGTGACTGCTCTAAGTGTGTAAGTGTGTGTGTGTGTGTGTGTGTGTGTTAGTCAAGCGGAATACTCGCGCATGCACAGTAAGCATACACGTCACGCCAGGCAGGCAGGCTATTTAAACCTGCAGAACAGTAAAAATCAATGCCTTCCGGTCTACAACTTTCCTGCACGCATTCCTGATCCTGTATTCTGATTTGCTTGACTAAGAAAGAACTCGGCTATCCCTGACCATCCGCTTGCCTGCTCCCTTGTACTTTATCTGCCCGCCTGATACTGACCCGGCTTGTCTGACTCTGCTACATTTACTTACCTGCATCTACACCTGGCTTGCATCCTGACGGCTGCCATACTTACCTGCCGCTACACCCACGGTCCTGCATCTGGCCTGCATCCTGGTCACTGCCAAACCTGCCTGCTACTGCATCCACACTCTGGTGCCCAGTCCCAGTCTGCATCCTGATTGCCGCCATACCTGCCCGCTGCTGCACCTACGTTCCAGCACCCGCACCTGGCCTGCATCCGGATCTCCTGGGTCCCCAGCTACCTGCTGCCAGCTCAAGATTCACCCGGCACTCGTGCCACTCCTGGCTCTGCGCCCTCTGTTGACAGGCGCTCCGAGCAGGAGTTGCAAGAGGACGCCCTCTCTCCACATCAGGCTCCCCAACCAGGTAAGTGACAGATGTAAAAAAATTAGACAAAGATAAATAATTTCAGAACTTTTTCCACGTTTAATGTGACCTATAAACTGTACAACTCAATTGAAAAACAAACTGAAATCTTTTAGGAGGGGGGAAGTAAACATAAACTAAAATAATATGGTTGCATAAGTGTGCACACCCTCTTATATCTGGGGATGTAACTGTGCTCAGAATTAATCACATTCAAAATCATGTTAAATAGAAATCCGTACACACCTGACATTTAACGTGCCTCTGATTAACCCCAAATAAAGTTCAGCTTTATTCTAGTAGGTATTTCCTGACATTATCTTAGTCGCCTCCTACAGCAAAAGCAATGGTCCGCAGAGAGCTTCCAAAGCATCAGAGGGATCTCATTGTTAAAAGGTATCAGTCAGGAGAAGGGTACAAAAGAATTTTCAAGGTATTAGATATACCATGGAACACAGTGAAGACAGTCATCATCAAGCAGAGCAAATACTTGTGGATAGAATGTTACATGTACCTAGGGAAGGTTATTGACCCTGGTATAACTTGGGAGGGATTTTGGTTCTAGCCTGAGTCCCCTGCCTAAAACACCCCTCCCCAAATGAGGCAATTGGTTCTTTGCTGTAAGGAGACACCTTGCTGAGTTCCTAGAAAAAGGCTCTCAGGTTTGGAGAAGTTGAAGAATTCTCCCTTTTAACATCGGAACCAACTTGGGAGACGGTACCCTTTTGCTCTGAAACTTGATCTGCTTAACCCAGGACTTTTGGCAAGTACTCTACCTCTGTAAACTTCTGTTATCTCTTTGCTGTGTTATTGCTCTCTGTATATGTATATATATATATATATATATATATATATATATATATATATATATATATATATATATATATATATATATATATATATATATATATATATATAGGCTACATCTTTTTCTGGAAATAAGTGTATTGCACCATTTTGACCTTTTTAGAAATAAATCTTATTTTCTGAAAAGTGTTGAACTGTTTCTAAAGCTCTTTAATGCAAACTAAGAATCCCTGTCTCTGAAGAGCGCTACTGTGTGTTTTTAAACCTCTATATACCTCTGCCTGCGGTGACAGTGGTATACAGACAATAATTCAAACATCATAGTGTTATTGCTAATATTGGCGAGTTTCCTCCTTTTTTCTACAAAAAGGCAGTGGTGGCAGTGTGAAGGGTTAATTGCGTAATTAACCTGACCCAGTAACAATTGCTCTAAGGCTGCAGGTACATAGATTGTGGTCCATTAGCTGGAAAATCTTTGCTCAGGGTGCAGCTGAGCATGGCATTGTTACGCACGTGACAGCGCGGTTTTAGATTGGCTAGTCCTTCGGTCACGAGTTGGTGAGAAGGGCTGGTGGTCTGACGCCGCGACCATCACAGCCTGCATTTGTGGGAGTATTTTGTAGTATAGTGTCCCATAGAAAATGTTGATTCTGAAAGGAAATGTTTTCTGACAAATCTGTTGGGGTGTAATCCGTTACGCTGAGCACTGTATATACGTGATAAAACATGCACTGTCACCTGTCCCAATACACGAAAACACCCAACACACCATACCAATGTCCTGATCACTGCCATACTCCATACCAGCATTCTGATCATTGCCTTACCCCATACCAGCGTTCTGATCAATGCCATAACTTATACCAGCATCCTGATCACCGCCGTACCCCATACCAGCATCCTGGCTAGTGCCATACCAGCGTCCTGATCACTGCCATACACCATACCAGCGTCTGGCATTTTAGGGTTTCAACTGATCAATCTGCTAATATATATCCCATAGTTTGTAGACTCTATAGCTTACACACAGACTAATTAATATACACTTTTTGGGTTATTTTTACCCCAAAAAAATGTAGAAGAATTAATTTTGACCAAAATTTTTGAAGAAAAATTATTTACAAAATGTTATAACAAAAACTAAGCAAAAAATGTTTTTCACAATTTTCGGTATTTTGTTATTTATATAGCAAAAAATAAAAAATCCAGTGGTGATCAAATATCACCAAAAGAAAGCTGTCTGTCTCAAAAAAAGGATAGAAATTTTATATGGGTACAATGCCACGACAGTAATTGTCACTCAAAGTGCGATAGTGCTGAAAGCTAAAAATTGGCCTGGACTGGAAGGGGGTGAAAGTGTCTGGACTTGAAGTGGACATTAAACCTAAGACAATACCTAGTTAAAACATCTATATTGATGCAGTAATGAATGTAAATCGCATGCATTTTGGCTGAAATCAGTTGAACGGCTGTGTCCAATCACACACACACAAAGAAAGTCCTGTGATTACGGAAAATCTGTGTACTGTGAACAACAATCTGGCCCTTTCTTCTCCCTGAAAAACAGGGAATAAAAACAGCCCAATAGTAAAGTAAAAGCAGAACACATTACACTTTGTTAGGCACACAGGTAATCCCTTCATTCATAAAGTGTCAGTGTACAATATTATCACTGAATTATTGTCACTATTGACATCAGTGTCAGTCAGTGACCCTACCAGGAAGTGTATGTTATTGGGATTTTTTGCCAAAGTAGCAGAATATACTTTGGCCTAAATTTATGAAGAAATTTGATTTTTTTTTCAATTTTTTCACTGGATATGTTTTACAACAGAAAGTAGAAAATATTTTCCCCAAAATTCTCGGTCTTTTTTTGTTTATAGAATAAAAGAAAACCCAGGGGTGATCAAATTCCCCCAAAAGTAAGCTCTATTTGCGTGAAAAAGAAAAAAGTTTAATTTGTGTACAGTGTGGCATGACTGCGAAACTGCCAGATAAAGTAGTGCAGTGCTGAATAGCAAAAAAAATGTCCTGGTCATGAAGGGGGTAACAATTTCCAGAGGTCAAGTGGTTAATGAAAATGTGAGGGGGTGTTAACTCTTAATGGCACACCCATGCACTGAAAAACGCGGTGCAGTTTCCCGCGCATGGAAATGCATGGTGCTTCTGCATCATTGAATAGGATGCATAATGTTAAAAAAATCTTCTGCCTTTACAACCACTAAGAATGTTTACCATGCCTTTAGCCACTTCAATACTGGACACTTTTACCCTCTTCCTGCCCAGGCCAATTTGCAGCTTTCAGTGATGTCACACTTTGAATGACAATTGCGCGGTCATGCAACACTGTACCAATATGACATTTTATCATTTTTTCACACAGATACATTTTTTCATATGGTATTTAATCACCACTGGTATTTTTATTTTTTGCTAAACAAACGAAAAAAAGGCCAGAAATTTTGAAAGAAAAAAAACACGTTTTTGTCGTTTCTGTTATAATATTTTGCAGTATATATTATTTAGTCTGGAGGCCACAACCTATGGTATATACAGTCAGGTCCATAAATATTGGGACATCAACACAATTCTAACATTTTTGGCTCTATACACCACCACAATGGATTTGAAATGAAACGAACAAGATGTGCTTTAACTGCAGACTGTCAGCTTTAATATGAGGGTATTTACATCCAAATCAGGTGAACAGTGTAGGAATTACAACAGTTTGCATATGTGCCTCCCACTTGTTAAGGGACCAAAAGTAATGGGACAGAATAATAATTATAAATCAAACTTTCACTTTTTAATACTTGGTTGCAAATCCTTTGCAGTCAATTACAGCCTGAAGTCTGGAACACATAGACATCACCAGACGCTGGGTTTTATCCCTGGTGATGCTCTGCCAGGCCTCTACTGCAACTGTCTTCAGTTCCTGCTTGTTCTTGGGGCATTTTCCCTTCAGTTTTGTCTTCAGCAAGTAAAATGCATGCTCAATCGGATTCAGGTCAGGTGATTGACTTGGCCATTGCATAACATTCCACTCCTTTCCCTTAAAAAACTCTTTGGTTGCTTTTGCAGTATGCTTTGGGTCATTGTCCATCTGCACTGTGAAGCGGCATCCAATGAGTTCTGAAGCATTTGGCTGAATATGAGCAGATAATATTGCCCGAAACACTTCAGAATTCATCCTGCTGCTTTTGTCAGCAGTCACATCATCAATAAATACAAGAGAACCAGTTCCATTGGCAGCCATACATGCCCACGCCATGACACTACCACCACCATGCTTCACTGATGAGGTGGTATGCTTAGGATCATGAGCAGTTCCTTTCCTTCTCCATACTCTTCTCTTCCCATCACTCTGGTACAAGTTGATCTTGGTCTCATCTGTCCATAGGATGTTGTTCCAGAACTGTGAAGGCTTTTTTAGATGTCGTTTGGCAAACTCTAATCTAGCCTTCCTGTTTTTGAGGCTCACCAATGGTTTACATCTTGTGGTGAACCCTCTGTATTCACTCTGGTGAAGTCTTCTCTTGATTGTTGACTTTGACACACATACACCTACCTCCTGGAGAGTGTTCTTGATCTGGCCAACTGTTGTGAAGGGTGTTTTCTTCACCAGGGAAAGAATTATTCGGTCATCCACCACAGTTGTTTTCCGTGGTCTCCCGGGTCTTTTGGTGTTGCTGAGCTCACCGGTGCGTTCCTTCTTTTTAAGAATGTTCCAAATAGTTGTTTTGGCCACGCCGAATGTTTTTGCGATCTCTCTGATGGGTGTGTTTTGTTTTTTCAGCCTAATGATGGCTTGCTTCACTGATAGTGACAGCTCTTTGGATCTCATCTGGAGAGTTGACAGCAAGAGATTCCCAATGCAAAAAGCACACTTGAAATGAACTCTGGACCTTTTATCTGCTCATTGTATTTGGGATAATGAGGGAATAACACACACCTGGCCATGGAACAACTGAGAAGCCAATTGTCCCATTACATTTGGTCCCTTAACAAGTGGGAGGCACATATGCAAGCTGTTGTAATTCCTACACCACTCACCTGATTTGGATGTAAATAACCTCAAATTAAAGCTGACAGTCTGCAGTTAAAGCACATCTTGTTTGTTTCATTTCAAATCCATTGTGGTGGTGTATAGAACCAAAAATGTTAGAATTGTGTTGATGTCCCAATATTTATGGACCTGACTGTATACAGTCATGGCCAAAAATATTGGCAACCCTGAATTTCTGTCAGATAATGCACCATTTCACAAGAAAACTGTTGCAATTACAAATGTTTATGCATTCTCATAGGAGGTATTTGCAGGGCGCATCAGTGGAAGATGCTGTGGATGGATGACAGCCGGTGATAGGTGGTAAACTGGAACACAGGCACTGGGCAGCACTTCTGAGGGTTGAAGCAAACTCTATACATAAAGAAAGATGAGACAGGACGGTGCTTCTAAGTGCAGTATGTCCAGGTTCACTTTAACAAGAACGGTTAAAAACACTTAAAGTAAAAACAGGCTCTAAGTTATCCATCATGGTGCGGGGCTCTCTCCACTGAGCAGGGACCCGCTGTGCCGGCCAGCAGCTGCAGGGGGAGCTTGGGCTGAGATGTCAAGCCGCTCTTCCAGGACCACTGGAGTGCACGCTATCCAGAGGAACACAAACCGGAAATGATCTGGGTGTGGAGCGGCAACGTGTTTCGAGCATGCACAGAACTCTTCCTTCAAGACCGATACCCAGGCAAGGTAAGAGCCAATTAAATAGGGTAGAAGGGCGGGGAAGGAGCGGCCTGGGGAGACGATGGAACATGCCTCCTGAAGACCAAAAATAATGTGGAAAAGAAGAAAGTATCATGGTGACAAGATGGGAAATGGAGGGGGAGAAAAAAGGGGAAAGGGAAAAAAAACAAAGCGGGACTATATGGGGAGTACTGATATTAGTAAAAAAATAACGAATGAAAAAAATTTAAAAAAATTATATAATATAAATAAAATAAAAATTATATAGGGAAATGAAGGGAGGGAATTGGGGAAATGAGGAGGGAGGGAAGGGAGAGGAGAAATGAATACACGGGTTTCCACCTGACATTGATAAGTTGCCACAGGACTACATGATGGTCACTGAGCAAACTCAATAGTAAATATCAAATTATAAATGACATGAGACATGTATGATAATTACAATAAATAGATGATAAAGGGGATATGCAAATAATGTAAGAACCATGGTGGATGAATGGATAAATAAATAGATAGACACATGAGTCCATTCAACACCAATGGGGATTATAAAAAATAAATATATAGAAACAAGTATGTAAAACAAGGAGTATGTGAAAAAGGCAAAAGACACATATATATATATATATATATATATATATATATATATTTATATGGTGTATGTATGGTATGTATGCATACACATACACACACACATACATACATACCAACAGTTCTATAGAATGGTGTGAATCTTCAAATCCTCACTCAACCCCCCCCCCCCGGGTGATAGTACATCCAGTACATAAATCCAATAGGTCTCCCTGCGACATAGGCGCTGGAATCTCTCAGCTCTGGGAAGGTCAGTGGGCATGGCTTCAATTACCCAGACTTTAGTAGATTTATCATGTTGTTCTAAAAATGTCGGGGATGTTATGTTTATCAATGCAGTTTTCAATGAGGCAGCACTCCCCAAAACGTTTTTGTAGGGTGCGAATGGTTCTACCCACATAGTAAAGACCGCAGGGCATGCCAAACCGTACACCACGAATTCTGAGGAACATTTGTGGAATGCAGAAATCTTATATGTTTTACCTTTAATACTAAAGTCTTTTTGGTTGCCAGTGTGATTTCTATATTGTCAGCACCTGTTATTGATACAGGTGAGTTTAATTACAGGAGTATCACAAACTTGGAATTCAATTATTTCAGACAAGTTTGAGAAGGTGCCAATAATTTTGTATACTTAATTTTTGGAGTTTTGCGTGAAATGTGTCAGATTTGGCTTTTTGTTTCTCCAATTTTCAGTGTCATACCAATACAAACAAAAGAAATAAACATGAGAATGCCTAAACATTTGTAATTGCATCAATTTTCTGGGCAAAGTGGTGCATTATCTGACAGAAATGCAGGGGTGCAAATATTTGTGGCCATGACTGTATATATATGAAAATTGATCAATCCTGTTGTATTGATGGCCGATCTTATGCCTAACATGCCAGAACAGTGCAAATATCCCCCAAACAACCCTTAAAAAAAAAAAAAAAAAAAAAGTAGCTAGCCCAAGGTATCTAGTAAGGCTAGGTTCACACCACCCACACAGAATAATTCTAATGGCAGGCAGGCCACACTGGAAATCGCAACCGCACTGGGAACCAAGGTTCCCATGTGGGCTGCATTTTCAGAAGAAGTGCAAGGACTTCTTCCCTGCATGTCCCGGGGCACGGGAGTCCATTCAAATGAATGGGCTCTCGTGCCTGCGCAAAACGTGGCCCGCAGGAATGCGAATATGTGAACCAGGGGTAACAGGCATGGCACATTTTTTTGAAGGTGTAATTTTTTTGGAAAAGAAATTAATTTTTTTTCCCCCACATATTGTCACCAGTGCTGTACAGAGTCATCATATATTGTGAGCTGAGCAAACTGTTGGCACTATATAAATCCTATGTAATAATAATAATATAACTGGTATGGCGATGAGCAGGTATACTGACTGGTGACAGCAAAACAAAAACATTTTTGTATTACTTTTTTTTCCCCAATTTTTTTATTCTTTGTTTTCCCCCCACCTACTGTGACCAGAGCAATACATTGCTACCATAGTAATACTGTACTACTGTGGGCAAGCGATCAGGATTTATTTTTTTTCTGACACACTATGATTGCTTATAGCAATGAATATCACTGCTATAAGCAAGCATTTTTACCGACTGAAATAGATTCATTCAGTGTATATTGTTGTGATTAACCACAGCTAATCACATGGTACAGCTGGGCTGTGATTGGCACCATCAGTACCATGTGATCACTGTGACCAATCCCAGCTAGCAACACAATTGTACACAATGAATGGCATGAATCAAAGCCATTCATTGTTTAGAATTGTTATGTGATTTGCTGTGATTTGTCACAGTGATTACATGGTACCGGTAGCAGGCCGGTATACTGAGCAGTCATCCGCTGTATCAGGTGAACACACCGGGTGACAGATCGCGTGGAGTGTGGCACACGGGACCCACGCGAGTCATGTTCTGGGGAGAACGTCATAACATCCTCCCAGAACAAAAGGGCTCCTGCTTGGGTGTAATTTTAAAATGGCCTGGGCAGGAAGCAGTTAAAGATAATCCATTACAATGAAATATAGTCAGTTACATTACCTTATCTACATGGAAAATTAAATCAAGCTCACAGACGTTCTCAAAACATTTGTCCAAGGTTTCCACAAATACCTGGAAAACAAAAATGGGATCTGATAAATCTGCTGAAATTATATGAAATGAATAAAGTTCCTACACAGCTTACCACTTAGTTACTGCTTTATATTGCTACTTAGAGTAGAACTACAGGCAAAACTCCACACCCCCCATTTTTGATAGAGTAAGGGAGGGCTGCAACCCCAGTCACTTTTCTTTGCCACCTGTATCTCATTGAGGAGAGATTTACCTTCACTTTCTCTCTCATAGCCAAAACTGGAAGTGAGAGGAAATCCATGAAAATGACTTTTCTGGGGACAAACCACAATTTGGGATTTTTGTTACCTTTACTTTCAATGATAATGGTAAACAGGACAAAGAGAGGGTGAATCTCCCCAAGGAGATCGTGTTTCAGTTGCTTCTTTTCTGCATCCAAAACACACAGAGAGTAGGTTATATGGTTGTCAATGTCATAGTTCACATCAGCGCTTGCAGTTCTAGTGCATTCCAGTTGCAGAAAAAAAAAAAAAAAGTAGAACATGCTGCATTTTTTATGCACAGAACTGTACTGGAACGCACTAAAATGCATAAAAACCGCACTGGAACGCACCAAAACAGCATTGGAACGCATGTGTCCCTATTTAAATTGAAGAAAAAGAGAGGGAAAAAAATTGGAGTTCACAAAAAACGCACTGGAATGCGTAAAAAATGCATCCGGAATGCATGTGCACTGCGTTTCTATAGTGTGAACTGTCCCTAACAAGGCAATTAAAACCTAATAGGTGTTCAAATCCCTCTTCACTTACTCCAAAACTAACTTAAAAAACAAACAAAAAAAAAAAAACTAAAATTGCCTTTAGTTATACTTTAAAATTAAGACTTATTCAATGGTATCTGAATGCACAGTATTACACATATGTAAACAAATATGGCTATATCTTACACTTTGGCAAAGTTCCAATGTAAGCAGTTACAAAACAGGATTGAAATGAGAAGAATATTTTTAAAATGTGTTTATTCTTAATTTTTTTTATTTTGTGTGAGCAACTATAAGGATAAATGTACTTACCTTAACAGTTCTCCAAATTCAAACTCAGCATGAATAACCTCTATTAAACCTGGTAACGCTGCTTTTTTACGTAATGGTTTTTGCCTGCCCAGTTCACTCTCCACAAAAGTTCGGGGAACTACCAATGTCTTTATCTGCTCCTGAGCGTATGCCTTTTCAGCTGGGTTGGCATACAGAAATTGCATGGATGGTGTGCATGGGGGAAGTTACACAGCAATTCTAGACAATAAATGACGAAAGTCACTTTAACTCAGCTATTAACCTGTTCATGCTGAGAGTATGCAAATATACGGCCTCTCAGCGGGTGGGCCTGGATGCTGAATATTTGTGAACCAAAATGTTAACAAACCTGTGCCAAGAGTGCGTGCCCTGAGCGCTTCTGGCACAGTTACTGGAGCCTAAGTAGCAATTCGGAGCTTTCCAATCATGTCACAGCCAATTACAGTGGTCACATAATCATAAACTCCGCCATGCATCATGGCATCAGAAACCCCATAAAGGGCTGGGGGGGACCGGCGTTAAGGGGTTAACGCTAACAGGCATACCACTACATATGTTGTGTAACTACCTCCCTCTATCTGCTGTAAGTGTGGAGGGGTCACCCTGCATGAGCTGGGATCAGTTTACATGGTGGTCACTTGGTGCTGATGAGATAATGTATATGGGCTGAGGATTGGTTGCTAAGCATATACATATATGCTGGGGACATGACACTGGGGAGTAATGTACACACAATGCATACTCATCACTGAGGGGTAATGCACATACACTGCAGACAGGTCCCTGAGATGTTTTTTATAGGCTGCAGGTAAGTGACTGGTGGAGTAACACTCATGCTATGGGGGCGTAGGGATTGATGCACACAATACAGAATTGTAATTATTATTCAGTATTTATAAAGCGCCAATAGTTCACTCACCGCTGTACATTACAGAGGGGGGCAGAACATGTGACAGAACAATACCAATACAATGCAAAACATGAGGGGATTGAGGGCCCTGCTCTTTCGAGCTTACAATCTAGGAGGGGGATGGTGGCACAGGATGAGATAGCTGTGGGGGATGGAGTGGTAGGAAGAGTGGAGGAGGTCGGCAAGTTAGCAGGGGGTGGGGTAGGCTTCCCTGAAGAGGTGGGTTTTCAGGGTGCGCCTAAAGGAGAGGAGAGTAGGTGATAATCTGATGGGTTGGGGCAGGGAGTTCCAGAGGATGGGTGACGTCATGGAGGCGGGCACAGGAGGAGGAGACCAGGGAACTAGAGAGAAGGAGGTCTTGTGAGGAGCGGAGTGTGCGTGCTGGGCGGTACTTGGATATTAGGTCAGTGATGTAGTACGGGGCAGTATGGTGGACGGATTCTGAATTTGATCCGTTGCGCAATCGGAAGCCAGTGGAGGGATTGGCAGAGGGGGGTGGCGGAGACAGAGCGGTTGGAAACGTGAATGAGTCTGGCAGCCGTATTCAGGATCGACTGAAGCGGGGATAGCCAGCGGTGAGGCAGGCCAGTGAGGAGGGAGTTGTAGTAGTCGAGTCGTGATATGATGAGGGCGTAATGAAGGGGACCCTTGATTTATAGGATTCAATACAAAAAAAACAAAAAAAAGTGTCCCCTCTGCACATAGGCCTTCTAAAATATTTACTATTGTCTGCCTGCTGTTTCTGGCTTCCAAATGATACGGGCTCTGGTTGCAGATCTACCTGGCGTCACTGCACTTAGTCATCATTGCCTACTTCTTCAGGATGGCCAAGTAGAGATGATTGTAACCGTGTTCAATGATCCTTGTGGTGACTAAACCCAGAAGTGCTTAATTCTGTGCAGACACGAGGTGCCGAGTGAGCAAGGAATGTATATAGAAGGGGACGACATAGACCCCTGATGCCTTCAAAAAACAAATCATTGCTAGGTGGGGGTGTGAAAATCACACTGCTGCCTGGGAGAGTGACACTTCCCAGTAGTGAAATGATGATCTGTCATTTGATGTGTTTTGGATGCTTTTGCGGCGCTTCAATGAAGTTTCTACAATGCTTCGGTGATGTTTTTTTGAAGTTTTAATGAAGCTTAGCAGATGCCCGGTGTGTGTGTTGATATCTCATAAATGCAATACCTCCAAAACACCCATGGAGGCTTTGAAGATGCTTTAAAGCGCCACTAAAGTGACATGTGGTATATTTTTTGAAGCAAAAGCAATGTGTAAACAGAACTGTGAGCTATTTTATTTAGTGACAGGTGCTTTGATTGGCAGAGTAGTTTAAAAAAAAAACGTGCCCAACGTTTTGAAGACCGTTTAAACAACCTCTAATTGTGACAGCAGGTGGGGGATCCTCTTCTTGCACCCACTGTCACAATTTAAAAACAGTGTGGCTGTGTGGACTTTGATTGCTGACAACCATTTTTGGTTTTAAGGAGGGCGCTGGAATACATCAGTGAACACACACAAAACAGATGGACAGAAAGCCACTATTTTACTACAAACTGTAGGCAACGCCACACAAACAATTGATATTAAAAAATAATTAGGTATGATAAAAAAAATGCCTTCTCAGCTAAAGTTCTTTATGGAACCTGGCCTGTGGTAGTGTAAGGGTTATTTTTTTTTCATTATTAAACAAACTGCATTGACTAGTGTTTTTCCTTTTATATCTCTACAAAGTTCAGTTTTAAAGATCATAACCAAGCAGCAATATATTATATAAAGAAAGGCACCGCCCAGCAATCACTGCTTTCCCATAATTTATTTGACAATGTTTCTTCCAAATAACTCTAAAGTGACAGATTTAAGACAACAATAGGATTTCCTCACTCTCAGCCCAGTACAGAGGAGGTTCCCTGGGTATGCAAACTCTCCATGAACCCAATGATATCATTCCAAGGGGAATATCAAAGGAATTTAAAACAGTTACAACACAATTTATGTTTACATACAAAATGTCAAGAGATGCCTGCACAACATATTGTGATCCAATGTAACAATGGAAGTGCATTAACCACATGGAGCCTTCACACTGGTCAAAAACACAGCTCCATTCAGTTAAAGCACAAACTCCTACCTTTCTTGAAAGATTAGAACAGATGGAGGCAGGACCAACGCTCTAATACACAAGATGAAGACATATTGGTGATGTTTTTAGGCTTTAGAATATAATTTATAAGATATTCGAAAAGAAAAGTCTGCTGTTCTGTTAATTGTGTTCACTGGGGATTTTATTACCAATGTGAGCTAAACGAAAACAATCTATGTGATTAATCACATGTTCTGAAAGCATAATAGATATATCATGTGCTTGGAATTAAATGTATCATTACATACAAATGTGATCCAAATTTGATTAAGAGCAGATGTGAAACGGGACAAAACGCAACCAACAAATATGAGGTGATGAATGGCAGTTTATCAGTGATGTGAAGTGTACAATATTTCAGACAAGGCTTCTATTCAATGTGTTAATGTCACTTTGCTGAGAGTGTTCAATACGTAATGAAAGAAAATAATCCAGCATGGAGAAATTAGAGGTTCCAATGCAGTAACACAACTTTGTACAGCACAAGCAGCATTTTCAAGTGGTTGTAAACCCTTATATATACTCAGTGGAGTGACTGGCCTCAGATGATACCCAGAGATGAACAAATCCTTTTACATAAGATTCCCTGTTTATCTGCAGTCCTGTGTCCTCTACAGGCATTCAAAGTACAGAATTTAGATAGCTTTTCTCAGCTCCAGCAGGCAGGGGGCAGGGATCTGATGTCACATACTGCACAGCACACAGCAGAGAACTGAGTGTAATCTGACATCTGAGGGAAGAGAATGGACACACCCCTCTACACAGTCTCACAGGAAAACATGCACACCTGAGGTTGTCAATCACTTGCTGTATGCTGGAGGGGGATGAGCCTGTTTCCCGGAATTGACTGGTGTCCACAAGTGACTCATGCAAATAGGAGAGGAATGAGACCGATCACACAAGGTGTTTTGGATAGAAGAGAGTACACACTATAGAAGGACAAGCTTTGTTAATTTTTTGTTTAAATTTTTCAATACAGAGGTCATTCATTCATTCCACCACTGTAAGCCAAAACTTCAGTCAGTTAAAAATATTTGGTAAAACAAGTATTTACTTTTTTTTAACCTGCAAAAAAATATGCACTTGTTCTTTGTTTTAACCGCCTCACGCCCGCCATATAGTAAAATGACGGACGCAAGGCGGTTCTCTCGTTCTGGGAGGACGTCATATGACGTCCTGCCATTCTAAGCGCACAGCGCGGCGATCGGCGGTGCACTGTGTCCCTCGGACACAGCGGATCAGCAATCAACGGAAAGAGATGAATATGTCGGCTCGGCCATGTGATCAGCTGTGTCCAATCACAGCTGATCGCATGTAAACAAGGAAATGACTGTTATCGGCATTTCTCTCCTCACAAGCTGTCACATTGACAGCTCATGAGGAGAGGAGAGCCGATAATCGGCATTCCTTGGAGGGGACATGTACACAGATAATCAGAGCACTGATGATCAGTGTACCCTGATGATCTGTGCAGTCCCAGCTGTGCCACCTGTCAGTGTCCATCAGTGCCAGCTGCCAGTGCTCATCCATGCCACCTGCCAGTGCCCATTAATGCCACATAGTGCCCATCTGAGCTGCCTTTCAGTGTCACCCATCAGTACCAGTCAGTGCCACCTATCAGTGCCACCTATCAGTGCTGCCCATCAGTGCCACCTATCAGTGCTGCCCATCAGTGCCACCTATCAGTGCTGCCCATCAGTGCCACCTATCAGTGCTGCCCATCAGTGCCACCTATCAGTGCTGCCCATCAGTGCCACCTATCAGTGCTGCCCATCAGTGCCACCTATCAGTGCTGCCCATCAGTGCCGCCTGTCAATGCCCATCAGTGCCGCCTGTCAATGCCCATCAGTGCCGCCTGTCAATGCCCATCAGTGCCGCCTGTCAATGCCACCTCATCAGTGTCCATCAGTGCCACCCATCAGTGTCCATCAGTGCAGCCTATCAGTGCCCATCAGTGCAGCCACATTAGCACACATCAGTGAAGGAGAAAAATCACCCATTTACAAAATTTTATAACAAAATCTAAGAAAAAACTTTTTTTTTCCCAAAAATTTTCTTCAGTGGTTTTTGGTTTAAGAAAAAATGAAAACCTAGAGGTGATTAAATACCACCAAAATAAAGCTCTGTCACCAAAAAAAAATGATAAAAATTTCATATGGGTACAGTGTTGCATGACTGCGTAATTGTCATTCAAAGTGCAACAGCACTGAGAGCTGGAAATTGGCCTGGGCATGAAGGGGGTACAAGTGCCCTGTAGGCTAGTGGTTAAAGTGAACTTATCTTTTAACGGAGTGGACACCGAAGCTTGATTTGACTGCTCAGCATGCGCTTGAGCACCCAAGTGCTTCCATGCACGAGGATAGCCTGAAGGAAAAAAAAAAGTTTTTTGGCGCCCTATTTACTTACGTTAAGAGAGCCTGACACGCCCCTTTCCCGACGAGCACCCAATCAGTGCTCATCACACTGCAAGGTCTCTCCCTTTCTGGCTAGTCCCCCGGGTGCAGTGCTGGAGACAGGCAGGGAGGTGAGCAGGAGATAAACAGCTCAATGTTAAAAACATTAAAAGGTTAAGTAACCATAAAGCCCCTTTTGTTTTTAAAAGCCGCAGACATTCCTAAAAGCACCTCAGATTTAAATACTGTTTTGGTTAAAATTATTTTTTTTCTTTTATCAGAACAAGTAGATTGTCATGAGGGACAAGTAAATTGGGACCCCGATTTAGTCACTTGGCAAGTAGCTTTTTAAAAAATTTCCAAAAACAAAAAACATACTAAAAAAAGATTTAAAAGAGAAACTGAACTCTAGAACAGCTTTTTTCAATCAGGGTGCCAAGGCACTCTGGGGTTCCTCCATGGTTCTTCAGGGGTGCTTTGGAAAAATGCCTAAAAATTGGCCAAAAATGATATACAAGCCAGCAGGTGGATCAAGCCTGCCTTTTAGTACACAAAGCCCCAAGTTTTCATAGTTCACTTTAATGTCCTTCTAGCTGCTGGCATCCTAAAAACCAGTGACATCATCACTTGATAAGGAGGACATTGGGCATCTGCACAGCATCCTTGCTTGCCCCTCTCTTTCAGCACAAGGGTCACATAAGATGAGTGAGGGAGAGAAACTGAGGGAGAAATGCTGGAATACTAAGTCAGTACCCGTGTGCGAATGTATTTTTGCTTTGGAAGAATAAATCACCTCTAACGTTGGGTGTCCTGTGCATGTGGATGTTGCTGCATTATGTAAAACTATGTGAATAGTTATTTTACATTTAAGAATGAAGTGCCTCAAGATTATGCAGTTTAAAGGGTGCCTTGAGATTATACATAATTGTAAAGGGTGCCTTGACTGAAAAAAAGTTGAGAAACACTGCTCTAGAACCTGTGCCCAAAAAGGCAAAGGACTAGTCACTAGCAATGCATGTTGTCTTCTTGCAACTAGTCGTTCCCCATTACTTACCATGCCTTGTTCTGCACTATGCCTACGTGTGGAGGCAGCCATGTTGCTCGGGGCAGAGCTTTACTTCTTCAAGTCAGATCCACCAGCAAGGGGAAAAGTAAGCAGCAAGTTAGTGGCATCACCAAATCTCACTGTAAACCTCCCAAGAAGAGCAATCACAACCTGCAGATATACAGCCAATGGACTGTAGGTACAGAAGTACCCAGGCCCCAAGATCTACCTAGGAGCTGAATTTTTATAGATCCACTTTAGTAGTCTCTCGGAAGATTCCTCTCTCCTAATCTCATGAAACCTGGCATTGCTTTGTACTGGTGCATGCTTACAAGAAATGATCTAGGTTAAATCAAGTAAAAATGCAGACCTCAAACTTCACACAGCAAAATACAATAAAAACTTTATCTAGTGTGAACTAGTGCACTTACTGAAAACTCTGGGTAAACATAAGCTGATCAAAACGTTAAAAAAAGAAATAAAAAAAAAAAAAAAGATTTCTCATAACCTTTGAGGATTTTGTTTTCAGCACCTGAAAACTGTGTATTGAAGTACTAAATGACACATTTCCCATCCTTATCAAAGATTTCAACCACAATATCCTCTTAGAGCTACAGATTTTTTCTGAAAGCTAGCCCTGCAGTGGGCAGAAAATTGCCATCCGGTTTTACACTGGAGGGAAATGTGAAGGATTTAATCAGAAAGTGCCAGTGAACATTAATGGAAAGTGTTTTCCTAACATTAAGAGATCTTCCAAAAAAGCAGGCCTCTTTTTTTTTTTGTAAAAGACAAGACTGATAGCAGCTCCTGTACACAAATCCGCCTGCAAATGGGTAGTTACAGGCATATTGGCAGTAGTTTAGGGTTACGGGAATGATTTTCTCTCATAATACAATCCTTTTTTCTAAAAATGAATAGTTTACTTTACGCACACCTAAACTCAAGTCTGAACATTTCAAACTCAGCATGGGATAAGGAAAGTCATAACAAGACCTGGGCCTAGCAACTCTATCCAAAGCCGGCCATACATGGACTGAAATTCGGCTGGTTCAGCAGGGACTGGCCTAATTTCTATCCATGTATGGGAACCCTGGCTGTACACAAGTTGATCTATTGATCGACTTGTGTACAACCAGTCTATTGGGTTTTCCTGAAGCTATAGCTGGCAATATTAATCTATCATTGTATTCTGCCAGAAGGGAAGGCTCCCTGCTGGTAGAGCACAACAGACCTCTCAAGAGGGATTTCCCCAACACCACTGACAGTGTTTATGGGAGAATCAAAAAACTTTCTTTCCCTCCACCCAGGGTGGAAGGAAAGAAAATGGCTTAATCTATGGCATTCCTGAGCCTTTCTAGTTGTCACACAGGCTGGCCAATACAGTAAAAAAAGGACCAACAGGGAGAACACAGCCAACCTAGTATATATTATTATTGAGATTCCATAGGACTACAGCTGCCTATATGTCTGGATCTACTGGTTCTTTTGACACATGGTTTTCACTGAAAGTAGCACCTGCTTATTCAGTTTTTATCTCTTGAATGAGCCTGTAACATGTTTATATTAGTTTTTCACCTATGTGCACACTACTACTGACAGGATATACAAGTTTCTCCATGAATGCATTCATCCCCTGTAGCATTTAATCCCATTAGGCCTCTACTTTGCAGGTCAGAGACCTGTTGTAGACAGGCAAGGAAGTTGCAAGGTCCTCCTTTGCAGGCATGCTAGCTTCTGCAACAAGTTCACTTTTAATTTCCCAGGAGGTCTTTGCTTTAACGATCTGATTTGTATCCTTTCAGAAGTCTACTCTGTGAGGCTGCTGGACCCAGAAGGGTGATGGAGTTGTGCAGTGGGTTCCACTAAACGTTCACCACAACTCAAAACACACTTCCAAAAGCAACAGCATCTGCAATGTAATTTCAAGGAAGATGGTAGCTGGTTCAATTAGACTGCACAGGAGGGTCCTAGAAAACTGAACACCAGGCTAATGTAAAGAAGCAACTAATGTAGTTACAAGAGAATAGTAACAACCAAACAGCTAGCATTTTTAGTGTTCAGCAGTGGCATTGAAGATTTCTTTTAAAGATGTATAGCCAAAACCTTTTTTTGGTTTCAGGTATTTACCACTATCTGGGCTTTCAGACAGAAAGTGAGAGGAACATCCCAAGAGCTTCACAGAAATAAAAATGTTATTCTGTAGTAGAGTAGGAGAAGGCTAGACCTAGTGGCAGTCTTTTTTCTGTATGTGCCCGTTACAGGTATTTCCTTCACTTCATGTCTGATGAAATTATTGTCAGTTGGACAGGAAGAGAGGGTAAATCTAAAGATATCAGTAAACACCCAACAGATGTTCTAATTCTTCTTCACTCTATCCAAAATTGGGAAAAAGTTTCTGTCTTGACATACAGTTTAAGAGATAGCACAGCATATCACTGGTTGCAGAGTTGCCACTTGCCCATCAGTATGATGCAGCAGTTCATCCAATTTTAGAAGTGTCCAACTAGTCTCTCGATGGAGAAGAAAATGTCTTGAGCAAGAATACTTTCCATTGAAGGATATTGTGGCCCTTCTCTAATAACTGTGCAGTGCAGTCCTTGTTTCAATATATTTAATTAAATGTAAAACATTAATGCCAGTAATTTATTAACTTGCCTGAGAAAACCACTTTTTAATTACTGTGTGCAGTACGGCACAATCTTGCATGAAAACAGCTGTAATGCCCAGATTTCACCCAGCATTTTTTTCTTAGTTTTATTTTTCTTTATTTCTTGTAACTGCATTGCTTTTTCTGTGGTCTGCTTCCTGGAATTCAGCCCCGTGGCATGTCCAAAAAGGCAGTCATCCAGCCACTCCCCATATGAAAGAAAAATATATTTTAAGAAATTCTTCCCAAATATATTGCCATATATTTGAAATGCTACAATTTTGGGCATATTCAATATATTTAAAAAATTATATTATATATATATATATATATGTATATATATATATATATATATATATATATATATATATATATACATATACACACATACATACATACACACATACACATACATACACACTGTATGTTGAAATGTGTTTTTATTATAAAATATGTGAAAAATATGTTTAAAAATACATTTCAAATATACTGTATGTCTTTAAAAGTACAAATCTACATTTTTGGAATGCATTTACAAATTTTTGTAAAAATATATGTTAAAATTACTTTTTTATATGTTAAAAAAATCTGAAGAAAATATTTAATATTTAAAAATATATTTTTTAAAATATTTTTGTTTAAATATATTCTAAAGATTTTTTTTTTTACATATAAAAAAGTCATTTTAACATATATGTTTACATAGATTTGTAAATGCATTCCAGAAATGTAGATTTGTATATTTAAAGACACAGTATATTTGAAATGCATTTTTTAAAATATTTTTCATATAGTTTGTAATAAAAACGCATTTCAACATGCAATATATATATATATATATATATATATATATATATATATATATACACACACATACATATATACATACATATACACACACATACATACACAGAGAGAGAGAGAGAAATATGGCCAAAATTGTCACATTTCAAATATATGGCAATATATTTGGGAAGAATATTTAAAAAATATATTTCAAATATATTTTTCTTCCACGTGGGTCTGCAGTGTAGTACACAGACAACGCGAGGTTACACTATACATCAAGAAATTCAGCACACTAAGACCCCTTGCACACGGTCATCATAATTTACTGATGTTTAGTTGTGACGCCCATGTATAAGGAGCCAAAAACTGTGTGCAAAGACCTGAGTAATACTGATTATAGGCGTGCAAAGGTGTGTAAGCATTTAGAAGAGTATAGACAAGTAAAATTCTTCATTGCCTTCTGTTAAAAAAAAAAAAATCCTCATTGCCAGTACTGTGGCCCCTTGCACATAGAGTAAACATTATTATTATAATACAGGATTTATAAAGCGCCAACAGTTTGCTCAGCGCTGTACATTATAACGGGAGACAGTACATGAGACAGTAGGATTCAATACACGAGGGGTTCGAGGGCCCTGCTCCAAACATCAGTAAATTATGATGCTGGTGTGCAAGGGGCCACAAAAAAGTAAAACACGAGTAAATGAATGCACTCGAATGAAAAATTATCTTTTTTTTATTGCTCTGTACTCAATGCTGTATTACGGATCTTTACTCAGCTGTGTGCAATGTCCCATAGACAACAATGCATCTCATTTCAGATCAGTAAAAAACAGCCTTCCTTCACTCCCATGTGCAACAGACCTAAAAAGAAAACTGAAGCTAATTTATTAAATTGGATCCAGAGATAAGTGCTTAGACTAACCATAGGTTACAAGCTGGCTGGTTATTGTTTATGATTAACCAGTCTTTGCATTTTTAACGTGTTAACGGATGAAAGCAGAAGAAATTCTGCAGCCACTAGGAAACAAAAACACAGAAAAAAAGGCAAAACTTTTTTTCTTCATTTTGGATAGATAGAAGGGAGTTTTTGTCCCTCTGTGTCCCATTGGGGTGACCCCTCCAAAACGAGGAGACCCGGGGTGCCACAGTGGTCACCAGAACTAGTGCCCCCATTGGAAGATTTCTTCTATTATTAGTGTTCTGATTTCAACCCAGTATTTGTAATTTTCACTTTCACCGATAATGGTAACCAGGACAAAAAGAGGGTGAATCTCCCTAATGAGGGCACAGGCAGCAATAAAAACGGACAGGTGTTCTAATCCCTCTCTACTCTATCCAAAGCTAAAAAAAGTTTTGCTTTTAGTTAAACTTTAATACTTTTCAAAGCTATACTAGGGCTTCCATTGCTGAACTCCTATGAATACTAGCTCGCTGGCTACCTCTGGCTGCAGTTCTGAGTTTCACTCCTGAACAAGAGTGCAGAAGTCACATTATAGCCAACTCCTGGTCTGCAGACTAGTTATGGGTCTATGATGAAGCCACTAGATCTCCAGGATAGAGGTGCAATGGCTGCTTCCATATTCTCTCTATGCAGGTTTCCCCTAATGAAGAATACTTGT
The DNA here is from genome assembly GCF_062004578.1 of Staurois parvus. NCBI lineage: Eukaryota > Metazoa > Chordata > Amphibia > Anura > Ranidae > Staurois > Staurois parvus. The sequence continues at coordinate 3,911,702 of NW_028318154.1, forward strand.
AAATCATGAATCCTCAAGAATGCACATTCCGTTTCCTATAAAACTATGGCACATTCCTTGTACAGGACAGCATAAAAGGTATCACCTTAAAATAGTTAATATGGACTGGAGGGGGCACACATAGAAGCTTTTGATCTATTAAGCTATGTCTACCCTATGGTAGACCTGACCTCAAAGCTGAAATTTTAACGGTCCATTTAAAACAGCCAAGATGAATACAAGCCAAAATAAAGAATGGCAAGAAAAAAAAAAAGTCTCCAACCCCTTCTCTACAGCAGTTTCTTTTGATTATGGCCAGGTCTTTTGTCCAGGTTCTACAGCTTAGAAAAACCATATAAAGAGTCTTCTCCATCCAATGTTTTATCCCTACAGCCAATCTGAAAAAGTACAATTTAATGAACGGTTTCAAAGTTTTCAGATTCTTAGAAAGTGGAAAAAAAAATAGCAGGACATGGCAGCAAGACAGACAATAAGATGGATCCTATATACCAATTATATTTGGTGAAAAAAGTGAAGTTTCACAATAATTAAAAGTCAGTTCCAAAGGCAACTCCTTTTACCTTGGAAGCAGCTAAAGAGTAACTCCACTTTTGTTGAGAAAAAACACACACCCCTTGGTGTTATCTGCGTTATTGCAGGGATTTTAACAAATGTTGTTGCAGATTCCTACCTTTTGTTATTCTGAACAAATAGATGTTTGTTTCTCTGTGTCCATTTGCTAAGTGAATCTGTATGGGAGTGATTTCATAATTATCCATCAGCTGCTGCACCTGCAGGGCTCTAATGAGGAAAGAGGCAGGGTCTGTCCCTTTAGACGTGATTTCCCTTTGGGAGTATCTCACAAAAAAAATACATTTTTGTTGCAGGGGATGCCTAAAATCTGACTTGTATCTTAGTGCAGACTTCTGGTAAAATCGGTAAGCCAATCACACAAGCAGGAAGTGACATTTGCAGGGGACGTTCTGTACACCATTTGTGTTAATGCCTCCAGGGAGCCATATCGCGCTGCATTTTAAAGAAAATTACAGCACTGCAGATTGAAAAGGAAAGGTAATTCTTAATAGCAATCAATTACAATATGACAGGTGTCACAATTGTATACGTTATATATATATATATATATATATATACACACATATACACACACACACACACACACACACACACAGCACACACACATACATACACACTCATTTTTTCCCACTGTTTAAACAATTTGGTATCGTTGGTAAGGTACATTGACTTCTCTTCTATTCCTCACTTAACAAATAGAGAGATAAAGAAACAGACCACAGGAAAAAAATCTGCCCTATAGGATCAGGTACATAAGGGCAAGTTTTTACACTATTTACACATGGCATCTGGGCACAATTGACTTCACATATGTGTAAGTGTATTTCCAACCTTATGTTTTAATGCTGGTATATAGACTTGAGTTGGTATATAGAAATGAAAAGATTTCGATTTGTATTGTGCATTTTTCAGATTCATCTTCCCCATTTCCCGAAGAAGCAGTATACGTGTAAAACGCATTGAATAACACCCCTACCCTATCGGATGATTCAGCTATCAGAAAAATCAAAGAAAGGGTCTCTATATAATACATGATTAAAATTAGTGTGGTGGAGTATAAGAAGGCTAGTAATCATGTGGAAAAAAGTGTTTTAGTATTTATACTGTAACAAACAGAATGTTTTAAGACATATTTTAATTATGTTTTCTTTATATAAAATAGAAAGGATGTGTGAATCTCATGAATGTGATGCATTAATAGTCCTAATGCTCATATTTGCGGTATAATCATTGATAGAAATGTGATGTAGGTATAACACAGTGGTCTGTCCAGGGTCAATATCTAGATTTTATTTACACTACACTAAAATCTGATCTTCCAGTTACAAAAAGATAAAGTGCCATGAAAAAAATGTATTGCCGAAAGATTTCCTCCAACTTTTTTTTTTATACACTGAATGTAATCAATCTTTAACCACCTTAGGTATAAGATACACCATATGGCCAGTTTGTGGACAACTGGCCATCATAACTATATGAGTTTGCTGGACATCTCCCCCCAACACACACCTTCCCAGCATTGCGGCTATTTTTGGGTAGAATATTACAGAATAATTATGGCGTGAGTGTGCCTGTGGGAAATTATGCCATTCAGATAAAAAAAGGCATTTGTGGGATCAGATACTTCTTAGAGAGAGAGCTTGGAGGTACTCCAAACTCCCCGCTAACCTGAACTCTGAAGTTCGGCATTTTTGTACCAAAATGAGCTGGGGGCCAAGTAATACTCTCCACCCCAAGCAGGAAGGAGTTCAGAGGGCACCCAAGTACACATCTTGCACTGATGTTGGGTGAGAAGATCTGAGTTGAAATTGGAGTTCCAATTCATCCCACAGGTGTTCACTAATTTTAAGGTCAACTGTGTAGGCCTCTAAAGTCCCCAACCTACCAAACAATGTCATTATAGACCAGACTCTGAGCATTAAAGCACAGTCATGGAACACAAAAGGGGCTTCCAAAACCGTTGCCAAAATGCTGGACGTGCACAATTGTCTAAAAGATCTTTGCATGCTGTAGCATTAACTGTACACTTTCATGGAAACACTTGAACTCAATTTGGAGGGGTATCCACATGCTTTTGGCCATAGAGATAGCTGTGATAGTCTGGTGTCCACAGGTTTTTGGACATATAGCGCATCTGAGAGCAGTACATTCAACATTGAACACACAGCAGCCACACACGTGTCCACAATGGCTTGAGGATATCACCAACAGCTTTCTGTTATGGCTTCTGAACAGGAGCCAGGCAGGAAGGGTTCCAAGTGAAGGGATCGCTGTAAGAGACAATCACAGAGGTCACCTAATAGAAAAGCTGCATGACCTCCGAGGAATTAAAGCCCACTTAAAAGACCGCCGGGAAGAGGCATGAAGGGGTTTTTGCTCAGGTGTCCCTCATATAATGTGAGATTTTCTTACAAAAACATTCTCTGTTAATATCAAAACTTTTTTGAGAGGAATATAGAGGTCTGCCCTGTTGACCTCCTTGCCCGGCTGCTATGCTAAAATGCAGCAAACGTTTCTAGAACTCTAACATGGAGCAAATGCACATCAGAAAAGTCAGAGGAAAGATTAGACCCTCCTTTCTCTCAGGAAAGTCAGAAGAGTACAGCCTTCATGTTTCTTTTAGGAAAGCTTTCTAAAGAGAAAGACTGAAAGTTCCTTTAATTTCATTAAAAGGTCCACCATATACCTAAAGTTAGACAAAGATACTGTGTGTAGCCAAGTCATAGCTATGACAATGGGTGAGGAACCAGTGTCAGAGGAGCTCCATTGTTGGATATAAAGAAGAGGGCAAGCTATTTTGATATACTGAAAAGATAACTTGGACACTCTCTGAGGTTCTGCCATGAATAGCTAGGCAAAGCCAAATATTCCACAAGTTCCTCTTCAGTGATGGGTTGGTTTTGTTAGCGAATGAATCACTCCAACTAACAGTAAACCAGAGGATGCATTTGGGGAGGACTCTGTCGCCATCTAGTGTTCATAATAAATCATATACCAATTTTGTTTGTCATTACTGCTACATTATAAAAGTACAATGCATTCTTTTCTTGAAACCATCAAAAGCAAAGCTGAAGTGCGGTGAATTAATTTAGAAAAGTATACCAAAAAAAAAATAAAAAATTGACAGAAAAAAAAAACTGTATGCTCTTAAAACACTTGTATAAATAGACTTTTGGAAATTGATGCTGCTGATGAACTGGAAAGCATCTTATCTTAAATTATGAAATGACTTAACAGAACATTTTACTCTGGACTTCCAGGGGTCAGTCTAAAATGTTTCCTTCTGGAGAAAAATCACAACCTTGTGAGGGAAACCTAGCTCTAACTGAAGTTGAATTCCAGACATTAGTAGTACATACAGAGGGAAGGTACTTGCTGAATGTACGCCTAAGGTTCTGCTGGGCTGGCTATGTATAGACCAACCTAGAGCAGTTGTTTATATCATATAAAGTACATGCCCATAGGCTTAACCGGGAGCTAAACTCCACTTTATTCTTTCTTCTTTATTCTACAACAGTCTAAGGCCGGCCAAACATGGGACAGAATTCAACCGATTTTTCATCCAAAAATCGGACCTAAGAATAATCATCCGATTTTCGCTCTGTTAGTGGGTCAATGGCACCGGCCGATTTTCGTGGTTCCTCCCCTTTTCGGTGATCAGGCATGTTGGAAAATTCGTGAAAAACAATCAATTGTTGGTCAATTCGTACGATCGTTTTTCCGAAAAGAAAATGGAGCATGAGCTGTGACCTGGAAGGAACAGAAGTTTTCCCTGTTATATGAAATGAACTTTATGACTTGGTCCACAGATTCTTGAAATCATTGATGGCACCATCGGATTACAGAACAAACGACATTTTTGATTTTAGGCCGAATAGCCTAAAATCAGCCTGCATATCATTCCTCACTGGCACCTTCTACCCCGCTTCTTCTGGGTGCCAGGCTGCAGCTGTCTTTGTTGGCTGGCATGAGATGATGTTACTCCTGCGCCCCAGACAAAGTCACTGTGCCTAAATGTAAACTGAGCTGCGCTTTTGCAAAGAAGACTGCAGACAGGTTTATATTATCACGTCTCTTCTGCAATAACAGGCCTGCCTGCTTGAAGTTATTGAAAACAGGACTATAGTTCTGTGTAAAAGCGTTAACTAAAAATATAATATATTGCAGCTTACCAATCATTAGATGTGGTGACTGCATTCTTTTTTTAGGCTTTTTACCCTCTGTTTTCACCTGGTGATCTGGCCAGTAACACACCTCCTGTAATAGATTCCCGCCCACGGATGAAGGAGCAACAGAGACCCCTTTGGACATCAGTCTGGGAGGAGAGGAGTGTTAAATGTCCAGCTAACGCTTTATTAGCAGTTACAGCTAGAGATGGGAAAGCCTGGGAAAAAAAAACCCAGAAATTTATGAAAAATGTTTTTTTTGTTTTGCAGAAAAAAAAAAAAAGGGAAGTGTGGAGGAGGTTGTTTTACAATAATAAATAATATATCTGACATGTTTTTCAACATGAAGACCTTTACCCCTTCGTGCCTAAGGGTAAAACAAATCGTAACGCCTAAGCACAATTTTGTAACTTTGACATGTGTTAGCAAAACTGTACATACATTGAAGGAAATAAGGATTTGATCCCCTGCTGATTTTGAATGTTTGCCCACTCACAAAGAAATGATCAGTCTAAAAATCGAATGGTAGGTGTATTGTAACAGAGACAGAATAGCAACAAAAAATACAAAAGAAATGCACGTCTAACAAATTATGCACTGATTTACATGTTCATGAAGGAAATAAGAATTTGATCCCCTATCATTCAGCAGGATTTCTGGCTACCAGGTGTCTTTCATACAGGTAACAAGCTGAGATTAGAAGCAGTCTCTTAAAGGGAGTGCTGCTAATCTCATTTTGTTACCTTTATAAAAGACAGCTGTCCACAGGAGCAATCAAACAATATGATTCCAAACTCTCCACCATGGCAAAGACCAAAGAGCTGTCCAAGGATGTCAAGGACAAGATTGTAGACCTACACAAGGCTGGACTGGGCTACCAAACTATGGCCAAGCAGCTTGGGGGGGAAATCAAACGGGTCTACCTGTCTTAGCCCTGGCCAGTCCACTAGTATCTATAGCCAGCTACATAGGATTTAAAGGATTAGGATTCTACAGTCCCTGACAGAATCTGGGTCTCTAGTGTTGCTACCTTAGGTAACATACAGATCTGTAAGAAAATCTGTAAAATGAACCTCATCCCACATGTTACAATTTGATTGTACAATTTCCTTTAGTTCTACCAATGAGTATGTAGTGCAAGAGCCTGCCTGGCTGGATACACATTGGTTTGTAGGCCCTCATATTATACCATTGGTAGATAAAATGTTGATTGTACAGAGATTGTGCAGTGTATGGTGACCCTAAGGCTATTCACTTTGTCCCCTGCTTAAAATTTCGAAAAAAAAAGTGAACAATAACTGTCCCCTATAAAAGGGACCAGGCAACATTCACTGAAGTATTCATATTCCTTTATACCAGTTTGTCATGTCTGTTTTATGAGAAGAAGTTAATGGCCCTCAGGAGTCCTAGTGGCTGTGTATTATTCGGAGCTCTGACGAAGAAGGAATATCCTTCGAAACACATCAGCTGTTCCCTGAGTATCCACCCCTATGATGGGACTCGCGCAGGTCTTAACATTACATAGTTCCTTTGAGAACTGACATTCTTGAAATACTTCATTGTTTGTTTGTGAGTATATTTTTGTATTCAATAAAAATTTGGTCTACTGAGGTAATGCGCAAGGTTGGTGTGCTTCTTTTTTGTTTTTGCTTCACAATAAATGTATAAATGTAGCAGGGGAGTAAGTGGAAAAATAAATGCAGTTTCCACTCCTTGAAATTTGTTTTTTATTATATAAACTCAAAAGTCCTGGTTTGACTTGAATGTCCTTTATACATCCACAACTTAAAGCGGAGCTCCACCCAAAAGGGAAAGTTCCGCTTTATGCCCTTGTCCCCCGCTCCCCACTAAGGATTGGCACTTTTAGAGGAGCGGGTACCACAATTTGACAGGTATCCGCTCCCACTTCCGCTGAGATCACTCCCCCTTCCCTCCCCGTAGTCTTCTGGGACACGTGACATGTCCCAGAAGACTACGGGTCCATTCAGAAAGTGCAGCACTTCTCATGCATGCGCAGTGGGCACCCGGCTGTGAAGCCGCAAACTGTAACAGCTGGGTGCCCACACTGAAGATGCCGGCGCCAGTGAGAGAAGACAGCCAGTGAAACTAGCAGTGGTGAGGACACCACTGGACCAAGGGACAGGTAAGTGTCTGTATTTTAAACAGTTTTTGTAGCAGCTGACTTTGATTTTTTTTTTTCCAGGTGGAACTCAGCTTTAAATGGCCATGTAATCTATTTTTCTCTAAATAATTTCTTATTTTGTTTCTCTGCCTCCTTATAACATCCTCCATGAGCTCCCATACCTTTCCTTTTCCCTCTCACTTCCGTTTGTATGGAACAGGCAGCGTATATTAACTACAATAATGTGCACTGCTCTATGCCAGCCTTTCTCCACTGGTAAGTCGTGGCATCCTAGTTGAGAAAGGCATGTGAATCAAGTTCCTGCTCCACTGCAGATCAGGAAAGTGAGAAGGGGAGGTGGTTTCCTAAGTGTGCTGTGCGCTTCACCTCCCCCTACAGTGCAGTACCCAGCAGTGTCAGTGCAGGTACAGTACTGCAATTTTTAAAAGACTGTCTGTGTGTTTGTGTTTACATGTGTACTGTATGTACATATGCGTGTCTGTGTGCGCTTATACAGTCATGGCCAAAAATATTGGCATCCCTGCATTTCTGTCAGATAATGCACCACTTCACCCAGAAAATTGTTTCTCATGTTTGTTTTGTTTGTTTTTCAAATTCTCATGTTTATTTCTTTTGTTTATACTGGTATGACACAAAAAAAAGTGGAGACACAAAGCAAAATCTGACACATTCCACCCAAAACTCCAAAAATGGATTGGACAAAATTATTGGCACCTTCTGAAAATTGTAAGAAATAACTGCATTCCAAGTTTGTGATGCTCCTGTAATTTGTAATTAAACTCACCTGTATCAATGAACAGCTCATGACAATACAGAAATCACACCAACAACCAGATAAAATGGTGAAAAATGTACTTAACCTTTATGTTGTGTCTCTGTGTGCCACATGGAGCATGGAGAAGAGAAAGAGCAGCAAAGAATTGTCTGAGGATTGGAGAACAAAAATTGTGGAAATGCATGAACAATCTCAAGGTTACAAGTCCATCTCAAGAGATCTTAATGTTCCTGTGTCCACCATTAAGAAGTTTACAGGCCATGGCACTGTAGCTAATCTCTCTGGACGTGGATGAAAGAGAAAAATTGATCAAATAGCGCAATGAAGGATTGTTCGAATGGTGGCTAAAAGAAACCTTAATCAACTTCCAGACAGTTTCAAGCGGACCTTCAGGCACAGGGTGCAACCGTGTCAGCTCGCACTATACGCCGCAATCTGAATGAAAAGGGACGCTATGGTAGGGGACTCAGGGGGACCCCACTGCTGACATAAAAACATAAAAAAAGTAAGATTGGAGTTTGCCAAAACTTACCCGAGGAAGCCAAAATCCTTTGGAAGAATGTGCTGTGGCCAGACAAAACAAAAATTACAGCTTTTTGATAAAGCCCATCATTCTACTGTTTCAGAAAAAGCAATGAGGCCTTTAAAAGAAAAGAATACAGTCCCCACAGACAAACATGGTGGAGGTTCACTGACGTTTTGGGGATGCTTTGCTGCTTCAGGCGCTGGATGTCTTGACCGTGTGCATGGCATTATGAAATCTGAAGACTACCAAAGAATTCTGGGGTTCAATGTAGGGCCCAATGTCAGAAAGTTGGGTCTGTCATCAGAGGTCATGGGTCTTACAGCAGGACAATGACCCAAAGCACACATGAAAAAGCAACCAGAAATAGTTTCAGACAAAGCGCTGGAGAGTACTGACCTGTCCAGATCTCAATCCCATAGAGTACCTGTGGAGAGATTTCAAAACAGCAGCTGGCAAAAGGAACCCTACCAATCAGAGAGACCTGGAGCAGATGGCAAAAGAAGAGTGGTCCAAAACTGCAGTAGAGAGGTACACTATATATTGCCAAAAGTATTGGGACACCCCTCCAAATCATTGGATTCAGGTGTTCCAATCACCTCCATGGCCACAAGTGTATAAAATCAAACACCTAGGCATGCAGACTACTTCTACAAACATTTGTGAAATAATGGGTCGCTCTCAGGAGCTCAGTGCAATAAGTCCATCTGTGAAATATCCTTGCTACAAAATATTCTACGGTCAACTGTTAGTGGTATTACAACAAAGTGGAAACAACTGCAAACAACAGGACCTCAGCTACGAAGTGGTAGGCCATGTAAAATGTGGGGTCAGAGCATGCTGAAGCGCACAGTGCGCAGAAGTCACCAACTGTCTGCAGTCAATATCTAAAGACCTCCAAACTTCACGTGGCCTTCAGATTAGCACAGTAACAGTGCATAGAGAGCTTCATGGGATGGGTTTCCGTGGCTAAGCAGCTGCATCCAAGCCTTACATCACCAAGTGCAATGCAAAGAGTCGGATGTAGTGGTGTAAAGCACACCGCCACTGGACTCTAGAGCAGTGGAGACGTGTTCTCTGGAGTGTCGAATCACACTTCTCTGTCTGCCAATTTGATGAAAGTGTCTGGGTTTGGTAGTTGCCAGGAGAACGGTACTTGCCTGACTGCATTGTGCCAAGTGTAAACTTTGGTGGGGGGGGGGGGGGGGATTATGGTGTGGGGTCGTTTTCCAGGGGTTGGGCTTGGCCCCTTAGTTTTAGTGAAGAGAGCTCTTAAGGTGTCAGCATACCAAGACATTTTGGACAATTTCATGCTCCCAACTTTGTGGGAACAGTTTGGGGATGGCCCCTTCCTCTTCCAACATGACTGCACACCAGTGCACAAAGCAAGGTCCATAAAGACCTGGCTCAGCAAGTTTGGGGTGGAGGAACTTGACTGGCCTGCACAGAGTCCTGACCTGAACCCAATAGAACATCTTTGGGATGAATTAGAGTGGAGACTGCGTGCCAGGCCTTCTTGTCTGACATTAGTGCCTGACCTCACAAATGCGCTTCTGAAAGAATGGTCAAACATTCCCATAGACACACTCCTAAACCTTGTGGACAGCCTTCCCAGAAGAGTTGAAGCTGTTATAGCTGCAAAGGGTGGGCCAACTCAATATTGAACCCTACGCACTAAGACTGGGATGCCGTTAAAGTTCATGTGTGTGTAAAGGCAGGCCGACCAATACTTTTGCAATATAGTTTATAATGTATAAGGAACAGGAAACAATTGATTTCAGTTATTTTTTCCAATGGGTGTGCTACAAAAATATTAAATTGAGAGTTCCAATAATTTTGTCCAGTCCATTTTTGGAGTTTTGCGTGGAATGTGTCAGATTTGGCTTTTTGTTTCTCCACTTTTTTGTGTCATACCAATACAAACAAAATAATTAAACATGAGAATGCCTAAACATTTGTAATTGCAGCAGTTTTCTGGGTGAAGTGGTGCATTATGTGACAGGAATGCAGGGGTGCCAATATTTTTGGCCGTGTGTGTGTGTGTATTTTGATACCAACTCCTAATCCTGTAGCAGGACTGCTGCTCCTCTGAAAAACAATACATGCTTGGAACACTTTTCAGAGGCATTTGAGAAGCAGTGAAGAGGCAATATGCGCCTCCTCAACATCTGTTTTAACAGCCTATATGGAGCATCGTGCCACAGCTGTGGGGCGGTTGCAGCCTGGCCCCATTCATCTGGGGGCATAGCCACAGCATGTGTACGACCCTGGCACCTGCCTCTGCAGCTAAAGAAGGAGAAGTTGGGGGTGGTAAAAATGCAGCCCAATCATGCAGTTTTACTTTCCCCAAAACATCATGTGTGAATGAGCCCTTGGTTCACATGTGTGCGGCTGAATGCTGTGTAGGGCAGCCCATTCATTTCAATGGGCTGCCATGCCTGCAGAAAATTTCCCCGCACCAAAAACACACTACATTTGCCAATGCGTTGGGGGTACCATTAATAGGTAATGACATCCCTGTGTATCTGCTAAAGAACAGTATTTTTGTCTGTGTGCCAGGAATGAATGTGATTTTGCGCACGTTCCCCAACATACAGTACCATGTGAACAAACTTTTAGACTGAGGTGCCATGAGACTGAAATAACTTTTCAAGGGCACCCTGACTGGAAAAAGGTTGAGAAACACTGTTCTATGCACAGGACACATCCCATAGTCCATGGTCCCTAGCCCATCACGGGAGTTAGCAAGACAGGGTGGCTATGCTAGTACATACAGTGGGATCATGGAGAATTATTTTTAATGCGAGAATGCAATTGACAATAATAGTGGCTGCAACATTTGATAATGAATTTTTTTAACTAACGTTTAGTGTCTGTCTAAAGTTTTAGCAAACATAGTTGCATACAGTCAATGCAATTTATGACACAGCAAGTACAGGAAGACCGATTAGGTCTTACAAGAGTTTAATATAGATTCACAGATGGCAACCTACATATTATATATAATAAAGCATTTCATTTCCTGAAAGTATTCATTGATCAGTTGTCTTATTCCTCTTTCAGGAAGTGTTGAAATCTGATAAGGGAGTCATTCAGTCTCACAAACCAGGACCACAGCCCAGCAAATCTGCTTTAAGTGAAACTGAAGTTAAACTGTGATTTGACAAAGTCTGGACCAAGGCCAGGAACAGTAATACTTACACAGACAAATATTACAGGGGAAGGTAATCAATACGGAAAGAAATGAACAGGGGGGAAAAAAAGTGATGAGCAAATCTCCTTCATAAGGAAAAGCATTTAAAAAAAAAAATGTATCAAGCTCTTAGCCATTTGTAACAATTGACATAAAGCTGGGGAGTAGTTTCCTGTACATCTATACATACACTGACCAAAAACAGGATTAAAGTATATGTAAACACTCACCTTGTAAAAAACCTATTCAATTTAAAGAAATGAAAGGCAAAACTTGTGTGTATAGATATGAAAACGGGGGGAAAAAAAAAAAAAAAAAAAAAAAAAAGGTATTTTTACATTTTTTATAGGTAATCACATACTTACTACTGTTCTTAGCTGAATAATGTGCTCAGGAAGGAGAACAGCAGTACACTGCTCTGCCCAGCAAATGGCTGTGATCAAAGGGGCAGGGAGGTAGCACAAGCCTGATCATTAGATTAGTTCAAAATTAACTAGAAAACCGACCACACTGTACTCTCATGGCTAGTGTGGTCAATATTTTTTTTTTATAGGAAAGCAGAGGTACTGGCAGGGACAACAGGGATTTCACACAAAGGTAGCAATACAAAGAGAAAAGGATACTTTTTCAGACAAGTACATGATTCAACAGGCACATCTCGAGAAAATTAAATGTTGGATTTGCATGTTCTTTAATAGTGAACTATAAACTCCTCACCAGAAACCTTGTGTGCTGTCAGCAGAGGAAGAGAGCACAGGAGGTTATCAGTTAGCAGTTCTATGCTATGTTATAGAGGAGGGCATGTTGTATAGTCCTAACAAATACTTACTACAGTGCCAACCATGCTCCTGCTAGATACAGTATGACTGTCACCCCAGGACAGGAAGAGTGTTCTTGGCAGTATCACCAAGTAAAAAGAAGAAAGAAAAATGTGTGAAACATAAGACAAATGCAGCCACTATGTCTAAGGTAAGCTGCAAAACATTCAAGTAAGAAGAAATGAGTGTGTGTGTGTGGGGGGGGGGGTGATCAGCGCAAGCACTGCTAAAAGTCCTGGGTAATCCTGGCATGGGGTAATGGTGGTAGTTATGGCTGTATGAAGAAGATGAGCGTGGGGTAGGGGGTCCGTGTAGCACTGAGGGCAAGGCTTCCAAATAGACTGTAGCAGACTATGTAGGATGAGAGAAGGAGAGAAGCGCCTCTAAGTGCAGTATATCACTTTATTCAGGTGTAAAGGTAGGAACACTCACATAAATAAGGTAAGTATTAGCATAAAAACCGTGGTTGGTGTAACCATCAGTAAGGTGGATATTCAGGGTGAAGAGCTGTCATCTGTGTGGGGTATGGAGAAGTCGGTGTGAAGTGCGCTCCTTTGTCAAGCACCTGCTTGACAAAGGAGCGCACTTCCACCTTTCCCGGCCAGCGCATGCTCTGAAACGCGTCGCAGTGCACCTTGGTAATCTGACGTCATCACGGCCACGCCGCCGCTGCGTTCCAGCGTGTGTTCCACTTGGCTCTGAGGGAAGACGTGCACGCCGGTCTCACAGCTGGTCCCCTCCAGCGGCACGCCGACTTCTCCATACCTCACACAGATGACAGCTCTTCACCCTGTATACCCACCTTACTGATGGTTACACCAACCACGGTTTTTATGCTAATACCTTATTTATGTGAGTGTTCCTACCTTTACACCTGAATAAAGTGATATACTGCACTTAGAGGCGCTTCTCTCCTTCTCTCAAGCTGCAGAACATTCACATTTTGTTCTTTGGTAGGCAGCCTCTCGAAACAAGTTTGCTTTGAAGTGAATCTGCAAGGACAGAAATATGGTAGCTGCCATGGTAGACTTGTTATTAAAGCTGCTCTGTGATCTAGAGGGCACAGTGCTCAGCTGTTTCAAATTCTTCTTGTCATGGAACTCCCAAAAAGGTACCAGCAGAGACTCATTCTTCTCAACTCCATTACAATACAGGGTGCCATAGGGCTCCATTCTGTCACCATTGCTTTTTGCCATATACATGATCCCACTGGGAAATGTCATCCAGCACCATGACCTTAACTACCGTTGGTATGCAGGTGACATCAATCTGTTTTACAAACCAGACACTGGTGACCCTGAGGCCAAGATCAACAGGTGTCTTAGCCCTGGTTCACACTGGATCCAACTTCATTTGAAGTTTCATGATTTCAAAGCTGCATGTCCATGAAATTTCAGGTGTGGCTTGGATGACATCTATGTGACTTCATGAACAATGTCTATGCAAGTCGCACTTGAAGTTACAAAAAATAGTGCAGGAGCCTTTTTTCAAATTGGTGCAGCACTGCAAAGCCAAAGTCGCTCCGATTTGGTTGGTTCCACTGCCAACAATAGGGTACGACTTGTCATGCAATTTGAAACGGTCAAATCTCATGACAAGTCACACCGGTGTGAACCAGGTCTTACGCTGCTTTCACACTGATCCGTTGTTCAGTAAAAAAAAAAAACGGAAAAAAAATGCATCCCTTTGAATCCTATGGAACTCTTCACACTGGTCCGTTGTGCTTCAGTTGCGTTTTTTTTAAGTTCTGCTTGCTTCATTTTTGGTGCATGTTTGATCAGTTAAAAAAAAATGCAACAAAAATGCATCCCTCCATTGAAATGAATAGAAAGCACATCAAAAATGTACCTAAAAATGCACCAAAAACACAATGCACCAGTGGGAAATGCTTTTTCCAGTGGAGAAAAACACCAAAAAAAAAAAAAAAAACACAACACAATGCACCACAGCAAAAATGCACTGAAAACACATCAAAAATGCAGTGTGAAAGTAGCCCTACTGACAAACAAGACACAAGTGCTTGTAATTGGAGGGCTAAACACCAACGTGGCAGTGAACACGTCAAGCTGATTTAAACCTTGGGAATACAAATCTTAAGTTCTTAGACCTAGTGTACAGCACGGATCCTCAACACGGATCTATCCATTAGGCAACAAGTATCAGCTTCCATCAGGTCCTCCTTCTACCATCTCAGGAATATTATTAGAATCAAATATCTGTTTTCAACAGAAGATTTGCCAAAATTGAACTATGATTTTGTATCTTCCAGACTGGATTACTACAACACCCTTTACTATAGTGTTCCTGAGAAAGAAGAACATTGCTGGCAGATGGTACAGTATGCAGTAGACAGGCAACTTACCCACCAACCCATCACTGCCACATCATCCTGATTCTTCTCTCCCTACACTGGCTTTAAATTAAATGGAGGATATCCATCAAGATTAGCCCATTTACTTACAAATCCCTAAACAACTAGGCCATGCCTATCTAACAGAACGTGAGGGGTGGGACATATATGAGGAAGAGGCACTGATTGGCTGCTATGCCAGTCTTTTATTGCAATCAGGAAGCGGTGGGAAAGGATAGACAGCAGAACAAGAGCACCGGAGAAGGGAAGGAGCCAGTTTTTTTTAAATAGTCAGAAGCAAGACAGGGCAGGTAGGGGGACAAGACGTAAACTGACATTAGGCCCACTTTAAAAATATAAAGCCTAGAGATTTACAGTGGAAATTTAGATTGCATTTAATAGAATAAAAGTAGCTACAATACACGTAATGAAGCCGATGAGTACTGAAGAATAATGACAAGCTCTAAATACCTGGCACTGTTCCTGGAAATGAAGCCAAACCAAAAAACCACCAATTACAACACCATTTATACTCACAAATACAAA
Organism: Staurois parvus; assembly: GCF_062004578.1. Taxonomy (NCBI): domain Eukaryota; kingdom Metazoa; phylum Chordata; class Amphibia; order Anura; family Ranidae; genus Staurois; species Staurois parvus. Next base: position 3,926,789 of record NW_028318154.1, read on the forward strand.
TAAACAGACACACAGACATGACCACACACAAACAGCAAGATGATGTGAACCATGCAACCTTTATAAATAGCCTTTTACTCTTCTTGGAACGGTCCTCTAAACCTCTGATACAGCCTTGTGAAGTTGAAGTTTCTTTGAGACCTTCCTGGCCCACTGTAGTAGGTATTTTATAAAATGATTCAAGTGCCATGAAATATTTGGAAATTGTAATAGTTGCTGCATGGGAAAAAAATGAAGAGCAGAAGAGGAAGTTTGTCTCACTGCTGAATCACAGCTGCCTCAGCTGGACTGGGGGGAGGAATATGATGAGCCCCTCCGGCCAATGACACCCAATAGAGACCCCACCACACTACTTAAGTTATTATTTGTATAGAGTTTGTGGGGTCTTCCAGGGCATACTGGAGAGGTACGTGGGACTGTGTATTCAGAATATAGCACTACAGGGTGCTAAATGTACAGAATCACTGCTACTTTGCTTGCTCTGAAGATATTACATGTTCCCTTTAAGATTTCTACAGAAATCCACATTTGAAATCATTATGGACAACACCATGTCGACTGCCAGGAAAGGTAAGCCAATCTCCCTTCACATGGATAATCCAGCTTGAAGGGTCTGACATACAGTGCACAATCAATTCAATATTTAAATATCTAGGTCAGCCCTCCATTAATATTTCATGTCTGTGTTCTATTATTCCATGAATATTTCAGCTGCTCCATCTTAAGTAAGTTGATATGACAAGAAGGGATCAATAACAGGCTCGACAATGACATTTAAGCAATATAATTACCTTCAGAGAAAAACAATGAAATACTTAATGGTTGACAGTATGATAAAACTTGACTCACCTTTGAATTACGTTTAAGCCTAAATCTAACTTCAGAAAATTCAAGCAATTTTGATGGCTTATAACCATTTGCAAAGCCATAATAAATATGTCTGCTTCAGCATGTTATTACAAACACTTCATTATATTGTCTAAAAACAAAATTTAAAATACAGTTTCCCCAGCAAAAAACAACAGGCACTCGCCCTTCTGGCTGCCCATGCCATGAATAACAGGAAATCGGCATCTGAAAAGTTGTTGGAAGCTGACACTGCCAAGAGAACCTGACTTCTGTTCCAAAATGCCCCACCAACTTGCAACTCCACTCTGGGGATTCTCCTTCTGACCCCCTACATCAGTACTGTGCACAGTAATTATGTAGGTATCAGTGGATCAGACCATAGATTTTAGGAGACAAGAAATTTTACAATCACAGTAATGGCAGTTTCTGAAAATCCTTGTCACCAGTTTCTATAGCACAGATCATGCCATGAGAAAGTACCTATGCAAGAGTTACTAAAAGTTTTAAATTACAACAGCAGTATCTAGGGATCCATCAGCACAGTAGAAGCACTTTGAAGTTTGTAATAATGGTAGGCAGGCGCAAGAAAAAGTGCACTGAAAGCTTCGAATGACTGTTTAGGGAGTGGTCACTAAGCACAGATATGCTTTAACAATCCTGCACTTTTCTAACATACACCAGTTTATGCTGTACATACAATACTTACTTGTATAAGATCTAGAATACCAAGTTCACTTTCTGAAGAATCCACACAAAAGACAAAATATAATGTTGCATAGTGTCGATAGATGAGCTTATTGTCAGATCCTCCTATTAATCTACAAAAATAAAATAGGAAAAAATATTTCAATCAATAAAAAAAATTTCATATGATTTTAGCATCATGGATGTCACGTTTTACTGAACAACTTCATAGCATAAAACACAAAGCTGTCATATGAGATAAAAATGCAAAAGCCTTGTTTCCTATCAGGCCAGTGCACACTTTGCTTTGTTATGCACATGCAATGCTTTTTCTCAGCACAAGAAAGTGCAATGCAAACCACTGCATTGCACTGTGCTTTGAGCATGGTGACATTTAAATAAAATGCGCACATTAAAAAAAATAAATAAAAATGAATGCCCTCTATATTTATGACGGTTGTTCTTTACCTACTCGAACACTCTACTCCATGTGCTATCTAAAACCTACTTCACTCTACTAACTCGAACTTTATCCCCTTGAATTCCATCCTCTGTTCCAAAACTTCTCCTTTTTCCCCTTACTTCTGTTAGTTTGGAACAAGCAGTGCACTTTCATTGGGTCATGTGCACTGCTCTATGCTCACTACAAATCTCATAATCTATAGTCCATCTCAGGAGCGAACAAGTGAGGGCTACATTCCTACATACAGGATACAGTGGGACAATGAAGAACAAATGTAGCCAACCTCTAACAAGAAGACAGATCATAGGAACAAATACATTGAATTTGAAGAGTTGGAGAAGGCTGAGAGCAATAGAAATGACTTTTTTTTAGTTAAGAAAACATACTTGAATGGGTCAGGTATGGATACCTTTAAGGGGAATTCCACATCAAATGAAAATGGCGTGGGGTCCCCCCCAGAATCCTTACCAAACCCTTATTTGAGCACACAGCCCAGCCGACCAGAAAGGGGGCGCAGGATGAGCACGCAGCCCCTCACCATACCAGGCCACATGGGTGGGCTTTGGCTTCCTTTTTCCATGCAAAAGCACCTTGTCCCTATATTGATAGTGACAAGGGCCTCTTCCCCACAACCCTGGGCGGTGGTTGTGGGTTGTGTAGGGTTTAACAAGGGGACCCCAGAACCCGCGCAACCCCCCCCCCCCCATATGAATGAGAAAAGTATTAAAAAAAAAAAAAAAAAAAAGACAGTTTCTGACAAATCCTTTATTTAAAAAATAAAAAAAATAATAATGGTACACCAATGCCACTGCTGACTCCCCCCCCCCCCCTCCCAAAAAAAAAAAACGTGCTCTTCACCCAACACTGGTTCCTGCAGTATAACAGCTCTGCCACCAGACAGACTAAGGGTGGGAGCCACCCAGTGACCCCACATCTTTGACCCAGCTTGCCCCGCAGAGCTTTTTTTGGGGGGGGGGGGGGAGGTGGGGGGGAATCATGCGGAGTGGCATTCATTGTGACTGCCGCTGGATTAACTTTGGGGGACATATTTTTTGAAGTCCTTTGTTATATTAAAAAAAAAAATCTTTTTTATATTGTTTACTTATTTTTGACACTTTTTTTTGTTGAATAAGTAGGGGTACCCCATACTCATTCACATAGGAGTTGGAGCTGGGATCTTCAGACTCCGATAACCCCCCCCCCATCCGCAAACCCCCACAACCACTGCCCAGGGTTGTGTGGAAGAGGCCCTTTTCCCCATGCAAAACAAAGAATTTATTAAAATAAAAAACTTCTAAAAAAAAAAAAAAAAACAGCTTGCAGTATCTGGTTTTCATGAAGTCTATAACAGATGACATATTATTCTATGAATAATATACATAAAAAATGTATTTTACTTCTAATTTGTGTTTACAGTCCCTTGGAGGAGTTGGCAATAAGGTGCAGAACAGCTTGTATACTTACAATCCTCCTTCCAAGAAGTTGCAGACATTCTCATCCCGTTTAGAAACTAAATGGAATGTTTCTCTAATAATTTGCTGTTGTGTGTCTTCGCTCTGAAAATAAACATAAGGGTTTTATTGAAATAGAAGACCTCAGAAACAATTCAGACACAAGATTTGCAAACCAAGGTCAGTGATCATGTTCGTTTATACTAGAATCAAAACTCTGGAAACCCAGCGTGTTACAAATAGGTTCCTGTGGTTCATGGTACGTATGGTGTAACTATTAACCATGAAGGGGAAGTATTTTACTGACAAGTCATACTTTCTGCTATGATCAGATGGTAACAGACAAACAGTGACCTGACTGCACACAGCAACTAAAAATGAACAATTACATGATTTAAAGTGAAATTAGACCCTCAGTTTTGTAAACCCAATTTTCAGGTTTCCTTTCCCTTTCAATAGTTTGTTTAGGACCAGGCTGGTACAAATTAACTATTTCCTTCACAAAGTGTTGCAATATCACTAAACACTCTATAAACTGCATGTAGCTTCAGCTACATAAAGTACACAGTGCTGGGTTCTGGCTGTGAGATAGAGACTTCCTGTTTCACACATGGACAATGCAGAGTCAGTCTGAGCAGTTCTCAGCCATTCATATGCAGCTTTGTATCCTGTGAATTGTATACTCTTATTGGCTGAGACAGAGAGGTGGGCTGTTGATGTCACACTCTTCAACTGCACACTGAGCGGCTGAGCCAGCTGCCAAGCTCTCGGTGGATCCAGACATTATTGTCAGGATCCTGCCAGAGTCTGAAGTGGCTCTGTGACATCAACCGACAGCAGGCCCAGCCCGCTGTCGGCTGATTCTGGGTCACAGGAGAGAACATGTAAATGTACTCCTGTGACCCAGGAGAGAAGTACAGCCAAAAAAAGCTTTGGACATACTTCTCTTTTAACACTTTCCTGTGAAGACTGGAAGTTCAGGGAAACAGCAAGAGCCAGCAGCACTGAAATTTACAAACTGCAAGTGGTGGGGTAAGAATTTTAACAATCAGTTTTACCATGCTCAGTGTGTTAAGTTAAAAAAATGTTTAGAGTTTAATACTACTTTGAGTATACCCACAGTCAAAAAATGTTTTATTTACTTTGGATAGAGTAGGGGAGGGTCAAAAGCCCTGCCACGTTTTTTTTCTCCATCTCTGTTTTATTAGGAAGATTTCCTTCACTTCCTGTAGACTCAGAGGAAGTAAGAGGATATATTTCCATTGTCAGGGAAAGCCCTCAGATATTTGTGACAAGAATAAGAGTCCCTATTGGAACCTTTCCCCTCTATTCCTGTTCTGGTACAAACTCAAAATTTTGGATTTGCCCTCACTTCTTTTTTGCTGACACTGACAGTGGTTCCAACCCCTCACAGCTCCATCCAAACCTATAAGAAATGTTTGTCTTCAGTTCTACTTACTTCAGCACTACCACTGTGCATCCTTTGTAATCTAGATCCCCGGTTCCCACCCTGCAGACTACTGGGCACAATATACAAAGACTGGCAGCAGGGTGCCGAAAGCTGGAACGCTCTCTGTGTTTTAGCACGTGGCACTGAGACTTACTGTAGGCTGAGTTATGCTAATCTCTGAAAAAGAAACAAGTTGCTGAAAGAAATTCATTTGGATTGAAGAAATTTGTGATCTACACCTGTCGGCACACAAAGATCCAAAGCATTTAGGGGTTCCTAACTGAATTATCTGGAAGTTAACCAGTCTATATATCAAACTGTGGTAGAGAAAATGGCAGTCATCCGTGGCATAATTTTAACAAGATTTTTATTAAACATCCATCACGGCCAATAGTCAGGATGAGAAACAATTATATTAAGAATCCATAATCACATGGGATGTCAATCCCCACTTACATATTGATTAGTGTGTCAGTAAGGCTGTGCAGCTTCCTATGGTGCTTCCAAACATTGTTTACATCCGGCGCGTCACTTCCAGTGTACGCGATCATCAGCCTGAGACACTTACATCAGTTCCAGCCACAGGGGATTACCGCTACATGAGTGGCACCACCTGGACACCTCTTCCATACAGCCTTACTGCCAAATGGCCAATTACTGGCCAAGTGCTAAAGTCCAGCCCGTGTTTGTGTTTCAATAAATTGAGGACCATGCTATATGGATGGTGTGATTCATACGGAGCCGTTCCATTTAACTGGTAAATTGCAGACTTTCTTTTGACTTGATCCAGTCACAGAATAAATCTTGGTAAGGTTTATTTCTGTTTTTATTCCATTTTATTTCATAGTGAATTGCCAATTGTGTATGTCTTTTTTGTAATTGTATTTCTTTGTATATATTTTATGCACTGTCCACTTTCAGGATATTAAATTATAAAATTAATAAGTGACTTCTGTGCACCAAGCTAAGGCTCATATCCCTGGAGAGATTGATGCATTTTAGTGTCTATGTGCTCGGTCTAGGTTTCTTGCCAATCTACAGGTGAAACTCAAAAAATTTGAATATTGTGCAAAAGTTCATTTATTTCAGTAACGCAACGATAATGTTAAAGATGGTGGTGTGGGATGTGGAGCCCAGCCAGGGAAGATGCGTAGGAAAGTAGCAATCCAATAAAGAAAGAAGCATGTTCCAATTTGTGAGTTCATTGGTTTGTCTAAATACATTTGTCACGGATCTCGGCAGCACACGGGTATGCGCATGCGCAGTACGCCGATGCGCATTAGCCGGCGAGCACTGGGGCTTGGGCAATTGCGGCGGCCGCGCATGCGCGATCGCGCGCCTGGCACCAATGAGAGCACAGGGCGCACTATTTAAACCAGCCCTGTGCATCTCCAAATTGCGTATGGTCTTGTTCCTGATTGCTCCTGTATATTTGATTGCTTTGTTGCCAACCCAGCCTGATCCTGTTGTCCTCTCCTGCTCTGACCTTTGGCTCATCCTGACTATTCTCTGCCTGATCCTGATTGTCTGACCTCCTGCTGCTGAACCCGGCCCGTGACCTGTTTATTCTTTTGCCTGCCGCTCTGTACTGTCTGCTCCGCTGTTACCAACCCGGCCTGTCTGACTACGTTAATACCTCTTCACATCTGGCTCTCACCTGCTACCCGCCATTGGCGGCTACCTCTACTACAGCTGGTTGTACTTGGGGGTCACGACCTGGTCTCAGGCTGCTTCAAATCCATCTCCACCATCAGGGGCTCTGGTGAACCAGCAGACTGAGGCTTAGACTCCGCGCCCTGAGGAATTCCGGCCTGTGGGTCGCTAGAGGCTACCGCCAGTCAGCTCCTGACAACATTTATGTGGATGTTTGTTACAGGGGGAGGTCAGCATTAAAGAGCATATATAAGACACATATTAATGCAGCCAAGTATTCATTCCATGTATTTTAATTCATCTAGTATAACCTGAACTGAACTTGGTATCACCTTCCTATTATTATATACAACAGCACTCAAACTTGGGAAGGACAGGGCAAGGAGCCAAGCAAGTGTGCTTCATGAAATCCTGCAGATGAAAAATATGCCAACAGGAGCAGAAAACAAACTAAGCAGAAGGATGACCTCATCCATCTGCTGCTTCATCACTGTCCAGTTAGCAGGTTGTAGCTGCAGAAGAACACCACTGTATTCCTTAAAGCGGAGCTCCAATCAAAAGGGGAAGTTCCATTATAAGTACTGGTCCCCCGCTGCCCCCTGTGGAATTGGCACCTTTGGGAAGTGGGTACCCGATTTTGACAAGTACCCACTCCCACTTCCTCTGCAACCGCCTAGGTAGTCAGAAGTTGTCCTCCTCCAAATCCTCCCCCCCCCCCGCAGTCTTCTGGGACACGTGACAGGTCACAGAAGACTACTGGACTATACACAAGGTGCAGCGCTACTCACACATGTGCAATGGGCACCCGGCTGTCAAGCCACAAGCTGTCACAACCGGGTGCCCACACTTGAGACGCCGGTGCTGGAGAGAAAGGACAGTCGGTGAGATTCTGTTTTTGCTACAGTTTTTGTAGCTGCAAACTTATTTTTTTCAGCTTTGACTGGAGCTCCGCTTTAACTATAAATGGTTAGAGATACCATTAGAGGCCCTTGCATTTATATCTTTTAGATATTAACTGTAAATGGTATTGTCCACCTAGCTGTACTGTCACGGGGCTCTGTAAATCTCAGCTCCCATATGTTTAGTTTACCTGTGTATTTAGACACTTGCCTTGATCAGATTTAAATAAAACCTGAATTCAGAGAAGGAGGAAGCTGTCATTGCTGATCTCCCTTCTGAAGATGCTAGTTGCCTGCTGTCATGCTCATCCAACAGCTTGACTGATTTCCTTTTTCACGACCCACATAAGCATGCAAATCAATCAGTTATGACATTATCTTGACTACTCAATAAGCAAGCTTGTTCCAGGTCATCAACACCAAAAATATTGAAGCCAAAGACAGTCGGGTAACTAGCATTTTCCAAAGGTCAACAACAGTAGTTTTCCTGTTTAAGTAGAGGTTTCCCATAGAGTAAACATATATGAATGAAACAGACAGAAAACTAGCATTCATTGAAAACAGCTCAGCAACGGCAGCCTTCATCTTTCTCTGTGGAAGAGTTTCTTTTAATTTAGTTTCCTTTAATTTAGTACCCATTAATTATTTAAGTAGTATTAAATTCTTAGTTATTGTAACTTTTTAATATAATAATTTAATCCAATAAATAGCTGCTCAATAAAGCATTATCTTTAACTATGTATGAAAAGCGCTTACTCATAGAGGTCATCACCACTGCTGGCTACAGATCGCTCAGCAGTGCAGCCCCAAACTTCAGGGAGTGCACTCTCTGTGCATAACACCCCGGTCACATCAAGCCTGACTTTGAAACCGTGCGACTTAAAGTGAAGTCGCATGATTTCAAAGTCGGGTGACATGCCGATTTCAGGTGCGATTTGCAAGACATTTGACACAGATGTCTAAGCAAATCGCACAAAAAGTAGTGCATATACTACCTTAGCAATTGGTGTGGCTCCGACCAAGTCGGAACCGCACCGATTTGACTGCTGTAATTGGGGACAACAGGGTGCGACTTGGCGTACAATGTGTAAGTCGCATGGCATGCAAATCACATGCCAAGTTGCACCCAGTACAACTAGGGTGTTACACTCCAGTCACATCAAACCCTAATTTGAAATCGTGCGACTTGCAGTGAAGTCACATGATTTCAAAGTTGGATATCATGCTGATTTCAGGAGATATTTGCAAGATATTTGATACAGATGTTCCCCTCTAGATTGTAAGCTCGAAAAAGCAGGGCCCTCGAACCCCTCATGTATTGTATTGTATTGGTATTGTTCTGTCACATGTTCTGTCCCCCTTTGTAATGTACAGCGCTGAGCGAACTATTGGCGCTTTATAAATACTGTATAATAATAATAATAATGTTTATACAAAACGCACCAAAAGTAGTGCATGTACTACTTTAGAAATCGGTGCGATTCCAACCAGGTCCGATATGACCGCTTTGATTGCTGACAATGGGCTGTGATTTGGCATGCAATTTGCAAATCGCATGCCACTTCACATCCAGTGTGACCGGGGTCTTAAGGTCAGCACAGTCTCCTGCACCTGTCCAGCAATTAGCTTGGAGGAGGCAGGAGCAGGGGAGAGGCTTGCTGCCCCAGGATGTGTGTTTATGGTACCGAACATGGCATAGGACATTGGGCTCTAGTCCTGGATGAACGCATGCATGAAGTGGTTACCACTTCTGTCTGGAAGCACTAAGGTTGTTGGTTAGAATCCCAATCACAGCACTACCTGCATGGAATTTGCATGTTCTCCCTGGCCTGCATGGGTTTCCTCTGGGTACTCCGGTTTCCTCCCACACTCTGAAGACATGCCGGTAGGTTGTCTCCTGTTTAAAATGGCCATAATATGTGTGTTTATGAATGTGAGTTAGGGACCTTAGATTGTACACTCCCTGAGGGCAGGGACTGATGTGAATGTACATATACTGTAAAGCACTGCATATATTGACAGAACTAGATAACTACCTGAAATAAATAATGGTAGCTGCATAGAACCCTATGGAGAAAGAAGCCACCCTGAAACTAGAAAGCAGCACTAGCACTAGCACTGGGGGACCAGCTGAAGCAGGAACAATGAGGAATTTGTATTTCTTTAAGAGGTAGCATGTATTGTAAGTCTTCACCTTAGCAGGTGAATTTGGTTAAAAAAACAACACTAAGGCTTGAACATCCTTAACATTTTGTACTACGTTGCACAACATGGTGAAGCTACGATTTACACATGCATCTATTACTGTAGCTTCTCTGAAAAGCTGTTATGGATCACTTTTCAGAGGGTGTTTGACGGGCCTAAGAAGGTCATATGTCGCCTCCTCATCTCGCGTTTTAACCCTCAGATTGCATATATGCAGTTGCAGAGAGGTTGCACCTCTAATTTCTTGATATGGTCGCATTCAGCGGCGCCCTTGACCGAATATGATGTTCTGTTTCATTTTTGTCATAGCCAGGAAACAAAATATCACAGACACAGCAAGTGTACAGCCCTGAGCAGCTGCATCTACATGACAAGATGCTTCTAACGCCCCCGAATGGCAATCCATGTGAATGAGACTGATGTGAATGTACAATATATATACACACATATATAAAGCGCTGCGTAAATTGACGGCGCTATATAAGTACCTGAAATAAATAAATTAAATAATAAATGAGCCCTTAGACTGGTCTGAATATTTTTTCAAGCAGCTCAGTTTAGAGATAATGGCAACACACATGCATAGCCTATTGTGTAATTAAAGCACACAAAGCTGGCTTGCATGAATAATTTGTCTTCTTACAGATCAGTGGCCGTTGTCATTTCTCTGAGATAGAGAAACATTCAGTTTCAGCCCATAATGTAATGCACTTTGTTTCTCGACATCCGTCACTAAATCACATCACATGGAGTCATGTGAGAAACAGCAGACAGATCAAAGCCTTTCCGGACTGTACATGGCTATTTAGATACACAATAATCTGCCCAGCAAATCCTCAGAATTACAGCGAGGGTTCTACAAAGTGGACCTTTGTGCGTTGTCCTAATCTTTTACACACAACCACAGTTGCAGCGATTTCTTAAACGTTTTATTTTTATATTAAAAAATCCTGCAATCAAAATTCTCTGTAATGTCTGTAACTTACTAGACATGTAATACTGGCTGCAGTAAACTGGAAACCCACAAGTAATATGACTGGAAACTGTGGAATTCAGATCAGCCATTTCAACAAGTGATGCGTTACAGCCGTTCCTTTATCTAGAATTGGTCGTGTGTGAAAAGATAAATAGGACAGTGCTTCCTAGTACTGAATAAAAATGCCAACAGAAAGCAATGAAACACTGGAAGGAAAATGTAAACTATACTGGCCTATGAGTACATGACATCAATGGGCACTCTCACAGGATCCTGGGAAAGCAGAGGATCACAAAACCCTTGGGAATGCAATACTGCATAAAGCTGAAATGGTTTTCCTATAAAATTCAGGATGCTCAGATTTACTAGGATTCCATGGTGGGGCCCAGCGACGTCACCAGTACTACAGAAAGTGGCGGAATGCTGGGGAGTAATAGAAGCAACTGGAGTTTTTATGTTTTTCTTCAAAGTGGTTCAAAAGGCTGAAGGTTTTCTACCATCATGCATTCTGCCCCTACCTCACTACAGGGCTCATGCATCTATCCTCCAAACCCCTACATCACTACAGGACACGGACATCCATCCTCCAAACCACTAGAGGACACGGACATCCATCCTCCAAACCCCTACATCACTACAGGACACGGACATCCATCCCCCAAACCGCTAGAGGACACGGACAGCCATCCTCCAAACCCCTACATCTCTACAGTGCACAGACATCCATCCTCCAAACCCCTACATCTCTACAGGACACGGACATCCATCCTCCAAACCACTAGAGGACACGGACATCCATCCTCCAAACCCCTACATCACTACAGGGCACAGACATCCATCCTCCAAACCCCTACATCACTACAGCGCACAGACATCCATCCTCCAAACCCCTACATAACTACAGGACACAGACATCCATCCTCCAAACCCCTACATCTCTACAGGACACAGACATCCATCCTCCAAACCTCTACGTCACTACAGGACACAGACATCCATCCTCCAAACCTCTACGTCACTACAGGACACAGACATCCATCCTCCAAACCTCTACGTCACTACAGGACACAGACATCTATCCTCCAAACCATTACATAACTAAAAGACACGGACATCCATCCTCCAAACCATTACATAACTACAGGACACGGACATCCATCCTCCAAAATGGTACATCACTACAGGATACAGACATCCATCTTCCAAACCCCTAACTCCTTCCAGGACACAGACATCCATTACCCAAACCCCTACATCACTATAGGACACAGACATCCATCCTCCAAACCCCTACATCTAGACTTGCCACCTCATCCCTTTAAAACCGAACACATTAATTACACAGGTTCTGAGGCTAGTTTAATGCAGATAAGGCATTACATTAGTTTAATTACCACCTTATTTAGCCGCAGAACCTGTGTAACTAATATGTGTTTGGTTTGAAGGGATGAGGTGGCCACCCTACCTACATTAATACAGGACACAGACATCTATCCTCCAAACCCCCTACATCAGTACAGGACACAGATCAATCCTCTGAATCCCTCTCATCAGACACGCTCATAAAGAGGGGAAGAGTAGGAGACAAAGGTTGTGGTCAAGATGAACAAAGTGGCTCTTCTGCTGCAGGAAGCTGAAATATAAATTTTGTAAGACTGATGGGGTCACTTCAAGGGAAATATAGGGGCTGGCATTGCTGACTTCCTATAAAAATGCTATTTGCTTGACTGTAATACAGATTTTCATGCTTTAACACGTTTTGAGCCATTGACCAAGCATGAAATACAAATGATATCATACTAAAGTAAGAACTCCTTATGTGCATGATTGTTTGAGTCCAGTGACAAAAGCTAACCATACACTTTACAATTTGACTGTACAACCTCCTTTAGGCTGCATTCACAATGGTGTAGTGCATGAACATGGCGCAAAATTCTAAATACGTGTTTATGTAAGTTCATAAAAAATGTGCATCAAGCTACTGGTGCATTTATTGTTAATGGCATCCCAAACACAGAAGGTAATAATATGTGCTTTAACCCACAAAAAAGTGCAAAGCTCATAAAGATGCATGAGCGTCTTTGCCGCGTGTAAGGCAGCTCAATGAAATGAATAGGCTGAGCTATGCATGGAGCGCAAAAAAGTGGCAATAAGCGCAAATCAAGTGCTACACCAGTCTGAATGCAGCCTCAGATCTATCATTGACTATATAGCACGAAGACCACCCGGATTTGATACAAATGGAATGGTTTAGGACTGTCCTCATGTAACATAGTTTTGGTAAACCTAAAGTTGGTTGCACAATCTGACTGTAGAGTTCATGTTTGACTGAGAACATTAGGTGTACCTGACAAGACATGAATAACCGCAACCTTAAAGTGATTGTAAAATCTAAATTTTTTAACTAGCCTAAAAGCACTGCATTGGTGTAAACAAGACTCGTTGGAATACATTAATGTTTCTTACATTAGGATTTGTACTGTGTTTATGTTACGTTTACAAATGCATCCAACTGCATCGGGTGTAAGTGACCCTTTAGGCCCCTTTCAGATGGGACAAATCTGTCAGCGTGATCTCTCATCTCATCATCTCTCCGCTGATCCCTGATGAGCAGGCAGATGACAGGTCCCTGTCCGCTCTGCTGCTGCAGAGCGGACACAGACATTGGCCGATGATTTCAGTGGGAGGTTCGGATGGAAACAGACCACTTGTCCGTTTCCAGCCGATTTTCATCCAGTCCGCTGGACGGATGGGGAACAGATACCCATTTCTCTATTTTTGTTGTATTGGATCGGATGTCGGCGGGTGTCAGCGGACTATTGTCACACCGGTGCAGTCGATTCTAATGCTTTCAACAAAACTACAACCTACTGAAGTTTTTTCCCTTTAAACGCATCTAAATGCATGCAAATGCTCTGGAATGCACATAAAAAAAAATTCTATAATAGAAAAAAAAACCAACAATATAATACATAGAAGTTGTGTCAAAAATGCATCTAAGCATTCATGCAAAATGCATCTGGAATGCTGAAATTGTGCTGTTAAGCAGCACTAAGGGCTCAGTTACACCACCATACCTGCATTCACTGTGTGTTTCTGCATGTGCGTTTGCACATGTTTCTCAGTGCTTTTTTTTTAATGAATTTCTATTTATTTATTCTCTAAGTTATATTTACACATTTGCACACATTCATGCACATTTGCAGTGCGCTCAGGTGCGGAAAAATGCAGCATGCTGTACATTTTTTAAATGCACATGAAGGCATCGCCATGGTGTAAACTAGACTCAATGTAATACATTAATTTTTCATGCATATCCGTTTGCACTGTGTTTGACTGCATCTGGTATAAACGAGCCCTGAGGCCCCGTACACAACTATGCAGTTTGATTTTTGTCCATTTTGCAGTGCTTTTCTCAGTTCGCTTTGCATTTGTCTACACGTGTTTTTGATGTGTTTTTACCGCTTTTTGTTCAGCTTTTTTTTTTCCCTTTTTTTTTTTTTTTTTTTTTAAAAAGCAGAATTTTTTTTTTTTTGTTGCTGGGCAGAATAAAAATTAAAACACAGCAAAAACACACTGCCATGCATTTCAGCAGCTTCTCCATTGAACTCTATTGGAGCAAAAAAGCTGCTTTTTGCTTTTAAAAAAAAAAAAAGTCCCTGATCCTTTCCAAAAATCCAGCAGCTCAAAAAAGCATAGATGTGAACATGTTCCATAGAAAACCATTTTAAATGAACTGTAGTGCATTTCTGCAAAAAGCACTAAAAAACGCATTGGTGTGAACGTAGCCTTAAAGTGGTTTCCAAAGCCTGAACAGTCTTTTACCTTAATACTTTCCTTGCACTGCGGTAAAAAATGTTTAACTAGCAGTATGCCCCTCTCACTCCTGAGCCCCCCCATCCCTATTCTTAGCCGAGTCCATAATCAATCCAGCACTGTGCCCATCTGCAGTGACTCTATCACTTCACAGGCTCACAAATTTTGCTGAGGCAGCAGAAGCCAATGGCTCCCACTGCTGTCGGTCAAATTCTGTGAAGAGGGGATGAGGGAGTGGGGTGCAAAGATGCAGTTAGCACAACTCAGGAGCAAGCTCACAGGTGTGCCCCCATAGCAAACAGCTTGCTATGGGGGCACACCGAGAAGAGGAGCAGCCAAGGAGCGTCAGTGGGGGACCTGGAAAGAGGAGGTTCAGGGCTGCAGGTAAGTATAAACTAGTTTATTTAAAGAAACAAAATGTACGGCATGCTGCATTTATATGCACTGCAGCACAAATGTACATGAATGCGTGTAAACACAACTAAGTAAGTGGAATAATGAAAATTTTAAAAAATGATCCCAAGAAATGCCTGAAAAAGCACCAAAAACACGCACAAACGTGCATGCAGAAAAGCACAAGGAATGCAGAGATCGTGGTGTAAATAAGACATTAAATGTACATGAAAGCACTGTGATGGAGTAAGGCTAGGTTCACACATATGGAGCTGGATGGGCTGCCTTGCCTGGATTTCACACTGGAAAAAGGTTCCTGCAACATTTTAAAACCACAGTGGCCGGTTCCTGCATCCAATTTTTGCTGCAGCTGGTCACTGGTGTAGGAACAGCTACAACTCCCTCACCCACAACCACCTGCAATAGTGTGAACCTAGCCCTAGTTAGGCTCACTGGAATACATTCATTTTTCTTGTACTGCATTTTTACTGTGTTTAAAGTGGAGCTCCAATCAAACATAAGAAATGTAAACATAACCAGCTACAAAAACTGTAGTTGCTGACTTTTAAAAAACAGCCACTTACCTGTCCCTTGGCCCGTGGTGTACTCACTGCAGCCGGTTTCACCAGCCGTCCTTGTTTCCCGATGCAGGCATCCTAAGTGTGAGAACCCAGCTGTGACAGCTTGCGGCTTCACAGCCGGGTGCGAATAGTGCTGCGCCTTGTGAATGGTCCTGTGGTCTTCTGGGACCTGTCACATGTCCCAGAGGACTACAGAGAGGGAGGGACAACTTCTACTTCCGATCTAGGCAATTGTATCGGAAGTGGGAACGGGTACCGGTCAAAAATCGGGTACTCACTCCCCCGCTCCCCAAAGGTGCCAATTCCTCACAGGGAGCGAGGGACCAGTACTTAGAGGGGAACTTCCCTTTTTGGATGGAGCTCCACTTTAAAAACGCACCTGACTGTATGTGGTGATGGCCCATTCACACCAGAAGGATGCATATTTTTACTGCGTTCCTACCACATAGAAAGACCAGGTTATCCTATGGACATAGTTTATTTGAATAATAAAAAAAGGTACTTATATATTGCCATCAATTTACAAATTTACACAGCACTTTACATATATATTGTACATTCACATCAGTCCCTAACCCTCAAGGGGTGTACAATCTAAGGTCCCTAACTTACATTCATACATACACATACTAGGGACAATTTAGACAGGATCCAATTAACCTACCAGCATGCCTATGGAGTGTGGGAGGAAACCGGAGTACCCGGAGGAAACCCACGCAGGCACAGGGTGAACCTGCAAACTCCAGGCAGGTGGTGCCGTGGTTGGGATTTGAACCAATGACCCGAGTACTGTCAGGCAGAAGTGCTAACCATTTAGCCACTGTGCTGCCCCTACTTCACACCATTACAGTGCAGTGAAAAAAGTACAACATGCTGCATTTTTCCACACCGCACCTTCATGCACAGAAAAGCCCAAAGACAGAAGAATGTGAACACACAGGGCATACGCAGGTGGAAAAACGCACGTAAGCGCGCATAAAAACATGTATCACGCATGTGCCTGATAGAAGGCACAGCAGACATGCAGTTTCTGGTGTGGCTGGGCCCTAGAGAAGAAGCAGGTACAGCCCAGTCCTGTGCCTGTCACCCTCCTCGGGGCGTGACTTACGTAGTGCTGGTAGAATTTGCAGAGCCGGGGCTTGCCGTGGTTATTGAAGATGAGGATGGCTTTGATCATGGTGGCTCCGGGCTGTGAGCACTACAGCTGGAGCCTCGCACAGCTCTGCCTAGGACAGCTCTCTGGTCCCCGGTTGTCCAGCTGCCGCCGCCTCCTCCTCACACTCTCATACACGGGATGAGATCAGATTCAGCATCCACTTCCCGAGACACGTCATTCCAATCATGTGAGCTGCAGCTCGGCCTATCAACACAGTACTGGCGCCGCAGGGGGAAAGAGAGGCGCCGCTCCGGCTTCACTACGTCATTCCTGAGCGACGCTGCTGTGCCAAGGCTGCCCAATGTACAAGGAGAGAGTGCCTTAAACTGGAAGGCAATGTATCACAGAAGATCGATGCTGCTATAGTTTCCACCCCCGAGTCTGTGAGGTGCACCCAGGATCATCGCTGCCATTTCTGTCCCCTATAACACTAGGGCGGTACCTCCTGACTAGATGCGGTTGCTATAGCAACCAAGGCCATGAAGACGAGTACAGGGACAGACGTAACTGTTAGTTATGTGTTAGACGGGCGCCCTCTACTGCAAGACCCGAAAATTGTGTAATGTGCACACAGGACATATTGCCAAAAGTTTTGGGACTCCTCCCTTTACACACACATGAACTTTAATGGTATCTTAGTCCGTAGGGTTCAGTATTGAGTTGGCCCACCCTTTGCAGCGATAACAGCTTCAACTCTTCTGGGAAGGCCATCCACAAGGTTTAGGAGTGTGTCTATGGGAATGTTTGACCATTCTTCCAGAAGAGCATTTGTTTGGTCAGGCACTGATGTTGGATGAGAAGGTCTGGTTCACAGTCTCCGCTCTAATTCATCCCCTAAAGCGTTCCATCAGGCTGAGGTGCAGGCCAGTCAAGTTCCTCCACCCCAGACTCGCTCATCCAGGTCTTTATGGACCTTGCTTTGTGCACTGGTGTGCAGTCATGTTGGAACAGGAAAAGGCCATCCCCAAACTGTTCACACAAAGTTGGGAGCATGAAATTGTCCAAAATGTCTTGGTAGGCTGACGCCTTAAGAGTTCCCTTCACTGGAACTAAGGGGCCAAGCGCAACCCCTGAAAAACAACCCCACACCATAATCCCACTTCCACCAAACTTTACACTTGGCACAGTGCAGTCAGGCAAGTACCAAACCCAGACACATCCCATCAGATTGCCAGTCAGAGAAGCACGATTCATCACTCCAGAGAACACGTCTCCACTACTCTAGAGTCCAGTGGCGGTGTGCTTTACACCACTGCATCCGATGCTTTGCATTGCACTCGGTGATGTAAGGCTTGGATGCAGCTACTCGGCCATGGAAACCCATTCCATGAGGATCTCTGCACACTGTTGTGCTAATCTGAAGGCCAAAAGAAGTTTGGAGGTCTTTAGCTATTGACTCTACAGACAGTTGGTGACTTCTGTGTACTGTTTGCTTCAGCATGTACTGACCCCGCTCTGTCATTTTACATGGCCTACCACTTCATGGCTGAGTTGCTGTTGTTCCCAGTTGCCTCCACTTTGTTATAATACCACTAACAGATGACAGTGGAATATTTAGTAGCAAGGAAATGTCACGGATGGACTTGCACAGGCAGCAACCTATCACAGTACCACGCCTGAATTCACTGAGCTCCGGAGAGCGAACCATTCTTTCACAAATGTTTGTAGAAGCAGTCTGCATGCCTAGGTGCTTGATTTTATACACCTGTGGCCATGGAGGTGATTAGAACACCTGAATCCAATGATTTGGAGGGGTGTCCCAATACTTTTGGTAATATAGTGTATGTGTAAAAAACAGGGATTGTATAGGTCGGGTTTGGGGGGATCTGTGGGCCTGCCATGTCATGGGGGGGCAAGAAATGGCATGAATTATTGAAAGCAAAATGAATTATATTATAGATCGCAATCATTGAAGAAACTAAAATACCCACTACAGACTGTAGTACCCGTTATCAGTAGCGTGCAAGTTGTTTACACATAAATAAGCTCTTGCATGGACCATCTTATGACAACCGATGATTGGTCCTTTTGTGTTCCACAGCTTAAAAAAAAGTGCCACACTACAAGGGTTAACCTGCTTGTTTTTGTCTAGGGCAGTGGTTCTTAACCTGGGTTCGATCGAACCCCAGGGGTTCGGTGAGTCAGTCTCGCGGGTTCGGCGGAGGTGAAGACCCACACCCGACTCATATGATTCGTGCAGTAAATATTCATTATTATGTTTTTGTTTTTGTGTGAAAATCATGTTTTAATGGTTTTGTTCTTTGTTCTTAATGGTTTTGTTCATTTTGTGCACCTATGTATAAATATATACCTAAATATATACCTATGTTTTGAATTTTAAAAATCATATTTTATTTTTCCAATTAAGAAGGGTTCGGTGAATGCGCATATGAAACTGGTGGGGTTCAGTACC
Organism: Staurois parvus; assembly: GCF_062004578.1. Lineage (NCBI taxonomy): Eukaryota > Metazoa > Chordata > Amphibia > Anura > Ranidae > Staurois > Staurois parvus. The sequence continues at coordinate 3,945,778 of NW_028318154.1, forward strand.
TCCAACAAGGTTAAGAACCACTGGTCTAGGGGATTAGAGAAGGGAGATATACTTACCTGATCCTCCCTGCACAAGACCACCTCCTGTGGCTCCTGCCCCAATACAGTCTTGTGTGGTGGGCTGTTCCTGACATCACAATGCCCCTAGACTTGCTATGTGCGTGATGACATTCAGAACAGTCCAACGTTGGATTGTGTTGGAGTGCTGTTTGCCACTGAAGCAGAGGATCGGGTGAGTATAAGCTTACTGGTCAGCCTTAGACAAAATGAGCAGTTAATATTTTTTGCCCAGAGTTGGTCTTTAACAGTGTTTGGCTGTAACGCCTCTCTTCCGACACCATTCAGAGCATGGATGCACACAGGTGAAGACATAGACAACCTCCAGGAACCTTAGTGGCCAGTATGTGTAACATAGGCTTGACCAGGGACCCCTAATGGCAGGTATGCATAACATAGACTGCTTTGAAGCTGACAAGTAGAAGGCTGACATCGATCCTGTATGTGTATGATCTATATACTAAAATACTGTCCATCTGTAATGAGGTTAAGGGAAACTAAAGGCAAAAAAAATGACATAGATGCTGCAATCTAGCATCTTACCCTAGGTTTATTACCCCTTCAGCCCCCCACCCCCATAGCCTCTGTTGACCCTGCCAATTGATCATGTTATTTTTCCAGGGCAAGCTGTCCAACAGAAATTTTAACTTTTTGGAGGGGAACCCCTTATGACTCTGGTGGAGGCACTTACATTCATCAGCTTTTATTTATAGGACTTATTAGGACCACTAAGGAAAGTACAGGGACAGAGTTCAGCTAGTCATAGATGGATAGAATTTAGAGAGAAAATTCTTAGTAAAATTAGTACAAAAATGCTCAGAACATTCGAATGTCATTCAAAGATTTTGCTTGTTTTTAACATTTGATTTTGGAATGAATGGACTTTACTGAACAAAAACCACATACACTGTTAAAAATTCATATGCTCAAGAAAAAATTTCCATCTTGCTCCTCCCAATTTTTTTTTCACTGCGAAAACGAACATTGATTAAAAAAATTAACAAACAAACTTCCTTAGAACATTCTTTTCCTGAGAGTTTTCGTTTGGAATTCTACCCAACTATGGGCAGCACAGTGGCTAAATGGTTAGCACTTTCGCCTGGCAGTACTAGGGTCGTTGGTTCGAATTTCAACCACGGCACCTCCTGCCTGGAGTTTGCATGTTCTCCCTGTGCCTGCGTGGGTTTCCTCCGGGTACTCCGGTCTCTTCCCACACTCCAAAGACATGCTGGTAGGTTAATTGGATCCTGTCTAAATTGACCCTAGTATGTGTATGTATGAATGTGAGTTAGGGACCTTAGATTGTATGCCCCTTGAGGGTTAGGGACTGATGTGAATGTACAATATATATGTAAAATGCTGCGTAAATTGACTGCGCTATACAAGTACCTGAAATAAATAAATCTATGGTCAACTTTATAAACCTTCTGCATTAGGACGGGGCCTCCCTGCTGTCAGGACCTGAAAACACATGAACACATGACAGATGTAACTGGGATTGTGTTACGGATCCGCCAGGTGGTACCTCTGGCAGCCCACTAGGCGGAATCACCCAGAGCGTGGAGTCTAAGTCCCGGTCTGCGTTTTCACCAGGGCCCCTGATGGTGGGGATGGACTTGGAGCAGAACCAGGACCAGGTCACGACCTTCGAGCAATACCACCAGTGGAGCCTCCGGAGATGTGAGTAAGACAGAATAGAGCCAGATGTGAGGAGGCCGGCAGGACCAGGCAGGATAAACCGGCGGTTGTCACTGTGGGGAATGGCGAGGTACAGAGACGGCAGGCAGAGAGTGGTCAGGTCACACACAGGGTCAGTACCGGAGTCAGTCCGCAGAATGGTCAAACAAGCCGGGGGTCGGAATAGGAGAAGGCAGCGTAGTCGGGCAATCCGGGTCAAACACAGGAGAAGGCAGCGTAGTCAGGTAATCCGGGTCAGGGCTGGAGCAGGCAGAAGGTCAAACAATCCGGGTCTTTAATCACAGGGCACAGGTAACTTCAGGTAACAGGTCAGACCTTGCGGTGATTTGTGACAGTGCAGGGCATCTTTAAATATCGCGCCCTGCACTGTCATTGGCCGCCCAAGACGCGCCCCCGGGCTGTCATTGGCCGCCCGCAGCTCCTACTGCACATGCGCGGCCTCCTCTCAGCCGCGGCCCGCCTGGACCTGATGCTTGTGTCCCGGCGTGAGCCGCCGCTAGTGCGCATGCGCCGGGGACGGAGCCGCGGCGGTCCCTGACAGATTGTATAGGGATTTGGGTATAGGGGGGAGATCTGTGGGCTTACTATGTCAAGGCAGAACAGAAGTGACTTGAATTATTGATAGCAAATTAATTATATTATTGATATCAGTCATAGAATAAAAAAATAAAATACACAATGCAGATTGCAGTACCCCCTAGTGGCAGTTTATTTACACAATCAAAACAGCTCTTGCCTAAACATGCCAACGATTATTGGGCCCCAACGTTTAGCCGGCTAAAAAGTCAGGATTAAAGACTGCCCCTTAACAGTCAATACCCATAGACTTTTGTGCCTTTCGCTTAGTGGAAGAGGCACCACTTAAGAGCTGCTACTTCATGCCATAATCAGTCCCTCAGGGTGAACTCTAATTTAGTGTAGTATTGTTGCATTTTTAACAGTTGATTAGCTGATTCTCATGCTAATCTTAGTTTAGTGGTATAAAACCTGATTCTTAATTGTTTTGGTGTAGTTATTACTCTGTCTAGTAGACCGTGTGAGAATGCATCTGCAGTGTGCTCATTTATGTTCAAACTGCTATTTAATCTATCAATAGATTAAATGCATTTACCACCAGCCGGGTGTGTGCCTATTTTTGGGTAATAACCCACAGCCAGGTTAAAGGTATTTTATGCTTGTTCCTTTATACGTGCTTCCAGTGACTTTCATTTAGCCAGGTGTGTCAGAGGGGCTGAGGTTGTTCAAATCCAAGAATAGAGAACCCAAAATTACCAAGTGGCTTCTTTGGGGGTAGCGCTATAAATGCATGCTGCCTGAATGGTCAGTTGCTATCTATAATTTGATGGTATGAGGGGCAGAGGTTTTAACTGTAGCTTTAATGAATTCTAATACTTACTCTACGTCCATGGGAAACAACAACTTTTAATCACAAAACAGCTGCTGAAAACCTATAAAATCTAAATTCCAGGACAGGAAAATAGCAACGTACCACAGATGTTAAAGTTGTTGTACATCTCATATGCATCAGTTCTCAAAGACATGCACCATTATATAGTTTGTTCAATAAAAATCCAAAGTGCTGTATTTTTACTTCAGTATTTCCATCTTTGTGCCTGTCTCAGCTCTGAAAATCTCTGGCCCAAGGGCATATCTATGTACTGCATATCTATGTATTATTATTATACAGTATTTATAAAGCGCCAATAGTTTGCTCAGCGCTGTACATTACAATGGGGGACAGAACAATAACAATACAATACAATGCAAAACATGAGGGGATCGAGGGCCCTGCTCTTTCGAGCTTACAATCTAGGAGGGAGGGGATGTTGGCACAGGAGAAGAAAGCTGTGGGGGATGGAGTGGTAGGAAGAGTGGTTTCTTCTGCCAGCTCATATGACTTTACGAACCGGCTGAAGGAACTATTGCATGGTATGGTGAAAACAAGTTCTCAACTCTCTGGCCAGGACCTTGGGTCTGCTATGGATTTGGAAGGGAAACCCACGCCAAAAAGTTTTTTTAAATGGCGTTGGGGTCACCCTCTCCAAATCCATACCAAACCCTTATCTGAGCATGCAGCCTGGCAGGCCAGAAAAGGGGGTGAGCAAGCGCCCCCCCTCCTGAATCATACCAGGCCACATGCCCTCAACACGGGGGGTGCTTTGGGGTAGGGGGGCTCTCCCCAAAGCACCTTGCCCCCATGTTGATGAAGACAAGGGCCTCTTCCCTGCAACCCTGGGCTGCAGTTTTGATGTCTGCATGTGGGGGATCCCAGATCCCGCCCCCCATGTGAATGAGTATGTGGTACATAATACAGCTGCTCATTGACCAAAAAGTGACAAAAGTGAAGAGTAAAAACACAACAACAGTTTTTGACAAGTGCCTTATTTAATTTTTTTTTTTTTTAAAAGTCCCCCCGAAGTAGATGCAACATCAATCACAATGAATGCCGACTGCCGACATGCAAAAAAAGAGGTCTTCACCCAGCGCTGGCTCCTGCCATCTGACAACTTTGCTGCCTCCCGCTGCTAAATATACTGAGGAGCAGGGGTCCCCTGATGACATCACCTGGTGACCCCACTCCCTTATAACATCATGGACCAAGCATGCCTGGGTCGATGATGGCATAAGGGGGCGAGCACCCCTTAGTTTATTTAATGGCTGAGCTGTCAGACAGTGGGAGCCAATGTCGGGTGAAGACCTTTTTTCTTCCCGTGGTTGGCAGCCAAAATTCATCGTGACTAACGTTGGATCTACTTTGGGGACCTTTTTTTTTTTTAAATTTCTTTTAATAATTGTCAAAAACTGTTGTGTTTTTACTCACTTTTACCACTTTTTTGGCTGAGTAGGGATATATAACTGTTTGTATGTATAGAATAATACTGAGATACTGACAAACATAAAGCAGTCCACTGTGACTCCTTCTCCCTTTTCTCAAGTATCCTCCAGCATGTTACATGACAGGTTGTATGTTTATAAGCTGGCAAGCATATAGAGTCATTACCTAGGTTCTTGTACTCCTGACACAAACGCACCAACGGAGTCTACGAACTGGAGTAGAACTCCTTAAGACTTTATTCAGATAAGTGCTTTACAGCAGCCAGAAATCCTTGATGTGCTTTGTGCCATGGTGCTTAGTCATAAGGGATTTGTAATAGGCGTCGTCTCCTTTTTTATTTCTCTATATGCTAGTGGTACATAGAGATGTTTAGAAAGAAATGAAAAAGCATGTCTGCTTCTCTAAAAATAACAGGCCCTCTTTTACATTTTGGCAACAAGCATCATCCAACCAATAATCAGTATTCTTTATAATCAAAGTTATCTAATCAAATCCAAGATGTTATGTACAAGACGAATTATGCTTATCATATAGTTATCTCAAATGTTCTTTACTTCTGTGCCAAGTTTCAGGAACACTAATCATTAAGAACATGACAATACGCCCATCATTTTCACATGTCATTCTCCACGTGTCCCTTATCTCAAGCAACTATAACTTTTAATCTTTTAGTTGTCCTTGACAGTGGGCACTGCCTCCTAGTAGATGAGAGAGACAGGATACAAAAACACTTTCCACACATCCACATATTATTTTAATATAGACAAAGTGAAAAAAAAGTAAATAAAGAGACCAGATATCATGTAAAATTAAAAATGTAGACAACTGTTTTCCATATTTCACACCTGTTTTGTTATTTCTGTCACAATTTACACACATGGAATGTCTTTAGATATCATTTCATTGATCTTTTCAGCAATCTAGGTTTGCTCTTTTTGCTCCCTTTGCTTTAGCAATATACACCTTCTGGTTACATTATTTTAACAAACAGTTGATTAAAAAGGAACATCCTGTTTTATTAGAAATATTGTAAAACAATCATTCTTCTAACAATCCACACATAGACACCTTGCAAAATTTTCTATTCTGCATCCAGCCATTCAAAGAGTGATTGGTTACTAAAAATTATTCTTAAAACCTTGATTTTGAGCAAATGGCCTTCTACTAAGTCATATTAACCACCAATAATGTACAAGAACCTTGACCAATCAGGAAGGGTTTTTTTTAAAAGTTGGTTGCATATGACTCCTTTGCACTTTTATTTAATAACTCTGGTTGGTTGCTGCAAAAGGAAGTATGATTCCATAGCCTTTTGAGGCATCCAAACATAGGTTCTTTGTCAGCATACAAAATACTGGCCTTATTGTGACCAGTACTACCACCTGATAATACATTAAATGATCATATGGGCCTTTCCTGCTCACATATGTTTAGAAGTCCTGCGTTACATTATGTCTCCCAGCTGTCAGATTTTCTGTCTTCTCCAATTTCTAGATGTGAGACTCCTCATAGATAGCTTTACCTAAAATTAAGTATTTATAGACCATGTCACCATTACTGTACTATAAATAGTGTTTTTTAACCTTGTTTGTTAACATTAAAACAGATTGCAACAAATTACAACAACTGATTAGGATATACCTTGTTCCACTCTAGATAATTTAACATTAATCATTGATTAATGGGGTCAATTAAAGTCAGAGGGAATGCAATAAAAGGTTTACTTTGTTCTGATAGCATGGCAATATGAATACAAACCCAATGATCAGCGCTTATCAGTTCAGCAGCTTCCACATGCTTAATCTGAATCATCATTAATCTACAAAAACAATTTTATATGATATAGCTACAATAACAAAAAGTTCTTCAAATAGACAGGCAATGCAGTGCCATCATGGAAAACGTAAATTTGTCTGGCTCTCATTTACCTTTGGAGAGAATTGGTCATGTGGGTGCACAGAAAGCCATTGAAGACATAATGTTTTTTAGGGTCGAAGGGTTTGTAGTAAGATATGTAAATCCATGTTGGTAGACCTTGGCACTATACCACAGTCTTGATGAAGTCTTCCCTAGTGAGGTTCAAAGTTATGCTTCCATTAATGCAGTGTTTCTCAACTCCAGTCCTCATGGACCCCCAACAGGTCATGTTTTCAGGATTTCCATTATTTTACACAGGTGATTTGATCAGTTTCACTGCCTTAGTAATTACCACAGCTGTTTCATCTGAGGGAAATCCTGAAAACATGACCTGTTGGGGGTCCATAAGGACTGGAGTTGAGAAACACTGCATTAATGGGACTAGACTATAACCCAGTCACCTGGCTGTAGAATGTAAGAGGCTTCTGCAGGTTATTTTGGGAAAGTGGTTTGAAGGTTTAGAAAGAGAAGGTAGCGTTGCTCCAGATAGGCTTACCACTTCAACACTCCACAACTCTTCAGCGTGTGTGCTGACCCAGTTCACACACCTGTGCTGTAGATCAAGGAAAGGTCTGGGACGCCGCACTAAAGCACATATCCACTTTATTGTATAGAAAAGCAGCTTAAAAACACCATACTGCATGTCAGTGGGGGAAAAAAGGTTCATGCATATCGCGCTAACCTCCGTGCTTAATCATAACCACAGCAAGCGTATCTAAAGCCAACACTTTTTATTTTGGATAAAGTGGGTAAAATTTTTACCACTGACTACTGCCTAAGATGGGATTCACCATCACTTTTAGTGATTTCCTTTCACTACCTGTTGTGCCTCCAGCACAGAAAGGAAAGGGAATTCTCCTAAACAGGAAAAAAAAAGCTATATGATAACATAAACGATCATTCAAAAAAAGTTCGTCCAGTTAGTTGAATCTCATATAAGACAGAGATAGTAATCTCCACAACAGCCAACAACTCACAGGATTGTAACAGGAAAAATGGCAGAAATGCGCACTCACCGACTGCGCATAGGAAATGTGCATATAAATATCCACCAGATGGAGTTGGATCAGTAGGTAGATGGTGAGTTCCCCTCAGGAGAAATGATCATCAGACTGGAAGTTATTCAGCTGTGTCAGCTCCAGCGTGTGACGTCATCGCCGCCGTGACCACGAGGAGGTCCGGTGGCCATCTTACTTTAGGGTCAGTGCTGCAGTACTCTGCTTTTATCATTTATTGGCAGCTATACTGTACCTGTACCCCATTTTACTACTTATATATTACATTTATTCAATAAATACTCGGAATATACTACACTATTGGTACTCCCTCTCTGTGGCTCCCATCTGGAGGAACTATTAAACCCACAAAGCCATCCTGAATAACTTCCAGTATCCAGAGGAGGGAGCCCTATACCCAGGCTGGAAATCCACATATTCCTAAAGGAGAACGCTGGGCCTAATTGATTGCTGCTTCACCCAAGTCTGATGATCATTTCCCCTGAGGGGAACTCACCATCTACCTGCTGATCCAAGTCCATCTGGTGGATATTTATATGCACATTTCCTATGCGCAGTCAGTGAGTGCGCATTTCTGCCATTTTTCCTGTTACAATCCTGTGAGTTGTCGGCTGTTGTGGAGATTACTATCTCTGTCTTATATGAGATTCAACTAACTGGACAAACTTTTTTTGAACAAATGATTATTTTGTCATATATATTGTTTCATAGCACTGCACTTTATATATCCATTGCTAATTTTAAGGTTATTGTGATTTCCTTTAGTGTTCTAGCTGCTATTTATGTACAGAGCACTCGCTTAATTATCCTATATTAGGCAAAAAAAAAAAAACTGACAGAAATTTAACTAGACCCTACTTTATTGAAAACTGAAAAAAAACAGCTTTAATTCTTGAGCTGAATGATTAAATACTGAGAAAAGACCATAGACATACACCTCATCATAACAATATATTGAAATTCCACAACAAACATAATTTACTCGTCTTTAACCACTTGATCTTTGGATGATATACCTCCCTTCCTGACCAAGTACTTGAAGTTTTAGCTGGTAGGAGTAGGAATGCGAGTGACAAACAATAGCCCTAAACAAGTTTGTAAAAACAAGAGAAAAATTAGGAGGTGCTGTAAGAGTTGCTTCTGCCTTCCCATAAGGGTTTCATGAGTAGACAGTCCTGCTCCTTTTGCAAGACTGTACCTGATGAACAAATGGCAAAAGATCTGGCCACCAGTGTCAGGAGATCCATCCTCCATGTTCCTTAATAATTGAATTGGTTTTATCTGCCCTCTTTTCAGTTCTGCAATATCCTTTATGTGAATTGGTGACCAAAACTAAACTGCATATTCAAGTTGTTTCGGGCCCTCTTTGGTTAATGGTCAAAGGGGAAGCATGAGAGAAGATTTTCATGAAGTGGCAGTAGTGTTACTTTGTGAACTACATCCTGGTCCATCCTTTAAAAGGCCTTAGAATGAAATACGTTGGAGAAGCAGCTTTAGCACATCATCCCATTATTTCATTTGACTTGCTGTGAATTGTCAGGAATTGCTGATTCAATGTTCAGGAAAATGAGAGACGTCGAACAATTCTGAAACTCTCGGCAGCAGCAATTCTAACTAGTGTATTTCGTAGAAATGAAAAAATGTGGGTGCATATGGTTTTATTTTTAATATGGTTTTAATAAAGAAGTTTATAAAACATTAATACTTTTTTGGAGTCTGTTCTTTCTCATTGCATTGTGGGAGAGGTGAAGTATATGAAGATGTGGATCGGAGGAAGATTGTTAGCATATAAAAAGTGCTTGAGATCTTTGTTATCTGATAGGTCATTCAGAAGAGTACAGGTGTGGGGAACATGATTTGTTTGAATTTCACATGTGGTCATTTCGAAGTTGTGAAGAAGATAGAGCATATTGCCTTGAGAGACTGTATTCACACAGGATGTATATTGCAACATTGTCAATTCCTTCGTTATGTGAAGATACAATTTGACATTACGTTACTTTTTGATCAAGCACACTATTGTTGAACACAAACGCCAGAGCTCAACTTTTTTTGGTCTGCACTAGAATCGGATCGCATGGGTATTCACATCCAATTCTGCACATCGCACTGCGTTTTGCAGACCAATTTCAGGGGGAATGTTAACATACACACCTGCAGCGGTTCACATGAATGGTGTGCGATTGTGATGCAGTGCAGGATTTGCACAGAAAACACTGCAAATTCCTCAACACATCAGTGTGAACCCAGGCTAAACTTCAAAATCCTTTATGGTTAAAAGTCCACGGTTAAGATGGTGGAACAAAAGCTAAACCTTTTCGGCTAAGCAGCCTTAGTCATAGCTTTAAGAATGCTTAGTTGAAACATGTTAGCCTTTATACCTCTGTGTTAACCACAAACGTTTAGCAATAAAAGATTTTGAAGCTTACTGCTGAGCTCCAGCGTCTGTAGTAATTGGAAGTTTTGCACGGGTGAGCAGGAACCAAGCCATAGAGCCGATAATCCTTGGGCCATATTGGCTGAGAGGTAGAGCTTGTCTGTTTGATTTGAAGCAGCATTATTGAACACAGTTTTGTATTTAGGACATTTTCAATAATACTACACAACACAGTTGGCAGCATAGTTTGATCATTTTGTTTTTTGGTGATAGTACAAAAAAAAATTATTTCATTTTAAAATCCTGATTTCATAGTCATGTCCTACGAAACCAAAGCAGTGATGTCACACTATACCCCGACAGCACACCTGCTAATATTTAATAGCAAATATGAATTGTGAACACTGCTAGCTCTGATGATATATGACTGTTTGGAGACCTTTGGCAAGGCAGAAGGCCTGAGTTTTTCTTTAAGCCCTCTAATGTTCCCTCTGCATGTCTATGAAGCTGCACAAGCACAGAATTACCAAAAACTGACAACTCTCAACCCTAAAGCAATCAGGGCTGATTGCTTCTGGGTGCATTCTTCAAAGAAGTGATCAGCAAATGTACAGTGAAGGAAATAAGTATTTGATCCCCTGCTGATTTTGAATGTTTGCCCACTCACAAAGAATGATCAGTCTAAAAATCGAATGGTAGGTGTATTTTAACACTGAGAGACAGAATAGCAACAAAAAATTCAAAAGAAATGCATGTCTAACAAGTTATGCACTGATTTGCATGTTCATGATGGAAATAAGTATTTGATCCCCTTCACAAAATTGACTTAGTACTTGGTGGCAAATCCCTTGTTGGCAATCTTAGAGGTCAGACGTTGGCCACCAGGTTTACACACATCTCAGGAGGGATTTTGGCCCACTCCTCTTGGCAGATCCTCCCCAAGTCATTAAGGTTTGGTGGCTGACGTTTGGCAACTCGAAATTTCAACTCCCTCCACAGATTTTCAATCAGATTAAGGTCTGGAGACTGGCTAGGTCACTCCAGAACCTTAATGTGCTTCTTCTTGAGCCACTCTTTGTTGCCTTGGCCGTGTGTTTTGGGTCATTGTCATGCTGGAACACCCATCCACGACCCATTTTCAATGCCCTGGCTGAGGGAAGAAGGTTCTCACCCAAGATTTTATGGCACATTGCCCCGTCCATCATCCCTTTGATGCGGTGCAGTTGTCCTGTCCTCTTAGCAGAAAAACACCCCTAAAGCAGAATGTTTCCACCACCGTGTTTGACAGTTGGGATGGTGTTTTTGGGGTCATAGGCAGCATTCCTCCTCCTCCAAGCACGGCGAGTTGAGTTCATGCAAAAGAGCTTGATTTTGGTCTCATCTGAACACAACACTTTCAACCAGTATTCCTCTGCATCATTCACATGTTCAGTGGAAAACTTCAGAGGGGCCTGGACATGTGCTTACTTGAACAGAGGGACCTTGCGGGTACTGCAGGATTTCAATCCTTGTCGGCATAGTGTGTTACCAATTGTTTTCTTGGTGACTGTGGTCGCAGCTGCCTGGAGATCATTGACAAGATCCTCACGTGTAGTTCTGGGATGATTCCTCACTGTTCTCATGATCATTGACACTCCATGAGGTGAGATCTTGCATGGTGCACCAGACCTAGGGAGACTGACAGTTGTTTTGTCTTTCTTCCATTTGCGAATGCTTGCACCAACTGTTGTCACCTCACCAAGCTGCATGGCGATTGTTTTGTAGCCCAGTCCTTGTGTAGGTCTACAATCTTGTCCCTGACATCCTTGGACAGCTCTTTGGTCTTTGCCATGATGGAGAGTTTGTAATCTGATTGTTTGATTGCTCCTTTGGACAGGTGTCTTTTATACAGGTAACAAAATGAGATTAGCAGCACTCCATTTAAGAGACTGCTTCTAATCTCAGCTTGTTACCTGTATGAAAGACCCAAAACAATAAAAAAGCAGGCCACCAAAGATGACACGAATTACTAATGTCATTAGCATATCTCCGACTCACTTGTATAAGTGTGGATACATAAACCCAAAGAACAACATACTAAGCAATATGATAGTGTGACAAGGACACCCCTATCTGAAAAAGAAGGTTTCTAGATGATCCACGCGGAGTAATATGAATTCAAAAAGAATTTTAACAATACTTTATTTGATCACATAGATCATAGGGAGGTTAAACATGAGCACGGTGTACAAATGAAAAAAATAAAATCATGTTAAAAAACACTTAGCGTCTTCAATTTAGGGTCATCTTAGCCACCAGAGCACCATATAAGGCAGAGTTGTATAATGATGAAATAGTTATCCTGGGTTTCCGTAGGTTTCCCGCTTAATATTTGAGTGAACCATGTATTCAGTGGGTGTGTTCCCAATATATGTCAGGGACCTCCTGGAATGTAAAAGCTGGAACACAAAAATACATAGTATATGTATAGAAATATGGAAACCAAATCACATCCAAAATTCACCAGGCCTCCCTCCACAATAGTCAATGGATACTGCTGTTACCTTCTCAATAGTGAGACTATCATACCCGCTTCTCAAGTGTAGGGACTTCCTGGATAGCCACCCCAAGTGAAACAAGGTCCACAGTACCAAATGATTCTGAGGATGTATATAGAAAAAGATAATAAATGTATAGATCATGGGCGTCAGGTGACCCCGAAAACAAAACACACACAAAATGTGGATATATTACCATCAATAAGGATCAAGAAGACTCCTGTCGACTTGAAATAAGATCAGGTCCTTGATGCTTCTTCAAAGATGCATATGGGGGTGAGGAACCAGGTATACACGATGCGTGGATTTCAAACACATATAATGTGTATGTAGCATATAGCAGGCCGTAGATACCTGAGTTTAATATACCCAATAAAGGGTTTCCAAAAATTGCTCAATTAGAGAAGGTTATTTGCGGTTTTGTAAGGATGTGGCTATGTCACAGCAAAAAATACCTGAGTAGGATAGCGTATATATATATATATATGTAGATTCTCCTCCAAAGAGGATTTCCAAAAAATTCCCCGAGTATACAGGGTAAATTAGGCCCATGAAACATGCCCTATTAACACCATGTAGGCTCTGTAAATCTCAACAGCCGTAAGCTTTAAATAACTTGCCACCGGTGGAAGGTATGTTTCCCTGAGGGATTGCCGTTTGCGAACCGCTGTGATAGTAGCCCACTGGTAGTTCTCAGAGGGTCTAGGGCCTACCTAACAGGGAGCTGTGACACCGCCGTTCCTTCCCGCCTCGTGGGCACCGCACCCAATGAAGACGCCGAGCGTAGTGACGTCAATACGTTGACGCGTTTCGTCCGCCAATCACCGCAGACTTCGTCAGAACTGGCTCCCTATGATCTATGTGATCCCTACTGTTTAACCTCCCTATGATCTATGTGATCAAATAAAGTATTGTTAAAATTCTTTTTGAATTCATATTACTCCGCGTGGATCATCTAGAAACCTTCTTTTTCAGATAGGGGTGTCCTTGTCACACTATCATATTGCTTAGCCTGTATGAAAGACACCTGGTAGCAAGAAATACTGCAGAATGATAGGGGATCAAATACTTATTTCCCACATGAACATGCAAATCAGTCTGTCTCTCAGTGTTACAATACACCTACCATTCGATTTTTAGACTGGTCATTTCTTTGTGAGTGGGCGAACATTCAAAATCAGCAGGAGATCAAATACTTATTTCCTTCACTGTATGTTCACTTATCTGCTGCTTTCCATCCTGACACTCTTCATGATGGTCCTGGGCGCCCAAGAGGGATAGGCAGTGGAGGCGACTCCCGCAGCAGCAGTAGCCCAAATCGCTTGTACTAGAAAACTGACAGTTTTCTGTGAAAAGTTAACAAACTCTCAGCTGACTATAGCAGCCAAGAGTCCATTTACATGTTGGTGCTGCTGCTACCATAATCCATATGTGGGTGGCGGAAAAAAGGTTGCTAGCAGACTTTGTGTAGATTTATTAATGAAGGAAACAAATTATGCAGGTCATGGATTTAAGCTGGTGCAAAAATAATGATGAAAAATTAAAAATTTTAAACTTTGCTATTTTATATTCTAAAATATATATACACAATACATAATACAAAAACCTATGAGAGGTGTAGATTTACCCACTGGCCAGTGTGGTATTGTGCAATGGTAATAATAGATTGCAGTTAGGTCCCAGTACTTAGCCTTATCCTTCTCACAGTTTTTTGGAGGATATTTAGTGTAATGATTATTATTTACTGCTTGCAACATCATTCTCCATATGTACAGTGCATTTCAGGCAAGGAGTGTTGCTGGGTCAAGTAAAAAGGGCAGGTCATCACTGGAAATAGTAAGAGAAACCACTTATTATTATTTGGGAAAGATGAAAAGTGAAGAGTTGAGGGATAAAATAAGAGAGGTTCAAACTAAAAATCAAGATGTGGGTGTAGTGTTAAATTTTAATACTCAATATAGGAAGATAGAACAGATTATAAAGAAATATTGTCCAATATTAAAACAGGATAAACACTTGAAAACCTGACAAACCAAGTTTTGTTTGCAAAAAAGCTCCAACCCTTAGAGACAAACTGGTAAAAAATGTGGTGGACTCCCTCAGTATGGAGGTTTGTCTTTTTTCAATGAGAAGGGGTTCTATGCATATGACCAGTGTTATAGCTGTTGTAGGGTACGGGAAAATAAAAGGCGAAGTATTTTTGATAGTCATACCACAGGGAGAGTTTATAATATTAAAGATTTCATCTCGTGATACTGCAGGGGTAGTGTATGGTACATCTTGTCCATGTAGTTATCAGTATGTTGGGAGAACCAAAAGGGCTCTCAAAGATCGAATAAAGGAACATGTATATAATAGCATTGGGTATTGTGACAGTAGGCAGGTGAAATCACCTGGTTGCGTCCTGGATGGACGATACATTTGTCCAAGGTTCAGACTCTATGTTCCACTAGGGGGAAGTGCTGATTCCTTCAGCACTGAGGTAATGAGCCCAGCTGAAGGTAGTGGGCTCATTAAGGCCATTATAAAACCTCCCAGCCTGCTTAGGGAGTTGCTCCAACCTGGAACCAGATCTGTGCCTGAACTGACTAAGGAGCAACATCCTATCTGTGTACAGGGAGACAAAAGCCTGTGTGGCTAGCCTCCAACTACCAGCAACTAGGTATAGCATCAGGCTGTACCTAGTGGATAGCTAGGGAATCTATTTTGTACAGTAAGTAGTCAAGTTGGCCTGGATTTGATTTGATGTTTCTTTTTGGTTTGACGTTTTTCTGTAAATATTGTAAATAAACTGCACCTGTTTGTTTTTCACCTCCACTGTTGTGCTGTGCCTATGTTTTTTTGTGCACCCATCCAGGGAGTCACACACACCCGCTGCCGAGCGAAGCCCGTTACAGTATCCAAAACATTTCCTCTCCAAGCATTTTCTGGAAATAATAAAGATTATACTAAGTTACAATTTTGGGTGATTGAAACCCATAATAAGAAATGGGAAGGGGGAAATAAAATAAGGAATTTGAGCAAAAGTGAATCCTTTTGGATTCATGAGCTCAAAACCTTAGCACCACGTGGTCTGAATAAGGAATTTGATTGAAATTGTTTTTTGAGTGATTTCTAATCATTTTCAGAAACTGCAGCTAGGGCGAGCTATAGGCCTTTACAGGTTTCAATTTAATTTTTTTTTAATTTCTCTTTTATATATTTTATTCTATATTTATATTTGTATTTTATTTCTATTTTAATTTTATATAAATTAATTTGATGTTTTAAGTGTAGTGATTTAAATAAGTGACATTAACTGACATTTCAATTTTTTCTAGATAATTAGCATTGTGGATGTATTCAATAGTGAGTGTTTTAGGAAAATTATTATTTATCATTGTATCTGTGATATATTGGTTATATGTTATATTTATTGCGGTATTTGTATATTATTTGTGAATGTTTAGCAAAACTTGTGCAATATAAGCATATTAAAATTTAGTAATATTCTACATCACGGGAGAGTTTGGAATATATTCAGGTTGGTAAGCCACAAGAAAATGGCGGCCACAAGTTAAGATAGGGACGGGCTACAGCAAAATGGCTCCAGTTTTATCTATAAATGTAGTCAGCAGTATGCGGTCCAATCATTTTCCCCTGAGGAAGTCACATGTGTGGTGATGAAACGTGTATGAACAGGACCCTGGTGGATGTCACAATGCTCGTTCCAAGATTGCAAGTGTGGTAACTGTTTGGTGTTTACACGTGAATTAGCACAAGTTTGCTAAATTTTGGGTTTTTTAAGCTGTATGCATCTGGTGCGACCTAGCACCTTTTAAATGTGAGTGCATTTTAACATGTTTGTGGAGTAGTACTATGTTAGTGTATTTTTTTGCATGTGGTGGAGTAAAATTTAGGTGGAATGGATCTCTAGACTGAAGAGGTTTACAGCACTATTTTGAGGAATCCATCACGGTCCACCCTAAGGGACAAAAGTGTCTGTTTGACCGAGCATAGATTGTGCTGTCAAATAGTAGAGGTTAGTGCACAACTGGTGGTGGTTATTCACAGTGTATAAACACAGGAGGTATCACGGAATGTAAAGAAATTAAATTTGAAGATACAGCACATTATTAACATCATTATTGTGACAGACTTTTTTTACTATTTGAAATTGCAAGTCTCATGTAATGTATTAATTTGAATGTATTATTGCACTATGGAGTGAGATATGCAGATTACTATTGATTATGCTGTTTTTTATGTTATTATCACAGGTGTCCAGCAGCTGATAAATGTATTGTGTGAGATTTATTTTATGTATTTCATTCTATTTTGTAGTCCAGGTTTCATTTTTTACATATTTATGAGTTAAAGCGGAGTTCCAGCTGAAAAGAAAGAAAAGTCAGCAGCTACAAAAACTGTAGCTGCTGAATTTTAAAATATAGCCAGTAAAGCAGGCCATAGATTTGTAAAAAGTCTCTCGATTTTTCTTCTGATAAGCGAAAAATCAGTAGGCCGTACAGCCAATTAGAACACCATTTAGAACGAAAATCGGTGGATAAATCCTCTGTAATTGTCACCTCTACTGGAAATGATATAGTTTTTTGGGCGGAAATGCTGTCGTTTTGTCGTCAGAAATGATGTCATTTGGTGACCTTTTTGTCCCTCCCTCTTTTCGTAATCTGCCGGTAAGACATCAGCAACGTTTCGTTCCTACGAATTTCCTTCATTTATTGTATTAAAATGCCGAAATTAACCTGCAAAAAAAAACTGGCCCTTATAGCGCTTGCTTGTTGGAGAAGGAAAAACAACAAAAAAAGAAAGCAAGGAAGAGCAGAGTATGGTGCAAAGACTGGCTTCTGAAACGTGTTAATTTTCACACATGAACCTGCTTTGTAATTTGAAAGAGAATAATCCTGACGACTTCAAAAATTATCTGCGAATGTCCCAGCAGTCCTTTCAGCTGCTCCTAACCATGGTTGCACCGCACATTACGAAAAAAGTCTCTTACATGCGCAAACCCATCAGTGCCGAAGAAAGACTCATTGCAACCCTCCGCTACCTATCAACCGGACGATCCTATGAGGACCTCATGTTTTCAACTGGTATATCCGCACAGTCCTTGGGTCGTATAATCTCAGAAACATGCGCAGCAATATCACGTGTGCTGAAGACCAAGTATTTGCAGGTAGATATTATAAAAATATATATCTGTGTTACATAAAATGTGTTTTTTTCATTTGTTTTTGTAATACTTTACATTTCACAGCTTCCTCAGATAAAGCAGTGTGTACATGATGTCCCTTTGGTCATGTACATTTATTAAATAATGTAATCGAAATTACATCTTAATAAAACAGTCCACACCCCTATTCACACAGTGAAGGCAAAAAAAAGCACAAAGATAAAAAATTTTGATTGAAAACACCGGCGGCCTTTTTTTATAAAACAATTCTCCCTTTTATTAACTAGTATATACAACAATTATATTATATAAAAACACTATGAATCCTATTGTTTGTTAGTGAATTTTTTTACTTAAAGGGTGGTGTAATGAACATCCCAATTGCTATGGGATGCTTCTGGCCAGTTATGACTGCTACTTGGTGTAGCAGGCATATGTAGGGGATGTTCCCGATGTGCAGTGTGTGTGGGTGTACTTGAAGAAATGTATTGAGGGTGTGGTGTGCTGTGGGTATGTTTGTATGTGTTGTACCCAACAAGTTTTGTATCAATGGCACAGTGTCCCCTTTGACCAATTGTTAAGATTTGGTAAATCAAAGGGTCTACCAAATCTCGTTGTTGCAAAGTCATAGTGCGCAGTTTGCTAGCGATATGTTTGGCAAAGACATCACAGTCATTTTCTTCTTTTTCTCTCAGTGCAGATGATATATTCCACAAAAACACAGTTGTCTCAGACTCTGGATTCCTTTTTTTTTTTCCTCCACAGTTGGCACTGCTTGATTGTGGTGCTGGTTCCTGCGATACATCACCTTCCGTTAACTAAAAAAAAAGGAAATGTGTTTAATTTTACAGACACAAACTATAACAAAACTTCTTATCAGTTTTACAGTTTCCAAAGTGCGCACAAGACTGGCTTCTCATTGCATGCGACTTCCAAAACCTATGGAGCTTTCCAAACTGTGGTGGTGCCATCGATGGCAAACATGTTCGCATCACACCACTGCCTCACTCCAGGGCCTACTACTATAATTATAAAGGATTCTTTAGCATCATACTTTTGTCCATTTTGATCGCAAAGTATAAGTTCCTGTACCTAGATATCGGTAAAAATGGGGGGAATTCCGATGGTCGAGTGATGGAGAAAACAGAATTTAAAAAGAGACTAAACGAGGGACTTCTACATCTTCCCACCCCTGAGCAAACAGTAGAAGGTCTTAATTTTGTTTTTGATGTTGATGATGCGTTTCCTTTGAGCGATTGTATATTAAAGCCATTTCCGTGGCCAGGGGTGGACTGGAAACTCATGGGGCCCCCAGGCAATAGGGGATCATGCGGCCCCTGTGTCCATGCCCAAACTCAAAAAAGCCTATGATAAAGGTACCAGGGGCATCTCATGGGGCCCCCTACTGACCCCAGGCCCTTGGGCAGTGCCCGAGTTTCCAAATGGTCAGTCCGCCCCTGTCCGTGGCGCAATATGAATCTTGATCAAAAAGTATTCAACTACAGGCTGTCACGTGCACGACGCGTGGTTGAAAATGCATTTGGCATCCTTGCAAGTCGGTTCCAAATTTTCCATACTGCAATCAATGTGAACATTGACACAATTGATGTGATTGTGGAGAGCTGCTGCTTAATTCATCATTTTCTAAGATCCACCAACACTGCCTATATGCCACCACTTACATTGGACAGAGAAGATTTCATAAGCAGTGAATTGGTGCTAGGAGAATGGAGGAGCAACAATGTAGTCGCCCTTGAAAAATTGGCAAGTGCACGTCCAGCTCTGGCAAGCATGAATGTGCGCCAAAACTGTTTAAATTACATGCAATATTTTGTGGGGAATGGGGTAGTTTCTTGGCAGGATATAGTAGTGTAATGAATTCTTTAATGGTATACAAACAAATGCTACACTAGTTGGAATGTGATGTTAAAGTGAGCACAGCCACAAACACATGTTATCAAATGAGAAGAAGTATTGCTATACTTGCACACAAAGGGGTATATGTTATAATAGAAAATTGCAAGGCACAAAAGACATGGCAGCATAAGGTAGGGGAACAATGCCCAGTACTGGTTATAAACAAATAGCTGCAGTAATCATAATGCGTTTTGAAATTGATAAAATATTCCTACACTTTCTCACAAATTGATGAAGCTACTTTCAAACGTTTGCTATGCAAAACAAAAATAGGAGCATATGGAAAGGGAACAACAACCAGGCGCACGGTATAAACAAACAGCTTTTATACTATAAAAATTCACATTTTATTGTACAAAAACACAGGGCTGACATGACATGACAAATGTATAAAGATTACAAAAATAGTAAAGTTTGCAAGGTTTTCATGCACACAAACCAAGTGCTATTTTGTGGAAACAAAAAAAAAATGGTTACAAAAGAAAAAAACACTAGGAAGCACATGACAAGCATTGCAACATGTTGCATCATCTATACAATGATTGATGGTACCTACTTGTTTGAAGAGGATGTTTTTCGGAAAATCTTGGAGAAAATTTTAGAATATTCGTGCTCACGTCTCCCATGCCAGATGTATTCGATATGAGGAATTTCTGTTCGTGCACACACATTTACGTGTTTTTTTGGCGCCCTTTCACGCTATAAAGACCGCCCTCCTCCCGCCCCTTGTGACTACAGTACGGAGCAGTAAAGGATGGAGAAGTCGGCATGTGAGCACGAACGATCACAGCAGCAGGAGCTAAACGAACAACAGGTGCATGAACAAGACCATCAGGAGTATCAAGCCCACCAGGAGCAAGAAAGTGAAACAGCATTAATACCAAAGAAAAAAAGAAAGGCAAGCAACATGACCTTTGAGGAAATGGTTGAGATGGTGCGAATATTATTAAAGAAGGATTATGATTGCCAGATGCAACATTACAAGAACACCAATTGCAGAAAAGATGCAATAATGGGGAAGGCCATGAAATACCTGTGGCAAAAGTTTGGGATAAAACACACCGAGGACCAATTGAAGAAAAGATGGTCTGATCTAAAGTTGAGGGAGCTGGATCAGTTTAAGCGAATCCAAAAATTATTAATAAAAAGTGAGTATTGCACCTTCCTTAAAATTTTTTTTTATGGGATGTGATTTAGATTATGTGTAATATTTGGAAAATGCTACTGCCTGTACTCTGTCTATTCAGGAATGTATTGTCTCTTTTTATTTTTAATAGGTAACTTTATATATCATGAAGATGTAGACTTAACTTCCATGCTACATATCTAAATGTTATCTTTCATACACACAGGAGAACAACAGAGAAATGCAGAAACAGAGGAAACAATTTTGGAAGAAACTCCAACAAATGACATGCATGATGAACATGTAGAAATTGCTGATGATGATATTTTGCACATTATGCCTGTGGATGAAGATGTTATCAACAGCACTAGTGGGGGTAAGTACTCACATGTGCATACATGCATCTATCCATGCAAGCTTGCATGCATTCATATCTGTATAAAAAAATAGTTTACTAATTTACCTTTGTTTATTTAGGAAACCCAGAACCAAATGTATTGAATACTTTCAACGCCCAGAAGCTCACTGATGAATTGATGATTTGTAATGTTCACATTGAGGATATTAAAAATAATTTGACCGCCTTACAAAAGTACTTTGAGCGCCATGCAATGCAGAGTAAACACAGTATTGGATACACTATGCCAGTGGTGGGCAACCTTTTTTTTCAACTGAGCCAAATCTCACCAAAACCACGATTGAAATTTATTTTGAGAGCCACATTTTTAAAACTGAAAATACATAGGATGGTACACTGTTTTTAGTTTCAATAAGTTTTTATAGTAATTCATCCCCCATAGTAATTCATCCCCCATAGTAATTCATCCCCCGTATAGTAATTCATCCCCGTATAGTAATTCATCCCCCATATAGTAATTCATCCCCCATAGTAATTCATCCCCCATATAGTAATTCATCCCTCATAGTAATTCATCCCCCATAGTAATTCATCCCCCATATAGTAATTCATCCCCCATAGTAATTCATCCCCCATATAGTAATTCATCCCCCATAGTAATTCATCCCCCATATAGTAATTCATCCCCCATAGTAATTCATTCCCCATATAGTAATTCATCCCCCATAGTAATTCATCCTCCATAGTAATTCATCCCCCATATAGTAATTCATCCCCCATAGTAATTCATCCCCCATATAGTAATTCATCCCCCATATAGTAATTCATCCCCCATAGTAATTCATCCCCCATATAGTAATTCATCCCCCATAGTAATTCACCCCCCATAGTAATTAATCCCCCATATAGTAATTCATCCCCCATAGTAATTCATCCCCCATATAGTAATTCATCCCCCATAATAATTCATCCCCCATAGTAATTCATCCCCCATATAGTAATTCATCCCCCATAGTAATTCATCCCCCATATAGTAATTCATCCCCCATAGTAATTCATCCCCCATAGTAATTCATCCCCCATATAGTAATTCATCTCCCATATTGTAATTCATCCCCCATAGTAATTCATCCCCCATATAGTAATTCATCCCCCATAGTAATTCATCCCCCATAGTAATTAATCCCCCATATAGTAATTCATCCCCCATAGTAATTCATCCCCCATATAGTAATTCATCCCCCATAGTAATTCATCCCCCATAGTAATTAATCCCCCATATAGTAATTCATCCCCCATAGTAATTCATCCCCCATAGCAATTCATCCCCCATATAGTAATTCATCCCCCATATAGTAATTCATCCCCCATAGTAATTAATCCCCCATATAGTAATTCATCCCCCATAGTAATTCATCCCCCCTATAGTAATTCATCCCCCATATTAATTCATCCCTCATATAGTAGTAGTAAGTAAGTAGCAAGTAGTAAGCCAAGTCCCCCCTGTGTCAATTCACTTACCTTTACTCCGCGCGTTCTTCTCGCCATGTTCCCGCGCCGTTCCGGTCTTCAGGGCGGACTGTGAGAGGATTACAAAAAAGAAGGGTTTGTAAAATAAAAATTCACAGGAAAGCGGCTACATTATGAACAGAATGTGATACTCAGAAAAATTTCCAAAAATTATGCTTTATTACATATAAATGTTTGACATATGGGCAGTCGCCCCGGTTACCATCACCTCAGGATGAGACAATATACACACAGACCTAAAACCATATAAAATCACCAAGACCGGTCTAAATAAATGTGCTGCCAAGACAATGACAAAAATGTCTAAAGTCTTTGCAGCACTGGCACATAGGTTAACACTTCCCAAGGGAGGTGTACACAAAAATTATACCATAGGTATACAGTGTCACATGTCCTGACAAAGCTGAGTGAGATACACCCATCGGCGAAACGCGTTGACGTCATACGTCAGATACGTCACTTCCGGTCATGCGCACTAGGTGGAACGCACGCTGACCCACAAGGAGGTAGCCATCTTCACATGCCATGAGGCAGGCTTAGGCGGCACAGGCGCCATGGAGAGGTCGGAACCCGCGGTGCGTCGGCTGATGTAAGCGGTGGTTCCCTGGCTCCATACAGCAGTACTTTTTTGAAGGGCAGTACTCATGAAGGATATCCTTTTCTTTCTTACTACCCATTGCACAGGTGGTGAGTGGACTGTTACAGGACATTAGATTTAAGGTCCTCTGTGACCTATATGGCATAAACGTCTATTATAGAGTTGAAAGCTCTTACAGTGACTTCCCTCATATTGTTTGTCTTACTACAGGATGGGGACACTATGGTGCTTTACATAGGAAACAAGGCATGCCATATATATTTCAACGGGCGGAGGAGCCGCTGGGCCTTATCCTGTTTGCAACAACAAGTGATGTGTAGTCCACATGCTGTGGTGAAGTAATCACTTAAAATAGTGTTCTGCTATCTGCATCTGTTTCTCCATCCAGGCAACAATTGGGGCGTTATTTACATCTAAAGAGTCCTAAATATCAGTCACTTCTATTACAGATGAATGGGCCCCAACCACATGTGCCGGCATGGGACTGTATTGTATTTCATATGTGATATCCTTTTGCTGCCTAACATAGGCCTATGGTTATGCCTCTCTTCTGACGCACACTGTGCTCGCCGCACTGCATACATGTGATATTTCATACCTTCGGTACAATTTTTGGGAATTCCCCTCATGGGATAGAACCTATATGGTTATGACACATGTCTTTACATTTATCACATGTGACACTGTATACCTATGGTATAATTTTTGTGTACACCTCCCTTGGGAAGTGTTAACCTATGTGCCAGTGCTGCAAAGACTTTAGACATTTTTGTCATTGTCTTGGCAGCACATTTATTTAGACTGGTCTTGGTGATTTTATATGGTTTTAGGTCTGTGTGTATATTGTCTCATCCTGAGGTGATGGTAACCGGGGCGACTGCCCATATGTCAAACATTTATATGTAATAAAGCATAATTTTTGGAAATTTTTCTGAGTATCACATTCTGTTCATAATGTAGCCGCTTTCCTGTGAATTTCTTTTCACAAACCCTTCTTTTTTGTATGCCTCTTTGGGCTACTGAATGGAAGCCATATTTTGGGTGATACAGTAATTCATCTTGTAACCTCTATATTAACTATCTTTAGTCGGACTGTGAGAGGAGCCTAGCTCCTCTCACGTTCGTCACGCTGCCCCGCCTACACACATCCTGACAGCCAATCACTGGCTATCAGGATGTGAGTGGCAGCGAGACTGGCCAATCATTGCATTTGAGCGCGCTGCCCTGGCTGTTTTTTTTTTGGAGCACGCTCCGCGGGCCGGATTAAAAGGTCAGCCGGGCCGTAGTTTGCCCATTGCTGGGCTAGCTGCAGAGTCCTGACTTTTGGGGCGGCCGCCCAAGAGGAGGGAGGGGAGCAGGCGCCCGGCACACAGAAGAGCCACATTAAAGTGTGTAAAGAGCCGCATGTGGCTCGCGAGCCGTGGCTTGCCGACCACTGCACTATGCAAACTGATTTGAATTGAATCTTGTGTTGTACATGCCAGACCTGTTTCAGACACATTGCACTTATTCTTAATTATTTAACAATGTTAACATTAATGTTTGCAATGCTTTCATGCAAGCAATGGTCTTTTTCTCCTTTCTTACTGATGATGTATCTTACAAATATTCAAATATAATCTTTATTGTACTGTCAATATGAGGTTTGGAAAAGAATGTCTGCAAAAAACATTCTCCCTTCCCATGACTAATTTTCGGAAAACGTTTCATTACTGCAAGCATAGGGCCTTTTGCCCATTTCTTACTGTAATGTCAATATATTTTTATGCACAGCATGTCTGGTAACTACATTCCAATTTACTATGACAAATTTTTGAAAATGCTTTCATCACTGATAGCAATGGGGGTTTGCTAATCAATATATTGTTCTTTGCTGTACTGTCATATATTTTTTGGCTAATGATTCAGGTACATATATTCATATTTACTATGAACAATTTTGGATATGCTTTCATTAATGCAAGCACTGGGGGTTTACCTCAAATATATATATATTTTCAGATGGTTTGGTTTATTATGACTTCTTTTGTGATGTTTGGAACCATTTAACCATTTAACAATACTTGTATTGTCTTATATGTACAAAATGTACAGTGCGCTTTTATACTGAATAAAAAATAATGCTTTGGATACTGTCTATCTATATGTGTCAATAAAGCTTTGATGCTTTAAAACTATATTGCTGTTCTTTTTTGAATAAATATATATATATATATATATATAGACATAAAGTGTTATAAGTGTTAGTTGTGCAATACATAACATTAATTATGGGTTATTTAAGCACTACACAATAAGCATAGTGGACGCATGTTATTCTGCATAACAAACACAAAGATTACTGCACAGAAATACATGACATGCCATGACATACTGTTCTGTTTACACACCAAAACTTTTGACCTTTCTCCCAGATAAGAAAATTTGTTCCCTATGAAACTTCCAGGTCATCGCACATGCGCATTAATTTGTTGTTTAGAAAATCGGGGGATATTGCCATGAATGGGAAGAAATTTGGTCATTTTCTAAAAATTTTCCAGCTCCAACGATATTCGAGAAGACAAAAAAATACAAAAATCCGCAGACAAAATTGCCCATACATGAACAGATTATCCACGGACTTTAAAATCGTCCGAAAAATCGCAGGATTTTTTGCAAGTCTATGGCTGCCTTTACCTGTCCCTTGGTCAAGCGGTGTCCTCAACACCACTGGTTTCAACAGCCATCTTCTCTCCCCGGCACCGGCATCTTCAGTGTGGGCACCTGGCTGTGACAGCTTGCGGCTTCACAGCCGGGTGCACACTGCGCATGCACAAGTAGCGCTGCGCTTTGTGAATGGCCCCGTAGTCTTCTGGGACCTGTCATGTGTCCCAGAAGACTATGGGGAGGGAGAGGGGGAGGACAACTTCCGCTTCCGATCGCCTTGGCCAGGGGTCAGCAGCCTTAAACACTCAAAGAGCCATTTTGACCCATTTCCCAAAAAAAAAAAAAAACACTGGGAGCCACAAAACCCTTATGACATCTAAAATGAAGATAACACTGCATATATCGTTTTTTACCTTTGTTCAATATCACCTTTGTCTTTGGACTCATTACAGGCGATTGAGTGCGCCACAGCTGAATTAATGTCTTTAATTTGCTGTCTGTTAATGTTTTCTGCCATTTATGGTTCTGTCTTTGACAGTCTTTGTAGAGAGGGGCATATCTCTGATTTTCTGCACAATTCCACTCTTGCTTTTGAAGTCCAAGAATAGATGTTCTGAAATCTTAATGAATGATTCTTTTATATAATGTCCATCTGTGAACAGCTTCCCTTGCCTGACAATTTCCTGAGAAGCCACAAAACTAGCATATGTAGTTAAATTTTCAGACATCATCCACTTCTTGAAATTATTTTTGCTCAGATCAGCCTTCCGGGTGTCCGGCGCCGTGTCCAGCCGGGTGTCCAGCCGAGTGTGCAGCCGGGTGCCCGGCTGAATGTGCGGGCCGGTGTCCGGCTGGGTGTCCAGTGGAGTGTTCAGCAGGGTATCTGGCAAGGTGTCTGGCCGTATGTGTGGGCGGGTGTCAGGTAGGGTGTCCAGCGGGATGTCCGGCGGAGTGTTCGGCGGGGTATCTGGCAAGGTGTCTGGCCGGATGTGTGGGCGGGTGTCCGGTAGGGTGTCCAGCGGGATGTCCGGCGGGTTGTCCAGTGGAGTGTTCGGCGGGGTATCTGGCAAGGTGTCTGGCCGGATGTGTGGGCCGGTGTCCGGCAGGGTGTCCAGCGGGATGTCCAGCGGGGTGTTGCACATTGGTGGATGTGAAGTATATCTGCAGCAACAGGGAGCCACAGCAGAGTGATGACAGTACCCGCTCCCCAAAGGTGCCAATCCTTAATGGGGAGTGGGGGACAAAGCATTAAATCGGATCTTCCCCTTTTGGTTGGAGCTCCGCTTTAACATTAGAAAAAACTTTTCCATAGAAGCTCATAAGTTTTGTATACAACCCATTATTTACCATCCTGTGAGGGTACTGCTACACAAGTCCCCCCCCCCCCCCCACACACACACACTCCCACCATTTGAATGGACAATTAAAAGAGTAGCAGAATATTGATAAATGTGTATTTCTCCTCCTAACAGCATGGGCCTGGCATGCAGCACAATTTATTGGCTTCTTCTTCCCCTAGTCTGAGCCCTTAAAAAGCTGATACCATGCCTCATTCAAGTACTTACACTGCTGACATTTAAAAATGCATTAGTGAATACAGAGTCACATTCATTTGTATTTTTTTTAATGACCAGGAGTTCAGCTTTAAATTGCAAACTAGGAGTTTGTAGAATGTGACTTATTAGATGTTTAAAATTAATTTCCAAACAACATTATTTTTGTGGTGAAGTGTGAGAGCTTCTTTTAGATTTTGTTGCTATTGGTATCTCCATTGGAGCAAGTTCCCTTCATTTTGTTTCTCATAAC
This sequence comes from Staurois parvus, assembly GCF_062004578.1. Taxonomy (NCBI): domain Eukaryota; kingdom Metazoa; phylum Chordata; class Amphibia; order Anura; family Ranidae; genus Staurois; species Staurois parvus. The sequence continues at coordinate 3,973,366 of NW_028318154.1, forward strand.
TACAGTATAAGTATTTTAGATATGTGTGATATTTTTCATTTTGGATTAAGCAGCAGATGGCGCTGCTTGCCAATTTTTGTCTGTATGATTTCATATAAATGCAGCCCAGTCTTGTAGTACAGTCCTTGCTTTGTTTCTTAGCAAAGTATATTAGTGGAATATAGTTGTAAATTCTTACCTACAATTAAAATATACAGTACAGTATATAAATGAATATGATTCATCAATAAAAAAATTATATATACATTTGTTTTATTTAAGGTGCATGTTGTTATTTTCAAATATTCAGTGACTTAAACAAATAGAACAGTCTGTGCCAATAGTGAATACAACTATATAATATAAATGTATATTACTAGTGACTCAAAAATTCATATATCTTCTGTGACCTGTGCACTGTATCTTTTATACTTACATCCATAAGCCAGTGAACACTTCCTCCAACACCACCACACTTGTGTGAGTGATTCTGCTCACCTTGGATGCAACTTCCAAGTTGTAAGGTCTAATCATGCACCACAGAATGTAAAAAGGAAGGTGCTCCACACTTCCACTTGTAGGCAGGTGCAGTCCACTTTCTCCACTGTGGATGGCTTCAAACGCAGCAGCATCGCAGAAGGATGGAGAGGAAGCCAAGGAGAACAGGATTCCTCTATGGTTTCCTAGGTCAATGGGGCAGCTATCGGGTTGGATGCTGGACACTTACAGTGGAGCAAAAAAGTATTTAGTCAGCCACCAATTGTGCAGGTTCTCCCACTTAAAAAGATGAGAGAGGCCTGTAATTGGCATCATAGGTAGACCTCAACTATGAGAGACAAAATGAGAAAAAAAATCCAGACAATCACATTGGCTAATTTGGAAAGAATTTATTTGCAAATTATGGTGGAAAATATGTATTTGGTCACCTACAAACAAGCAAGATTTCTGGCTCTCACAGACCTGTACCTTCTTCTTTAAGAGGCACCTCTGTCCTGCACTCATTACCTGTATCAATGGCACCTGTTTGAACTTGTTATCAGTATAAAAGACACCTGTCCACAACCTCAAACAATCACACTCCAAACTCCACTACGGTGAAGACCAAAGAGCTGTCGAAGGACAGCAGAAACAAAATTGTAGACCTGCACCAGGCTGGGAAGACTGAATTTGCAATAGACAAGCAGCTTGGTGTGAACAAATCAGCTGTGGGAGCAATAATTAGAAAATGGAAGACACACAAGACCACTGATAATCTCCCTCGATCTGGGGCTCCATGTAAGATCTCACCCCGTGGGGTCAAAATGATCACAAGAAAGGTGAGTAAAAATCCCAGGACCACACGGAGGGACCTAGTGAATGACCTGCAGAGAGCTGGGACCAACGTAACAAAGGCTACCATCAGTAACACACTACGCCGCCAGCGACTCAGATCCTGCAGTGCCAGACGTGTCCCCCTGCTTAAGCCAGTACATGTCCGGGCCCGTCTGAAGTTTGCTAGGGAGCATTTGGATGATCCAGAAGAGGATTGGGAGAATATCATATGGTCAGATGAAACCAAAATAGAACTGTTTGGTAGAAACACAACTTGTGTTTGGAAGAGAGAGAATGCTGAGTTGCATCCAAAGAACACCATACCTACTGTGAAGCATGGGGATGGCAACATCATGCTTTGGGGCTGTTTCTCCGCAAAGGGACCAGGGCGAATGATCCATGTACAGGACAGAATGAATGGGGCCATGTATCGTGAGATTTTGAGTGCAAACCTCCTTCCATCAGCAAGGGCATTGAAGCTGAAACGTGGCTGGGTCTTCCAACATGACAATGATCCCAAACATACCGCCCGGGCAATGAAGGAGTGGCTTCGTAAGAAGCATTTCAAGGTCCTGAGGTGGTCTAGCCAGTCTCCAGATCTCAACCCCATAGAAAACCTTTGGAGGGAGTTGAAAGTCCGTGTTGCCCAGCGACAGCCCCAAAACATCACTGCTCTAGAGGAGATCTGCATGGAGGAATGGGCCAACATACCAGCAACAGTGTGTGCCAACCTTGTGAAGACTTACAGGAAACGTTTGACCTCTGTCATTGCCAACAAAGGATATAGAACAAAGTATTGAGATGAACTTTTGATATTGACCAAATACTTATTTTCCACCATAATTTGCAAATAAATTCTTTCCAAATCAGCCAATGTGATTGTCTGGATTTTTTTTCTCATTTTGTCTCTCATAGTTGAGGTCTACCTATGATGCCAATTACAGGCCTCTCTCATCTTTTTAAGTGGGAGAACTTGCGCAATTGGTGGCTGACTAAATACTTTTTTGCCCCACTGTATATGACCTTGGTGATCATCTTAGGTGAGCCAGAGTCGATTGAAGACCCTGACTCCTGGGTTTGGTGTGCTTTCTAGTCTATTGGCATTGTAGGGACAGGTCACCCATCTGTCAGGGACAGTGTTAGCAGTAGGGAAAGTTTCCAGATGAGGAAGGAAAGTGTAGGTATCTGCTAATCTCCTGGAAATCCTCACCACTTGGGCTTGGACCAGCCAGGCTGAATTCCAAGACAGGCATCGTCAGCTCGCCTGAGACCTGTTCCACTACACGCTGTTATCTCCCGCTTGGGCTTCTTTCCACCAGGTTTGTTGTTAACTGTTATACTTTGATTTCAATACAAGTTTCTCAACTGCATCTGACCTGAGGGTGTGTGTTACTGCTGCCACACCATGCTGCACCCACCCACACATTCTCAGTGGTAACCGAGGGGTATCACTCCTGGTATTATCTGCCAGATCAGCTCCATTCCATAACATGTGCACCTCAAAATAATGGACCAGATATAATGCTCTCCATTAAAATATTATTCATTATAAAGCATATCACTTGTACTAAATAAGCAAAAAGCCAGCCAGGGGTGGACTGACAACTCATGGGGCCCCTGGGCAATAGGGTATCCTGGGGCCTCTGTGTCCTTGCCCAAACTCAAAAAAGCCTATGAAAGGGTACCGGGGGCATCTCATGGGGCCCCCTACTGACCCCGGGCCCTTGGGCAGAGCCCGAGTTTCCAAATGGTCAGTCTGACCCTGCAGCCAGCATAGGCAGTGGGTTACTAAGTGGCATATCTGTACACACTGTTGCACATGCACAAAAATGCCGCTGGGCACTATATTGCCCTCCCACCAGAAGAGACCAGCGGGTCATGCGTAAGTAGCAGAGGGGTAGGTTTTTCAGGAGAGGTTTAGTTCCACTTTAAGTCCATTGTGATGGTGAAGTTTTTGCAATATACAGGTATTTCTACCATGAATGGATGTTTTGGGGATCAGTCACTGCTTTCTTTTATCTTTCAAGTGTAATGGTGGTATCCATTCACTAGGTTTCCTCCCTGCATACCTCCCAATCTTGAAAAAAAGCAAACGCTATCCTAAAATGATTCATTTACTGGTGCTGATTCCCCTCAGGAGGGTTCTCCATCTGCCAAAAAACCATGCATATAAATATTCAAAGAAGAGTCAAATTAAGTAACAAGAAATATACCCACTGCAGACATCGAACGTATCAAAAATAATTTTTATTACATAAATCATAAAATAATTAATTAATTTAATTTAAATAGTAACTCCACTTTTGTTGAAAAAAAAACATCCCCCTCTGGGTGATCTACAGTCAGGTCCATAAATATTGGGACATTGACACAATTCTAACATTTTTGGCTCTATACACCACCACAATGGATTTGAAATGAAATGAACAAGATGTGCTTTAACTGCAGACTGTCAGCTTTAATTTGAGTGTATTTACATAAAAATCAGATGAACGGTGTAGGAATTGCAACAGTTTGCATATGTGCCTCCCACTTATTAAGGGACCAAAAGTAATGGGACAGAATATTAATCATAAATCAAACTTTCACTTTTTAATACTTGGTTGCAAATCCTTTGCAGTCAATTACAGCCTGAAGTCTGGAACGCATAGACATCACCAGATGCTGGGTTTCATCCCTGGTGATGCTCTGCCAGGCCTCTCCTGCAACTGTCTTCAGTTCCTGCTTGTTCTTGGGGCATTTTCCCTTCAGTTTTGTCTTCAGCAAGTGAAATGCATGCTCAAAGGGATTCAGATAAGGTGATTGACTTAGCCATTGCATAACATTCCACTTATTTCCCTTAAAAAACTCTTTGGTTGCTTTTGCAGTATGCTTTGGGTCATTGTCCATCTGCACTGTGAAGCAGCGTCCAATGAGTTGTGAAGCATTTGGCTGAATATGAGCAGATAATATTGCCCGAAACACTTCAGAATTCATCCTGCTGCTTTTGTCAGCAGTCACATCATCAATAAATTCAAGAGAACCAGTTCCATTGGCAGCCATACATGCCCACGCCATGACACTACCACCACCATGCTTCACTGATGAGGTGGTATGCTTAGGATCATGAGCAGTTCCTTTCCTTCTCCATATTCTTCTCTTTCCATCACTCTGGTACAAGTTGATCTTGGTCTCATCTGTCCATAGGATGTTGTTCCAGATCTGTGAAGGCTTTTTTAGATGTCGTTTGGCAAACTCTAATCTGGCCTTCCTGTTTTTGAGGCTCACCAATGGTTTACATCTTGTGGTGAACCCTCTGTATTCACTCTGGTGAAGTGTTCTCTTGATTGTTGACTTTGACACACATACACCTACCTCCTGGAGAGTGTTCTTGATCTGGCCAACTGTTGTGAAGGTGTTTTCTTCACCAGGGAAAGAATTCTTCGGTCATCCACCACAGTTGTTTTCTGTGGTCTTCCGGGTCTTTTGGTGTTGCTGAGCTCACCGGTGCGTTCGTTCTTTTTAAGAATGTTCCAAACAGTTGTTTTGGCCATGCCTAATGTTTTTGCTATCTCTCTGATGGGTTTGTTTTGTTTTTTCAGCCTAATGATAGCTTGCTTCACTGATAGTGACAGCTCTTTGGATCTCATCTTGAGAGTTGACAGCAACAGATTCCAAATGCAAATAGCACACTTGAAATGAACTCTGGACCTTTTATCTGCCCATTGTAATTGGGATAATGAGGGAATAACACACCTGGCCATGGAACAGGTGAGAAGCCAATTGTCCCATTACTTTTGGTCCCTTAATAAGTGGGAGGCACATATGCAAACTGTTGTAATTCCTACACCGTTCACCTGATTTGGATGTAAATACCCTCAAATTAAAGCTGACAGTCTGCAGTTAAAGCACATCTTGTTCGTTTCATTTCAAATCCATTGTGGTGGTGTATAGAGCCAAAAATGTTAGAATTGTGTCGATGTCCCAATACTTATGGACCTGACTGTATGTACATTGCAAAGAAATAGCTGTTTGTCTTTGTTCATGTGCAGAGTGAATCTGTATGAGAGTGATTTTATAATTATCAGCCACTGCACCCACAGGGCTCTAATGAGGAAAGTGGCAGGGTCTGCATCCCTTTAGGTGTGATTTCCCTTTGGGAGTATCTCACCAAAAACAACATTTTTGTTGCAGGGATGTCAAAAATCTGACTTTTATCTTAGTGCAGACTTCTGGGAAAATCAGTAAGCCAATCACACAAGCAGAAAATGACATTTTTAAGGGGTGTTCTGTACACACTCTGTGTACAGAACACATCCAGGTAGCCATATTGCATTGCATTTTAAAGAAAATTACAGCACTGCAGATTGAAAGGGAATTTTTAATAACATGCAATTCCAATATGACTGGAGTCGCAATTGTAAATGCTATATTATTTTTTATTTGCTATTTTTTTCCCCCACAAAAGAGGAGTTACCCTTTAAAGAAAAGTATCTGTTTATCTGTATAAGCATCTTTATAACCAACATCAACACACACAATATGTGAAAACTTATAATTAAAAGATAAGCAGCACATGTTTGCATAAATGCAGAGATTATGCCAAGGGGAAAAAAACAATCCCACAAATTCACAAAGATATATATTAAAGTACAGGAAGGGCCCATAGAGGGTGTATACTTCCCATATTCAAAAGACAAGTCCACTCCTAGATCAGGAATGATGTAAGGTACATGGCTGGTGCAGATAATGACCAAACACTTAAAGTGGTATTAAAAGCAAATACTGAAAAAAATGCTGACAGGCATGTTTTTTTTTTCAACAGAAGAGACTCTAGTGGTTTCTACTGTCATAAATGTTTCTCATAATGTAATGTCAGGGGTAATGCAATTTGAGCCTCATAAGTGCAGCTCAGACCACATTCATGACATCTATTCTGTGCCATAATGAAGTGTAACGTCATTGCAACCTGCCATTCAAGTGAAACGAACCAGGAGGAAGACTGGGTGAGGATGGAAGCATCCAGGCGCCAGTTGGAGAAGTGACAACGCAGGGCTGGAGGGCTTTGTTTGACAGGTAAGTTGACCACAGTGTGCTAATATGTGGTGCATACTAGCACAATATGGCATAAACCTCCTGGAGGCTCATTTTAAAAGAAAATAAATGTTAAATGCATAAACTGCCACCTATAATTTCAGTCCCATTCTATCTTTCCCTGGAGATTAGGAAACCTCTCTAAAATGTGTAAGTTTCCCTCTACATTGCTGCAGACAGATACATGGTAAACATCATGCTGTATTGCACAGAACTATTCTAATCATTGACCTGTTTTCCACACCAGATGATGTTTTCATGAGACTCCTGAAAAGCCACCTCAGTCTCCCTATGACAGGAATGCCTAAGTGCGGTCGCCTTTCAAATCTCCATCAACAGTTCTTTCAGATCAAAAATATTCTGTGGTAGAAAAAATAGACACACATCACACAAAAATAGACACATCTGCAAATAATATTTACTTCGGAACCATTATCCGTTTCAAAGGCATTGAAGCTGTAAAGATATATATATATATATATATATATATATATATATATATATATGAAGATCTTCAATGTGGCATCCACTCAAAACTGAATACATCCTTACAAATTTTACTTTTGAACAAAACTTTACATAAATTCCATTCTTTTTTGTGGGCACATATCTTTCCACATTTATTGTAGGACACCACAGCACCTCCACTGATAGCTGAATAGCGCTAGGTACACACTCATGTGGATTTCAGTGCATTTTCCAGAAATGCGCTACAGTCCATTTAACATGGTTTCCTACGGATCTAATCTGCATCTGTGCATTTGAGCTTGTGCATTTTTTGGACAGGGCCAGGGACCTTTTTCCTGCAGCAGATTGTATTTTGCATGTAATAGACTTCAATAGAACTGCACCAAAAATGCAAGTATTGTATTTTTGATACGTTTTACATTTTGCGGGGGGGGTTTGCTACTAGTAAAGCCTGACAGTTCTGTTCATAAAGTGGTTAGGGTGAAATGTTAGGGTTAAGGGCTAGGTTCAGGGTTAAATATTAGGGTTAGGATTAAGGGTTAGGGTTAAGGGTTAGGGTTAAATGTTAGGGTTAAGGTTAAGGGCCAGGGTTAAGGTTAAATGTTAGGGTTAAGGGCTAGGGTTAGGGTTAAGGGCTAGGGTTAGGGTTAAATGTAAGGGTTAGGGTTAAGGGCTAGGGTTAGGGTTAAATGTAAGGGTTAGGGTTAAGGACTAGGTTTAGGGTTAAATGTTAGGGTTAGGGTTAAGGCTAGGGTTAAATGTTAGGGTTAAGGGCTAGGGTTAGGGTTAAATGTAAGGGTTAGGGTTAAGGCTAGGGTTAAATGTTAGGGTTAAGGGCTAGGTTTAGAATTAAATGTTAGTGTTAAGGGCTAGGTAATGTTAGGGTTAAATGTTAGGGTTAGGATTAAGGGATAGGGTTAGGGTTAAATGTTAGGGTTAAATGTTAGGGTTAGGATTAAGGGCTAGGTTTAGAGTTACAGTTGCAAGAAAAAGTATGTGAACCCCTTGGGATTCCGTGGAGTTTTGCATGAATTGGGCATAAAATGTGCTCTGAACGTCATCTAAGTCACAACAATAGAAGAAAACAGTCTGATGAACATAATACTACACAAACATTAGATGTTGCCATGGTTTAATTGCACATAACATGTAAACATTCACAGTGCAGGGGGGAAAAAGTATGTGAATCTTTGGACTTAATAACTGGTTGACCCTCCTTTGGCAGCAATAACCTCAACCAAACGTTTCCTGTAGTTGCAGATCAGACCCGCACAACGATCTGGAGTAATTTTGGACCACTCCTCTTCACAAAACTGTTTCAGTGTAGCAATATTCTTGGGATGTCTGGTGTGAATTGCTCTCTTAAGGTCATGCCACAGCATTTCAATCGGGTTGAGGTCAGGACTCTGACTGGGCCACTCCAGAAGGTGTATTCTGTGCTGTTGCAGCCATTGTTTTGTTGAATTACTTGTATGCTTTGGGTCATTGTCCTGCTGCATCACCCATCCTCTGCGGAGCTTCAGTTGGCGGACAGATGGTCGTACGTTTTCCTGCAAAATGTCTTGATAAACTCTGGAATTCATTTTCCCATCAATGACAACAATCCGTCCAGGCCCTGAGGCAGCAAAGCAGCCCCAAACCATGATGCTCCCTCCGCCATGTTTTACAGTGGGGATGAGGTTTTGATTTTGGTGTGCTGTGCCTTTTTTTCTCCACATATAGTGTTGTGTGTTCTTCCCAAACAACTCAATCTTGGTTGGACACATGAACATCAAGGCTTTTGGAGATACTTTTGTAACCCTTTCCAGTTTCATGCAAGTCAACAATTCTTGATCGTAGGTCTTCTGAGAGCTCTTTTCTGAGAGGCATGGTTCACATCAGATAGTGCTTCTTGAAACCAGTAAACCCAAAACAGGTGTGTGTTTTTTAAGAGCAGGACAGCTGTCAGCAACACATCCAATATCATCACACTGATTGGAGTCAAGGTTGGCTCACTCCTGGCCCCAATTAGCTCTGGGAGAAGTCATTAAGCTAGGGTCTCACATACTTTTTCCTCCCTGCACTGTGAATGTTTACATGTTATGTGCAATTAAACCATGGCAACATCTAATGTTTGTGTAGTATTATGTTCAGCAGACTGTGTTCTTCTATTGTTGTGACTTAGATGACGTTCAGAGCACATTGTATGCCCAATTCATGCAAAACTCCACGTAATCCCAAGGGGTTCACATACTTTTTCTTGCAACTGTATCTACGAATTGAGTGGAGGGCTGAACCTAGATAAACAAAGTAAGAAATACTGTATATCTTATTTTGGGAAAAAACAAGCTTTTTTGTGATATTGTCCTGCAAACCTTATTTTCTTTGCAATCCATAGACAAATTATATAAAATTAAAAAATGCACTTTTTTCTAGTTTGACTAGTGTTGGTTTTAAAACAACTAATTTTACTGTAGATAATTTGTATACATTTTATTATGTACTTTGTCTCCTTTTTATAGTGACACTAAAATTACAGTTAACATACCAAAGTTAATTACAATAAAAAAAAATTTCCGCACTTTTTACAACAATGCAAAATTTAAAAAACAAAATGAATACAAATTTTAACAAATTAAATATCATTGGTAGAACTAAAAAAATCTGAAAAATATTAGAATAAATAAGAGTTGGACGGAGTTAATTAGGGAATTTTTAATGTTATTTGAGCAATAATAAAGGGGTGTAGACAATCTCGGTGGTCATCCCCTCCCTTACTTTTTCCTCCCCATGTGCTTCCCTTCCCCCCCTCCCTTTTTTTTTTTTTTTTTTTTTCTTTTTTCCCTCTCTCTTTCTCTCTCTCCTTTTTCTTTCTCTCTCTATCTCTGTCCCTCTCTCCCATTTTTTCTTTTTTTCTCTCATACGCGTACATACGTTCTGGACATTCCTTCAAGAAGACTACTGAGAATGCTGCCAGCACCATCTCCCTTATTTCACTTGCGGTCCACACGACAAGTTATTCCTACATTCGCATTCGGACAATTCCACTATCTCGGTCTATAATATTGACTCTTACCCAGGCGTCACATACACTCTCCTCCCCTCTACAGCTTTTTACCTCCGGACGTTTCGGTAAGAGGCCAGACGTCTCTTTATTTCAACCATTTGACAAGTATATCTGAATATTACAGGCACAGCCCTGTCGTGGCCTAGTTTATTCACACTGATTGATCTGGTGTTGGACTGCATTTGCTTTTGTTTGCTATATATGCTTTGCTACGTGTCCTATGTACGCTTCATCTGTATATTTTTGTGTGTTGTTTTGCACTTTGTATTCAATAAACTTTGTTTTTTTGGAAAAAAAATAAATAATAAAGGGGTTTACTAATAACGGAAAAAAAAAACGTTTAGGGTATGTTAACTAAGATCATATACTGTATAGATCAAAAGTCACCCCTTTTTTAACAGATAATGTTTATTGCGTTGAGTTTGCATGACATGAGCATACAAAATACAATAAAACAAAGCAAAACAGAATAGAAAAGTTCAAAGATATAGTACATAGGTCAACATAGATATACACAGGGTACAATCCTGTGATGTGCATAAATAATCAATCAGACGTACATGCAGTACAGTAAGAGTGAAACTAGCCATCCTGATACAGCAGTAGGATAGCATTGTGTGAAACAGTTTCTCAGGGGGATGGTATACGTCATGGGACCAAAGGGAAAGAGGGAAGGGAGGGTGGAAAGGGGGAAGACAGAGAAGCAAAATGCTCTTGTAAATAGCGAACCAATCACAGTACTAGTGGGGTATAAATGGGTTTGACTCTCAATCACATCTAAACATGTCAGACATAAGACTATCCATAGAACTACCATGGAAAGGTATAAAGAGAGACCCAGGCTGCATTAGACAATCAGTACTTTTGCATCAATCCAACTAGCCTAATTTTTGTCAAACTCTTTTGGACAATTCCTACTAAGGTAGGTAAGTTTATACATTGAAAGAACCCAGTTAACTGATTCTTTCCAGTCATTTAAGGTTGGTGGGGCTGCAGCTTCTATATCAGTAGAATTTCTCTTCTGGCATAGAAGGTGGAGTAAAAAACAAATAGCTGTTTATAGCAGGTGGTCTCTATATTATTAACAATACTTAGAATAAATATTAGAGGGTCAACCGGAAGAGACAGACCTCCTACTGCATTGATGACAGTTGACACCTCCCTCCAGTAGGTTTGTAAGTGAGGCCATGAACATAGTATGTGGATGAGTGTGCCTAGCTCTGCACCACATCTATGACATTTAGTCAATGCTTGTGGATAAATAGTGAATAATCTAAAGGAAAAAAAAAATCAGCATATAGGAGATTCAAGGAAACAGGAGGTGTAGCTGAAAGAGAAGACATTAAGAATAGACAAAAGGAGGCCAAACACATTATCAGTGTTGCCAAACCACAGAAAGAGGAGGAAATTGCTAAATCTATCAAGAAAGGAGATTATTATTATCATTATGCAGGATTTATATAGTGCCAACAGTTTGCTCACTGCTTTACAATATAACAGGAGACAATACAGCAACAATACAGTTCAATACAAGAGGGATAGGAGGGTTCTGCTCCTTGGAGCTTACAATCTAGGAGATAAAACCTTTTTTAGGTACATTAGTGATAGAAAGAAAAAATACGATGGGATCACTAAAATGAAAACTGGGCACAACACTTATGTTAAGGGAGACTTGGATGTAGAAAACAACTTAAACAATTACTTTTGTTTAGTCTTCTCAGAAATACATTATGCTAACAATTATAAGTTAGGAAATCATATTGGTTCTAGTAATGATGGATAATTTTTAAGATTTCCGGCAACAGAGGTAGCAGAGGAACTGGCTTGGTTAAAGATTAATAAAGCAATGGGCCCTGGTGGAATTCATCCCAGAGTTCTAAGAGAATTTTGAGGTATAGTTGTTGGACCATTAACTGATCTTTTTAATCAATCTCTTCTAACAGGCTAAGTTCCCATGACTGGCAGACAGCTAAGTGTGTACCTATCCACAAGAAGGGCAGCAAGGTAGAAGCTGGCAATTGCAGGCCAGTGAGTTTAACATCAGTTGTAGTGAAGTTAATGGCATCACTCCTGAAAAGAAGGATCATTGATCACTTAAAAACACACAACTTGATGGATCCAAAGCAGCATGGCTTTACTGAGGGTAGATCATGTCAGACTAATCTGATTGAATTTTCTGACTATATTACCAATGTTTTGGACCAGGGTGGTGCTGTGGACATAGCGTATCTTGATTTCAGCAAGGCATTTGATACAGTTCCACATAATGATCTAATACAAAAGTTGTACAAGCTAGGACTTAGCCCTTGGGTGGTTCAGTAGGTATGCAGCTGGCTAAAGGATAGATACCAGAGTGTGGTTGTAAATGGGGTTCACTCGGAAAAGAGACCAGCCACTAGTGGTGTAGCACTAGGTCCTGTTCTATTTAATCTATAGGTAAGTGATATAAATAAAGGTTTGTTTAGTAAGGTATGTCTTTTTGCTGATGACACAAATGTGTGCAATAGGGTTGATATTCCTGGAGGTGTTTGTAACATGGAACATGATTTGGCAGTGCTGGAAGATTTGTCAAATAAGTGGAAAGTGCAGCTCAATGTTTATAAATGTAAAATAATGCACCTAGCAAAAAAGAATCCCTTGAGAGAGTACAACATTGGGGGTGCAGCGTTGGCCAGCACTACAGAGGAAAAGGATTTGGGGGTACTTATTTCAGATGGTTGCAAAATGAGCAAACAATGTGGCCAGGCAGTGGGGAAAGTGAATAGAAATCTAGAGGTCACCAGCATTAGGAAGGCGGTCGTGATTCCCTTATATAGATCTTTATTTAGACCTCATTTAGAATATTGTGTCCAGTCCTGGATACATCACTTACAAAAAGATATTGCTAAGATAGAATGAGTCCAGAGACAGGTAACAAAAATGGTGAAAGGACTGGGGGATAAAACTTATCAAGAGCAACTTCAGGAACTTAACATGTACAGTCTGGAGGCAAGAAGGTAAAGGGGAGACATGATTGAAACCTTAAATACATCAAGGGATTGAATAAGGTTCAGGAGGGCAGAATTTTCAACATGAAACCAAAATCAAGAACACGGGGACATGACCTTAAACTAACTGGAGGAAAGTTCAAAACTAATCTCAGAAAGTACTATATTATTGAAAGAGTAATTGATGCCCAGAATAAACTTTCAGCAGAGGTAGTGAGCCAGTCAACAGTAACTAGCTTCAAACATGCTTGGGACAAGCATAGAGCTATACTAAAACAAAAAAACAAAAAACAAAAAAACAACCCCCCCCCCAAAAAAAAAACAAAAAACAAAAAATGGGCAGACTTGATGGACCACTCTGTCTTTTTCTACTGTCACTTTTCTATGTTTCTAGTGAGTCCGCTCAGCTGAGGGCTTTTAAAGAAATAAATATCAATTACCAATATAGAAAATACTTTATACAATAATAGATATACAGTATGTTGCTTGCGGGGATGCACTGCAGAGCCCCACTAATATTTTTTTTTTACCTGGCACACAAGCCCTAGCCGCATTAAAAATATGTCTCACCATGGATTGGTGATATTTCCTTAGAGAGAGGACTAAGGTGTAATAAACAGTCTGCTGGGTTCTGATCAAGAGAGAGACCAGTAAGGTCCTTGATTAAAATACAGACATTTTGCCAATAAGGACATATTTGAGAACATATCCAGAATACATGAAAAAGAGTTCCCCTATCCTTTCCACAATGTCAATAGGTAGGGTCTGCATTCAAAAACAAGTTTCTCCGGGGATCTATACCACTGAGTCAACAACTTATATCCTGATTCCTGCAATCTGGAAGATATGGATGATTTATGTCTAAAGTGAAAAATAAAATCTCTTTGCTCAGTAATTATTATTGTGTTCAGTATAAGATTCCACAGAAATGCTGGCAGGTGAATTGGCTCCTGTCTAAATTGGTCCAAGTATGTGTATGTATGAATGTGAGTTAGGGACCTTAGATTGTATGCCCCTTGAGGGTTAGGAACTGATGTGCAATATATATATATATGTAAAGCGCTGTATAAATTGACGGCGCTATATAAGTACAAGAAAGAAAGATTCCAGGGGTGCAATCAGTTAGGCAACGATTTGACCAGATGCACATAATCACCCAAAGGTAGTAGGCATATTGAATGACACTGAGCCAAATTATAATGACAAAAGGTAATGCCATATTTGGATTGCTTGCCATACCGAAAGGGGTGATGAAAGCATTGATTGAATATAGGTTATAGATTTCCAAACTCTCAGATCCCAAACATCTTGTTAATTTCGATAAATTGACAAAATTTGGGGTCAGATATACCTGGTGAAATATCTGGGTTCCAATCACTGACATCAGGATTGATAATGATAAAGAGTTTATCATCCTTGCTTTACTCAATGGGGAAATTTTACATGTAGTAACCAGAATAGGATGTTCCTTCACCTGTATAGGACATATACTGCACAGCCACAGAATGGCCCTGAGATGGATGGGCGTAATAGATTGTTCGAGAGATATCAAGCTCTTTACCTTTGTGTGGTTACACCAGTCCAGATTTCGAAGTAGATTTGCAGCTTGATAATACCAAACTGGGTCTGGAAATCCCATACCCCCACGGTCTTTGGGCAAGACAAGTATATCTGTCTTAATCCTGGATGGACAATCTACCCACATAAATTGCATAAATTAACATTTAATTTGTCGTAAAAAGTTGGTCGGAACTGTCACTGGAAGGTTTTGAAAGAGGTACAACAACAACCAGGAAATTTTATTCATTTTTATGATATAATGTTTGCCAAATCATGTATGTGTAAGATTCCACCATCGCCAAAGGTCACTAGCAAGCAGCTGTGGAAAATTATGCTTAAATGTATTAATTAAGAAATGTGTGAGATATATTCCTGAATACTTAAGTCTCTCAATCACCCATTTAAACAGAAAGCTTAATTCCAAGATGGGGACTCTAGCTTCTGGAATTGTAAGATTCATTTATAATTTTATAATTGTGATTAAGAGTTCAGTTCTCTGATTATACTGGTTGATAAAAAAGAGTTGATCATCTGCAAATGCAGCTACTTTATGAGACATCTTCCCAACCCGTATGCCTGTTATATCTGGTTTAAGCAGCAATAAACAAGTATAAAAAGAAGATGTGAAAGAGGGCAACCATGGCATGCTAAAGTAAAGTTAATAGATAACACACCGTTAGCTTTGACCACTACCATCGAGTGATCAAACAGGGCATCAATCCATTTCATTACATTTGTCCCAATATATTAGAAAGTACCCCTCACAAATCTCCAACTTACCCTATCAAATCCTTTCTTAGCATCTGTGCAAAGAAGAATTGCTGGGAGTGCAGTAGAGTTACAAAGATGGATAATATCAAGAGCTCTTGTGGTATTATCCCTCGCCTCTCTGCCAGGCACTAAACCCAACTGATCTGAATGAATAATTCTCTCCATATAGGGAAAGAGTCTTAGCGCTAATATTTTTGTAAACAGCTTGATATCCATATTAAAGTTGAACTGCACTACATCTGAGCACCACAAACCAAAAATGCTATTTATTCATTGTTAATATTCGAAGCAAACTCACCCATCCATGCATGTCTCCATGCTTTGCTGAGAAATCATTTTAAAAAACACCACCTGGCATTTCTGGCAGTGGCCATCTTGAGGAAGGGCAGATGATTCATGTAGCAATTACTTCCTGGAATCCATATGCCCTTAGCTCAGGCATTGGCTGAGCTGAGAACCCTTCCTCCTCTCCTGAAAATGCCTGGGATGTATGACATAATTTGCCTAGGCAGGAAACCAGACAGTACCTAAAGAAATGTAGAAAAAAAAAGTTTAAAACAAGTAAATATGATATACTTTCCTATCTATTTATTAATGCTGGCACCATATTCCAAACTTAAAATAGATAACCTTTTACAGGGAGAGAAAAAAAAGAAAACAGACACCCCAGGGAGACTGTATTTAACACAATTACTTCAGGGAGGACTAAACGTCTCTCCTTACTCCCATATCACCTATCACCTGAGAATTATAATTACACAAAAAAAAATAAACAGATATTCTTATGTGATATGGAACTCCACCCTTTCAGTTTTTATTGCTCCATTACATACAGCATCATTTCCCTCCTTCATTTCACTGCCTCACTATTCTTCCCCTCCGCTCTCCCCACCCCCTATCAGCGGTGTATAAAAGTCAGGAAATACTACATGCTCAAGCTTAGTAAAACCATTTACTAAATAGAACCCTTTCGAGAAAGAAAGAAAAAGAGAAAAAGAAAACCTCTACTCCCATTAGATCCTGAAGAGGTTCAAGAAAAGA
This sequence comes from Staurois parvus, assembly GCF_062004578.1. Lineage (NCBI taxonomy): Eukaryota > Metazoa > Chordata > Amphibia > Anura > Ranidae > Staurois > Staurois parvus. The sequence continues at coordinate 3,989,602 of NW_028318154.1, forward strand.
CATCTGATATTCAAAAGATAAAATAACACTATATATATATATATATATATATATATACAGTGAAGGAAATAAGTATTTGATCTCCTGCTGATTTTGAATGTTTCCCCACTCCCAAAGAAATGATCAGTCTAAAAATCGAATGGTAGGTGTATTGTAACACAGAGACAGAATAGCAACAAAACATTCAAAAGAAATGCATGTCTAACAAATTATGCACTGATTTGCATGTTCATGAGGGAAATAAGTATTTGATCCCCTATCATTCAGCAAGATTTCTGGCTACCAGGTGTATTTCATACAGGTAAGAAGATCAGATTAGAAGCAGTCTCTTAAAGGGAGTGCTGCTAATCTCATTTTAGAGATTATAAAAGACACCTGTCCACAGGAGCAATCAAACAATCATATTCCAAACTCTCCACCATGGCAAAGACCAAAGAGCTGTCCAAGGATGTCAGGGACAAGATTGTAGACCTACACAAGGCTGGACTGGGCTACCAAACTATTGCCAAGCAGCTTGGTGAGAAGGTGACAACAGTTGGTGCAATCATTCGCAAATGGAAGAAACACAAAACAACTGTCAGTCTCTGTAGGTCTGGTGCACCATGCAAGATCTCACCTTGTGGAGTATCAATGATCATGAGAACAGTGGGGAATCATCCCAGAACTACATGTGAGGATCTTGTCAATGATCTCCAGGCAGCTGGGACCACAGTCACCAAGAAAACAATTGGAAACACACTACGCCGACAAGGATTGAAATCCCGCAGTCCCCGCAAGGTCCCTCTGCTCAAGTAAGCACATGTCCAGGCCCGTCTGAAGTTTGCCACTGAACATCTGAATGATGCAAAAGAGGACTGGTTGAAAGTGTTGTGGTCAGATGAGACCAGAATTGAGCTCTTTGGCATCAACTCAATTCACCGTGTTTGGAGGAGGAGGAATGCTGCCTATGACCCCAAGAACACCATCCCAACTGTCAAACATGGTGGTGGAAACATCCTGCTTTGGGGGTGTTTTTCTGCTAAGGGGACAGGACAATTGCACCACATCAAAAAGACGATGGATGGGGCAATGTACCATCAACGTTTGGGTCATAACCTTCTTCCCTCAGCCAGGGCATTGAAAATGGGTCGTGGATGGGTGTTCCAGCATGACAATGACCCAAAACACACGGCCAAGGCAACAAAGGAGTGGCTCAAGAAGAAGCACATTAAGGTCCTGTAGTGGCCTAGCCAGTCTCCAGACCTTAATCTGATTGAAAACCTGTGTAGGGAGCTGAAAGTTCGAGTTGCCAAATGTCAGCCACCAAACCTTAATGACTTGGAGAAGATCTACCAAGAGGTGTGGGCCAAAATCCCTCCTGAGATGTGTGTAAAGCAGGTGGCCAACTACAGGAAACGTCTGACCTCTGTGATTGCCAAGGGATTTGCCACCAAGTACTAAGTCATGTTTTGTGAAGGGGATCAAATAATTATTTCCTTCATGAACATGCAAATTAGTGCATAATTTATTAGACATGCATTTCTTTTGAATTTTTTGTTGCTATTCTGTCTCTCATTATTACAATACACCTACCATTCGATTTTTAAGATTGATAATTTTTTTGTGAGTGGGCAAACATTCAAAATCAGCAGGGGATCAAATACTTATTTCCTTCACTGTATATATATATAGTAGCTGAAAAAAATTTATTTCCTTTCATACTCAAAATTCAGATAGTTGGCCCCAACTATAAGACACCCCTTGGGCCATTTATGTGGTAGAAGAGAAGCTTCACTACTCTCCGCATAGCAAGCAAGGTCTTGGATATATCAGGCAAAAGAATGACCTGCACTCCATCCCATTCTATTGGGCCCATTTGCCTGGCTCATCATAAAATATCCTCTTTGATATGGTAATAGTGTATGTTGCACAACATGTCGGGAGGTCGAGCGGCAGAGGAATATACTAATCTGAAATAAACCAAGTAAAAGAAAGGTAACCAAAATGATCACTTTTCTTACATCGTCCATGTGTTACTAAAGTAATATTTAAATTTCTTATTTGAATTATACTCTTTTTGGATTCACCACCTCAACAACCATACCCCATATAGTTACATAGTTAGTCTGGCTGAAAAAAGACAAAAGTCCATCCAGTTCAACCATTACAAAAAAAAGAAGTTATAATCCTATACCCACAGTTGATCCAGAGGAAGGCAAAAAAAGCCAGCAAAGCATGATCCAATTTGCTCCTGCAAGGGAAAAAAATCCTTCCTGATCCCCCGAGAGGCAATCGGGTATCACAAATCTACTAAGTGACATATCAGCATGGATGTCACATCACTACCTTAAACTCAATCTTTCAAAAGCTGAGCTTGTAATATTTCCTCCTCCCCGATCCCCCACTCATGACTTTACCATTAAGATCAACAGCACAACCATTGGTCCTTCCCCTCATGCCAGGGTGCTAGGCGTAATCCTAGACTCTGACCTCTCCTTTGGGCCCCACATCCACTCATTGGCTAAATCCTGCCGCCTCAACCTCCGGAACATTTCCAAAATCCGCCCCTTCCTGACCAATGACACCACAAAACAACTTATTCACGCCTTGGTTATATCCCGCCTCGATTACTGCAATTCCTTCCTCACTGGTCTACCGTTACACAGGCTATCCCCCCTTCAGTCTATTATGAATGCTTCTGCTAGACTCATACACCTTACCAACCGATCAGCAACTGCTGCCCCTCTCTGCCAATCCCTTCACTGGCTTCCACTAACCCAACATATAAAATTTAAAATACTAACCACAGCTTACAAAGCCATCCACAACACTGTCCCTAGCTACATCATCAACCTCATCCACAGATACCGCCCAAATCGCCCACTCCGCTCCTCCCATGATATCCTCTTCTCTAGCTCCCTCATCACCTCCTCCCACGCTTGCCTCCAGGACTTCTCCAGAGCCTCTCCCATCCTCTGGAAATCCCTACCACAGCATGTCCGGTCAGCCCCCACCCTGTCTGCCTTTTGGCGATCTTTGAAAACTCACTTCTTCAGGGAAGCCTACCCCACCTCCACCTAAGAACTGTACTTGAATTACCTCCGCCAGATCATCCCCCGCAGCTATCACCTTTTTTATCACCTCCCCCTTCCTTTAGATTGTAAGCTCCATCAGCAGGGCCCTCCTATTCCTTCTGTACTGAAATGTATTGTAATTGTACTGTCTCCCTTATATTTTAATGCGCTGCGCAAACTGTTGGCGCTATATAAATCCTGTATAATAATAATAATATTCCCTGGATAAATTTTACCTATAAGTAGTAACCAGTTGTAGTCTGTGTATCCAAGAAGGAATCCAGGTCTTTTTTAAAGCAATCCACTAAGCTGGCCAGAACCAACTCTTGAGGGAGTCTATTCCTATCAGTGCCAGTCAGTGCCGCCTATTATTGCCCGTCAGTGCTGCCTATCAGTGCTGCCTAACAGTGCCAGTCAGTGCCGCCTATCAGTGGCATATATGAGTGCTGCCTTTCAGTGTCCATCAGTGATGCCTGTCAATGCCCATCAGTGCCACCTACCAGTGCCTCCTCATCAGTGCTTATCAGTGCCACCTATCAGTGCCCATCAGTGCAGCCTATCAGTGCCTATCACTGCAGCCTCATTAGCGCACATCAGTGAAGGAGAAAAATCACTTATTTACAAAATTTTATAACAAAAACTAAGAAAAATTTTTTTTTTCAAAATTTTCAGTTGTTTTTGGTTTGTTTAACAAAAAATAAAAAAAACCCAGAGGTGATTAAATACTACCAAAAGAAAGCTCTATCTGTCTCAAAACAAATTATAAAAATTTCATATGGGTACAGTGTTGCAGGACCGCGCAATTGTCATTCAAAGTGCGACACTGCTGAAAGCTGAAAATTGGCCTGGGCAGGAAGGGGGTAGAAGTGCCTTGTAGGCTAATAGTTAAAATATTGTTTTTTAGCAAGAACTCATCGATGTGGTCTTTTATTAAACTCTCCAGTATCTTCCCAACTATAGAAGTTAAACTAACAGGTCTATAATTACTTGGTAAAGATTTTGACCCCTTTTTAAATATTGGCACCACATTGGCCTTACGCAAATCCAGTGGTACTATGCCAGTCATTAAAGTGTCCCTAAAAATTAGAAACATTGGCTTTGAAATGACAGAGCTCAATTCTTTAAGGACCCATGGGTGTATGCCATCCAGTCCAGGTGCTTTATTCACCTTTATTCTGTCTAAATATTTTTGGATCATATCAATTGTGAGCCAATGTGGATCATCTGGAGCTGTGTCAATACCATGCCCATTATGGACAAGAGCTCCCCCATGCTCCTTTGTATACACAGAGCTGAAGAAGGTATTTAATAAATTTGCCTTCTCTTTGTCCCCAGTCACCCACTCTAGATTATTTTGTAAAGGGCCTACATGCTTGGACTGCACCTTTTTACTATTAACCACTTGCCGCCCTGCCACTGTAGAAATACGATGGCAGGGTGGCACTGGCAGGCAAAACCACGTTTTAAAATGCGTGTTTTGTAAACAGATAGGGGCGCGCGTGAGGCGCGCCGCTGCCCTATCTGTCCCGCCGATCACCGCCGCGGATGTCAGTCGCCGGGTCACAGCCGGTCTTTACCGGCTGTTTCCCGGCGCTCGGCGGCAAACAGTGACAGACAGCACAGCTGCAGTAGCTGTGCTGTCTGTCACTTCCCTGACAGCTCGAGGACGAGCTGATCGAGAAAGAAGAGTTTCTCTCTCTCGATCAGCCTTGTCCCGTCCAGCACACACCCCCGCCCCCTAGTAAAACACTCCCCTCAGTCAGATAACCATTCCCTGCAAAATAAAGTTAACCCCTTCCTCCCCAGTGCCATTAGTACAGTGTCAGTGGGTTTTTCTTTTTGCACTGATCACTGTATTAGTGTTTTTGGGGATGTAAGTGACCCCAAGTCAGTACCCCCCAATGTCAGAATGTCCACCGCAGTCCCAAAGTCCCTCCATAAGTCGCTGGTCGCTGCCATAAGTCACTGATCGCCGCCATAATTCGCTGATCGCCGCCATTATTAGTATAAAAAAATAACTAAAAATCCCAGTATCTTTCCCACCATTTGTAAACGCTATAACTTTCACGTAAACCAATTAATTTACACGTATTGGGTTTTTTTTTAGCAAAGACATGTCGCAGAATGCATTTTGGCAGAAATTTATGACTAAATTTGATTTTTGCATTTTTTTTTAACTGGACATGTTTTATAGCAAAAAGTCCAAAATATTGTTTTTTTTTTCCTCAAAATTGTCAGCCTTTTTTTTTATAGCGCAAAAAACAAAAACCACACAGGCAATCAAATACCACCAAAAGAAAGCTCAATTTGTGGGGAAAAAAAGGATGTAAATTTCATTTATGTACCGTATTGTCCGTTAAACTAGCGCAGCGCTGTATAGCAGAAAAATGGCGTAAATTGCAGTATTTATACCATAGTTTGTAGACGCTATAACTTCCACACAAAGCAATCAATATACACTCATTGGGATTTTTTTTACCAAAAACATGGAGCAGAATACATTTTGGCCTAAATTTATAACCAACTTTGAGTTTACTATATATTTTTTATAGCTGAAAGTAAAAAATATTGTTTTTCTTCAAAATCTTTGGCTTTTTTTTGTTTATAGCGTGAAAAATAAAAAGCGCACAGGTGATCAAATTACACCGAAAGAAAGCTCTATTTGTGTGAAAAAAAGGACGTAAATTTAGTTTGGGTGCAGCATTGTATGACCGTGCAATTATCAGTTGAATTAGTGCAGCGCCGAGTAGCAAAAAGAGGCCTGGTCATTAAGGGGGGTAAATCCTCTGGAGGTCAAGTGGTTAATATATTTCAACAATTTTTTGGAGTTGGTCCTGCTACCTTTTGCAATCTGTCGTTCGTTTTCAATTTTTGTGTCCTTTATTTCTTTTTTGCATATTCTGTTATATTTTTTGTAATGTTTAAACAATGATAGTATTCCTTCATTTTTATATTTAATAAAAACTCTTTTCTTATCTATAACTTTTTTAACTTTGGCCGTAAGCCACATAGGTTTGATTTTTAGCCTTTTAAACTTGTTGCCCATGTGAATATATTTTGCAGTGTGTTCACATACAGTCTTTTTGAATAACTCCCATTTCTGTGTTGTGTTCATTGATGCCAATATTCCTTCTCAGTCTTGGAAAGCAGCTCTCAGCCTTGGAAAATTAGCTCTCTTAAAATTTAGTGTTTTTATTTTTCCCGTGTGTGCTTGCTGTTTACAGATAACAATAAATGAAATCATGTTCTGATCACTATTTTGTGATCAGAACATGATCACAAAATAGTGCTACCCAGATGTTCTGTCCTCCTTATGTGTGAAGGTACATAGCTTGACAGACAGCTAAACCTTTCTCGGCAATGAGTTGACAAAGAAGCAACATCCAACTTTGTCTTTATTGCAAAGATATAAGAGGTGAAACTGAGGAACAGAAAATAAGGCGCTTAGTAACACTGTCTGCCATGTGACAAAGCATATTATACATTACAGTAAGGCAATGCACATATAAACACATGTAAGACATGTAGGTTACATAAAACACAGATGCATAAGATATAGACATGTGTGTAGACGTACCGACGATGCTATTGTGAGCCTGAATGTGAGGGTTGGATCCTACCAGCAGCGTGGTTACCACAGGAATGGAGTCTGTGATGAGGAAATGGCTGCTATGAGCAGGGCTGATGATGTAATCAGAGTTCATAGGCTACAAGCTATGGAAGCTGAAATGGGTCAAACTTCTACTGTGAAAAGATGCAGTGTATACAAACAGCCACTAGATGGAGCAGTTACACAACGAACAGAGAATTACAAACTGATAAGGCATACTAATAATGCCTAATTAACAAAGAACAAATTGCTGAAGGCATGACACTCCCCGTCTGGTATCTAAAGGATACCACATTAAATCACCCCTGGAGAGAGCAACAAAACCAGTTCAGTAACGGGTCTGAGAAAGAGTTTGGGCTCCTGTTGTCTGCAGACCTTGACCTCCACTTTTCTGACTTTCCCATCTTCACTTGGGAACACCTTGGTTATCAGTCCCAAAGGCCAGTCATTTCTTCTTGACTGAGAGTCTTTGACAAGAACAACATTACCAACCTCCATGTTGGGTTTGCTGGTTTGCCATTTATTCCGGACATGTAGAGTAGAGATGTATTGTTTTCTCCATTTATCCCAGAAGGTATCTGCTAGAGTTTGCACTCGTCTCCACTGACACTTGTACAAGTCTTTAGCACTAAATTCGCCAGGAGGAGCCGATGCTGTACCGACTTTTTGGGTGAGAAGAGTGGAAGGGGTGAGCAAGAAGGGATCTTCTGGATCACTGGATATTGAAGTCAAAGGTCTGGCGTTCATGATCGCCACTACTTCGGCCATGAAGGTTGAGAGGGTTTCATGGGTGAGCCTCGAAGTTCCCAGCTGTAGAAAGACAGAATCAAGGATCCGGCGAGCTATGCCAATCATACGCTCCCAAGAGCCTCCCATGTGAGACGCATGTGGAGGGTTGAATGTCCATTTACAGTCTTGGGCGGCAAGATATCTCTCTACATGGTCACTGTCAATGTTTGAGGGGATATGCAGTTCTTTGCAGGCCCCAACGAAGTTGGTACCTCTATCAGAGCGGATTAATTTAACTGGGCCTCTGATGGAGATGAACGTCTGAGAGCATTTATAAAGCTGGATGTGTCTAAAGACTCAATAACTTCTATATGCACAGCCCTGATACTCATGCATGTAAATATGACTGCCCAGCGTTTGCTGTTTGCCTGGCCTCCTCTAGTGTGCCGTGTGGTGACAGACCTGGGACCAAACACGTCAAGACCAACATTAGTAAAGGGAGGTTCTATACTGAGTCGGTCCGCAGGGAGGTTAGCCATCTTCTGTGACTGAAACATACCACGTAGTTTTTTGCAAGTGACACATTTGAAAATAAGACAACTCACAAGTCTTTTCGCTCCCACTACCCAAAATCCAGCTGTACGTAAAGCTCCTTCAGTGAACAAACATCCCTGATGTTTAGTCTTCTCATGGTAGTGTTGCACAAGTAAAGATGCAATGTGATTGCTTGAAAGTATTATGGGATTACATTCTTTACTCTCGAACTTTGCATTTGAAATACGTCCCCCAACTCTCAACAGTCCATTAGCATCTATGAAGGGGTCAAGCCTCTTGAGGGAACTGTCTTTAGGAACACTCTTTTGATTTTGGATGAGTTCAAATTCTTGAGTATAAACCTCTTGTTGGATACAACGGATGATAACGTCTCTGGCCTGTGTGAGCTCATCCACTGTATGGGCCTTGTGACAGTAATGCCAACCTTTGCAGTGATCTGATCCTGTAGGTGTGGCTCTAAAGGATCTGGCTATGTGGATCAAGCCGGCTATAGCTCTGTTCAGTGATTTCCACGTAGAAAACTTGTTGAATCGTTTGGATCCAAGCTCTTTGTGAGAAACTCTTGTGATGAGTACAGAAATATGAGGACGAATCTCTGCATCAGCATTTGGTTCTAATAGCTGAAATGAGTATTTCTCCAGGGTGTCAAGTACAGGTTTGTAGAGGAATGGTGGCCCTGTGAACCACGTAGTATCTTTAAGGTGAGCTGCTGGAACAGCTCTTGTAGCATGGTCTGCTGGGTTGAGGTCAGTTGGTACATAGCACCACTGGGTAGGCTGTGTTGACCTCCTAATTCTTTGAACTCTGTTATGAAAGTAGACATAGAATCTCCTAGTCTCATTGTAAATGTAGCCCAATACTACTTTGCTGTCTGTATGAAACATTGTACTGACAAGTTTTATATCTATTTCTGACACAATGAGATCTGCCAGCTCTACTGCCAGAACAGCGGCACAAAGTTCCAGTCTTGGTATGGTAATCTCAGGGCTTGGTGCCAGTTTTGCCTTGCCCATTTCAAAGCCAATTTGGACTTGACCTTTAATGTTTATAGTTTTAAGGTAAGCGACTGCAGCGATTGCTTTTACCGAAGCATCACAAAATATGCACAGCTGCCTAGACTGAACTTCTGCAGGGGAGAAGTGGGCATATGGCCTATAGATATGTAAGTTAGATAATGCCTGTAGAGAGTTTCTCCATGCTATCCATAGTGCTTCTTTCTCTGAGGGAAGTGGCGAATCCCAATCACACGTATCTGTGGTTAACTCTCTGAGCAGAGTCTTACCTTGGATGTTCACAGGAGCTGCAAATCCAAGTGGATCATATAGACTGTTAATGGTAGATAACACTCCACTTCGTGTGAAAGGCTTTTGCTCTTGGTCGACCTGAAAGGTAAAGGTGTCAGATTTGAGGTCCCAGCTGAGCCCTAGGCTGCGCTGCATGGGTATCGGGTCTGTCGCTAAGTCTAGATCTTTCAAATCACTGGCATGATCTTGAGTAGAGAAGGCTTCCATAACAACTTTGCTGTTTGAAGCTATCTTATGAAGTCTGAGGTTTGAACAGGAAAGCATACTCTGGGTCCTTTTGAGTAGACTGATTGCAGCCTCTGGTGAGGGAAGCGACTTTAAGCCATCATCTACATAGAAGTCTCTTTCAACAAACTTCTTAACGTCTTTCCCATAGTCTTTTTCACCTTCTTGAGCAGAGAGTCTGAGTCCATAAATAGCGACAGCTGGAGATGGGCTGTTGCCAAAAACATGCACCTTCATGCGATATTCTATGATGTCTTGAGTAGGGTCATTGTCCTTGAACCAAAGAAATCTCAAGAAGTTCCTGTGCTCTTCTTTTACTAGGAAACAATAGTACATTTGTTGTATGTCGGCAACTATAGCGATGGGTTCTTTACGGAATCTGATGAGGACACCGAGAAGTGTGTTATTGAGGTCTGGTCCTGTCAAAAGGACATCATTGAGAGAGACTCCCTCATACTGTGAACTGGAGTCAAATACCACTCGGATTCGTCCTGGCTTCTTAGGGTGGTAAACGCCGAAGATTGGTAGATACCAGCATTCTTCTTTTTCTTTTAGGGGTGGAGCTACTTCTGCATGATTGTTCTCAAACATCTTTTTCATGAATAAGAAGAAATGTTCCATCATCTCTGGTCTTTTCTGAAAGTTGCGTCTAAGTGAACAGAAGCGTTTTAAGGCTTGATACCTGTTGTTAGGAAGATGACGTCTCTGTGTTTTGAAAGGTAGTGGTGCAACCCAGGTGTTTGTTTTATCCTTGAAGAATCCTTGTTCCATTATGCCCAAGAAGGCCTCATCTTCAATAGAGGGAGCTATCTTGTGGTCTTCCTTTGTCCTCTGGAACACCGTGCACCCCAAGTGATCTTGGTCTTCACTGCAAGAGTGGTTCTCGGTTTCTGTAAAGTCAGGATATAGCACACTTGCCGGCTTCTCTCTTAGAAGGAATCTGTTAGGACAAGGCTGAAAGAGGGATGGACGTCCATTCTCCAAGGTATTTGTGTAAAGAGAATTCACTGTGGTTGGCTTGTGAACATTTCCTAGGCAAACATCACCTATGATGACCCACCCCAGGTCAAGCTTCTGAGCATATGGAGAACTATGAGGACCATTTATTTGTTTTCTTACCTTGCGGACTCTTATGATATCTCTCCCAAGGAGAAGTACTATTTGGGCCTTTGGGTCGAGTGCAGGTATGAGATGCACTATGGTCTTTAAATGTTCATGATGTAATGCTGCCTCAGGTGTAGGAATCTCTTCTCTATTGTTTGGGATCTGATTGCATTCAATCAAGGTAGGTAGTTGCAGGGATGCTTCACTATTTATGGATTCGACTTGGAAACCAGTAGCTCTTCTGACTTTTTCTTCACTCACACCAGCGCAAGTTTTAAGTGAATATGAAGAGCAGTGTCCTTTAATACTGAAGATATCAAAGAAGGCTGAGTTTGCAAGAGATCTATTGCTTTGGTCATCAAGGATGGCATACAACCTTACCGCTTTCTCTTTATGACCGATGGGGTAAACTGTAACAAGACAAATCTTGGAGCAAGATTTGTTACTAAGACCTTCTCCACAGACTTGGGTGCACTGGGGTGTCACTTCAGGAGGTACTGTGTCTCCCTCCTCCCCGCCGTGCTCTTCAGCCTGGTCTGGGGGTGTGATGGTCCATGGGGCTGGCCCAGGGTGTAAAGCTGTATTGTGCGCTTCACTGTTGCATTCCGAGCATTTGATGTTCGCTGTGCAGTCCTTTGCAAGATGAGAGGTTGAGGCACAACACCTGTAGCAAATGTGGTTTTCCTTGAGGAAAGTTCTGCGATCCCTGAGAAGTTTTCCTCTAAATCCTCTGCATTTCAACAATGAGTGTGGTTTCTTATGTAGAGGACATTCTCTGCATGGGTCCTTTGTGGAGATCGTCTCAGACTCTGTAGTACTGTAGGTTTTGTTTGAGGAGTCTATAAGAGACACACTGGTTTTGTGTACTGCAACCGGTGTACCTTTCATGTTACGAAGTGAGATAGGTTTACCTGATTTGGGGTAAGCGGTGTCAAACATCGAGAAGTTAAAGCTGGGATCATTCCTAGTTTTTGCTTGTTGGTGCACGAAGTCCATAAAGAAAGAGAATAAAGGGAACGAGACATCGTACTGTTGCTTGTACCTGGAGCCTTGAGCAATCCACTTCTCTTGCAGGTTGTACGGTAATTTTTGTACTATGGGGTTTACACCACGTGCAGTATCTAAGAATGCCAGACCTTGTAAGTCTCCTTCAGTTTTGGCAACTTGTAGCTCTGTTAACAGATCACTCAGTTCTCTTAGCTTCTGGGAATCTTTGTTTTGGATCTTAGGGAAATCCTCAATTCTTTTGAAAAGTGCGTTCTCTATCACTTCTGGTGAGCCGTAACACTCCTCAAGTCTCTCCCATATCATGTTTAACCCTCTGATTGGGTAGTTAATATTAATGTCTCTAATCCGCCTTGCATGCTCTGTTGACTCATTTCCTAGCCACTTGACAAGAAGATCTACTTCTTCACATGCAGACAGATCCAGATCTCTGATATTATTCCTGAATGATGATCGCCATGACCTATAGCTTTCAGGTCTGTCATTAAACTTGGAGAGTCCCTTGGTTATTAACTCACATCGGGCAAAGAATTTTAGAAAATCTGACATACCTGTATCTCTGTTTGACAGATTGTTGCTGTAATAGGCACCATCTACTTGTTCTTCCTTAAAGGGTTTGACCATACTGCGATCATTTGTGGGTTTGAATGCAGGTTGCATTGAGGGTTGATGTCCTATGGAACCGTCGACTTGTTCCATGCAGGGTCTTTGGTTAACTGAGGTCGCTTGTTGTATGACTGGAGTCTGTTGGAGCTCCTTAGCAGGGGTTGATGTCGCTCTTGGACCTGGATTTAGGCCGTCTTCTGACTTAGCATGTTGCAGTACGTAATCTGAAGTGCGTTGCGAGTTATTGTGAAGACTGGGTTCGGGCCTACTTATGTAGCTGAGTCTATCGCTTGTGAAGTTTGCTGCTTCCTCTAAAGCCTCTGCTTCTGCTACAGCAGCTGCAGCTTCTTTTTCCACAGTTAGCTTTTCTAGAGCTGCTTCCGTGCATGCTTTCTCTATTTTTAATTGTCTTTCTTGTTCGGCAAATGTCGCGCGGGTTTTGGCGGCCTCGGCCTTCGCGCGGGCAATGGCGACGGTGGAGCTGCTCAAAGATCTCCCTGAGCCTCTGGAGTTAACTGAGATGCGAGACCTTGTCACGAACTGTCCGGATTCCCTTGCTGACATGATGATGCTGTGAATGGGTTACCACACTTGCAACCGCTGCGGGTGGCAATGCTGCGTAGTTCCTCCTATCCAGCTTGTAAGAAGCCGTCGTTTCACTGTTCTGTCCTCCTTATGTGTGAAGGTACATAGCTTGACAGACAGCTAAACCTTTCTCGGCAATGAGTTGACAAAGAAGCAACGTCCAACTTTGTCTTTATTGCAAAGATATAAGAGGTGAAACTGAGGAACAGAAAATAAGGCGCTTAGTAACACTGTCTGCCATGTGACAAAGCATATTATATATTACAGTAAGGCAATGCACATATAAACACATGTAAGACATGTAGGTTACATAAAACACAGATGCATAAGATATAGACATGTGTGTAGACGTACCGACGATGCTATTGTGAGCCTGAATGTGAGGGTTGGATCCTACCAGCAGCGTGGTTACCACAGGAATGGAGTCTGTGATGAGGAAATGGCTGCTATGAGCAGGGCTGATGATGTAATCAGAGTTCATAGGCTACAAGCTATGGAAGCTGAAATGGGTCAAACTTCTACTGTGAAAAGATGCAGTGTATATAAACAGCCACTAGATGGAGCAGTTACACAACGAACAGAGAATTACAAACTGATAAGGCATACTAATAATGCCTAATTAACAAAGAACAAATTGCTGAAGGCATGACACCAGATGTTCTTTTATATGGACATTTGTAGTAAGCTCTGCATGGTTTGAGATTACCAGGTCCAGCAGAGCATCATTCCTAGTTGGGGCCTCTATGAACTGTACCATAAAATTGTCCTGTAGTAGGTTTAAAAACTTTTGCCCTTTAACTGATCCTGCAGTACCATTACTCCAGTCAATTTCCGGGTAGTTAAAATCCCCCATTATTATCACTGTCCCAGCCCTTGAAGCCCTTTCAATCTGTGCAAGGAGCTGAGTTTCCACCTCCTCATTAACAGTGGGGGGCCTATAACAATCTCCAATGATTATCTTTGTAGTACACACCCCCATGTGCAGTTCCACCCACATAATTCTTCAGCCTCATCACACTCTCCATCAACTAGGTCCTCTTTCACACTCGCTCTGAGATCACTTCTCACATAGAGACAGACACCACCAGCTTTCCTATTTACCCTGTCTCTCCGAAAGAGAACATAGCCAGGAATATTAATGACCCAGACATGTAACCTTTATTCGTCTACTCTGTCTCCACTTTGTTCTTTCCTATCTCCTTTCCAATTTCCAATTTCAAAATCCTATGAAATAACTCATACACATTGAGTCCTATCTTGTCTGTGTACAAGTACTTTATAACCTCATATTTTCTCAAAATGAATAAACCAGTGTATAAGATTGTTTTTCTACATTGGACTTTGCTTTTTAAGCTGTATAATGCACTGTTACCCATTTTAGATTTCTACATGCATGTGCTAGAAAACATAAAACAAGTTTAAGAATAAAATAATATCTATTTTGTGTGGCCAAGCTCTATGTTAATGGCTGCATTAAGTAGATGACACAACATACTAATTAATAGAGTCACCTATTAATGCAATGTTTAAGGCTTCATGCACACTAGAAAAGCTAAAAACTGCTTTAGAAACTCTAAATGTTAATGTTTTAGTGTTTTATGCTGGCATTTAGCAGGGTTTAGCCTTGTATGTATACTACATTTATTAGCTTCAGCTTCAAAGAGCGGGGCCACCATTGTTCAGGAGAGGGCCATGAAGCCAGCCCCCGCATCCTTAACAACAGATGAGTCATCAGCTGTCAGCAAGGTTCCCCTCCCAAAAACATTGTTGGCAATTAAAAAACGGGGTGGGGCTCTTTGGGTCTGGTATGGATTTTAAGGGGAACCCTGCCAAATCTTTTTAAAAACAGCGTGGGGTCCCTCTCAAAATCAATACCAGACCCTTATCCAAGCATGCAGCCTGGCAGGTCAGGAAAGGGGGGGATGAGCGAGTGCCTCCTCCTCCCTAACCATACCATGCCTCATGCCCTCCACATGGGGGGTGCTTTGGGGCAGAGCGGGTCCCTCCCAAAGCACCTTTTCCCCATGTTGATGAGGACAAGGGCCTCTTTCCCACAGCCTTGGTCGGTGGCTGTGGAGGGGGGGGAACCCCACGCCGTTTTTGTTTTAAATTTTAGCATGGGGTTCCCCTTAAAATCCAAAAAGGGTGTGGTATGGATTGAGGGGGGACCCCAATGCCATTTTGTTTATAATTTTTTTATTGCCGGCAAAAAATTTTTTTATAAAGCCTATGTGTGCATGAACACATGGGATAACATGCAGGGGTAGTTATAAAAAAAATCTGATGACCAAAACAGCAGCTGTAAAAATGCCCAGAGTGCATGAGGCCTAAAAATTAAGTGCAAATATTATCCTATGTATAACAGAACTTCAAATACATCTAGTTATTAATAATTTAATGCAAAACAAAAACCTGGCATTCCTCCATATTGTTGGTTGTCATGAAAGAAGATAAAATATAGTGCCTTATTCTTTTTAAAGGTTTTATTTAGAATGCATTTGTATTACACTCACATTGTTTTAATATAATGTGCGCTTTTTAAAATTGCAAGCATTCCTCTGTGTGTGCTCTGCACATTCTCTATACTCGCCGTGTGGTTCCTACTAGCGTTGTGATGTCAGAGCTCCTCCCCTACGCGTTACGCCACCAGGTCACGTGGCTTCATCAGGGAGGAATAAAGAGAGGAGGTGGAGGAAGTAAAAAGGAAAAAGACCCCTGGAGGACAGAGGGAGAAATCCATCCATCCATATCACGAACAGGGATCACCAAGCCTAAAAGACCCCCTGTGGGAAAAGTGAAATATTACTCCCTGCTACCTATCTTTTCTGGAATACGGTCACAGTTTGAAAAATACCCTACCTGTCCACATAAGGACACACAGCTGTTTTAGCCCTACTGCAAGGTTGGTCTAAAAATAAGGTGAGCACATATAAAAGAAAGGTGTATCCAGTTTCTGATCACAATCACGGAGTGGACATTTTTTTGGATTAGACATATTTGGATATTGTGATATTTTGAACACTATATATTTATTTATTTATTAATTCATTTATATACTTATATATTAATTCACATTGGAATTTTTCAAATCACTTCAATTTTTTTTATCATAAATACACATACAGTTGTGCTCAAAGGTTTACATACCCTGGCAGAAATTGTGAAATTTTGGCATTGATATTGAAAATATGTCTGATCATGCCAAAAAATTTACTTTTATTGAAGGATGTTGATCATATGAAGCCATTTATTATCAAATAGTTGTTTGGCTCCTTTTTAAATCATAATGATAACAGAAATCACCCAAATGGCCATGATCAAAAGTTTACATACCCTGGAATGTTTAGCCTTGGTAAAGACACACAAGGTGACACACACGGGTTAAAATGCCAACTAGAGGTTAATGTCCCACATCTGTGGCTTTGTAAATTTCAGTTAGTGTCAGTATATAAATAGTCAATGAGTTTGTTAGCTCTTACGTGAAAGCACTGACTAGGCTAGATACTGAGCCATGGGGATCAGAAAAGAACTGTCAAAAGTCCTGCATAACAAGGTAATGGTACTTTATAAAGATGGAAAAGGACATAAAAAGATGTCCAAAGCCTTGAATATGTGAAAAATAAACAGCGCAAAATAGATATTATTAAATAACAAAATATCAAAACCCCATTTTTCACTTAGTACATATTTGTGTCAAAAAACTCATTAAAAGTCCCTTGTGGTGCAAAATAAAGACCTCCAAATCAAATTCTTAGCCTTCCACCTTTCACCCGTGCACACCAACATCAAATGCACTCACCAGATTAAGGTGAATGTAGAGCCTTTGGGATTTTAATAGGGAATCCCACGCCCTCTTTCCATCCACTCAAAATTAGCCTCCCAAAGATAGGATCCTCTTTCAGGTCCTCACCGTGGTCTCCTCGCTTCCTCCACCGTGTTCTCAGAGAAAAAAATTTACATAGTGTAATATTGCCAAGATCATTCTGATCCTATATTGAACAAACTCCAGGCCACTCACATTTCAAATGAATAATAAAAGCACATTTATTGGGCCCAAGACAGCCAGATAATCACAGCCAGCAAATCCTCCAGGGTTCCCACATCAATCTTTGGGAGGCTAATTTTGAGTGGATGGAAAGAGGGCGTGGGATTCCCTATTAAAATCCCAAAGGCTCTACATTCACCTTAATCTGGTGAGTGCATTTGATGTTGGTGTGCACGGGTGAAAGGTGGAAGGCTAAGAATTTGATTTGGAGGTCCTTATTTTGCACCACAAGGGACTTTTAATGAGTTTTTTGACACAAATATGTACTAAGTGAAAAATGGGGTTTTGATATTTTGTTATTTAATAATATCTATTTTGCGCTGTTTATTTTTCACATTTCACTTGTTTGTGTATTCACAATTTTTGTACAGCAGCAATTTAGAAGAGTGATTTATTTATTCATTTATTTGATCTTGATTGGCGCAGGGATATATTTTTTCTTTTAATAAAGCCTTGAATATGCCAATTAGTACTGTTAAATCACCTATTAAGAAGTGGAAAGTTTGGGGATCTCTTGATACCAAGCCAAGGTCAGGTGGACCAAGAAAGATTGCAGCCACAACTGCCAGAAGAAATGTCCGGGATACAAAGGGAAACCCATAGGTAACCACAAGAAAAATACAGGCTGCTTTAGAAAAAGACAGTGTGATTGTTTTGAAGGAGCACAATATGATGACACTTGAACAAAAATGAGCTGCATGGTCGAGGTGCCAGAAAGAGGCCTTTACTGCATCAATGACACAAAAAGGCCTGGTTAGGCATGTCAAGGTGTTGTCTGGCATATTGTAACTGGGCTTTTTTGTGGCATTGGTGCAGTAAAAAGGGACAACAGCAGTCACTCTCCTTCACCGGCCGGCACACTGTGATAGCCCACAGTCCCACTCTGTAGGTGCGGGGATAGATTGGGATGTCTATTGCTGGAAAGGATGTCTCTTTGATGGATTGGGATGTTTCTTTGCTGGATGGAATGTCTCTTTGCTGGATTGTGATGTCTCTTTGCTGGATGGGATGTCTTTTTGTGGGATGGGATGTCTCTTTGATGGGTTGGGATGCCTCTTTGCTGGATGGATGTCTCTTTGCTGGATGGGATGTCTTTTTGTGGGATGGAATGTCTCTTTGATGGGTTGAGATGCCTCTTTGCTGGATGGATGTCTTTTTGCTGGACTGGGCTGTCTCTTTGCTAGATGGGATGTCTCTTTGCTTGATGGGGATATCTCTTTGCTGGATTGGTATGTCTTTTTTCTGGATGGGGATGTTTCTTTGTTGGATTGGGATGTCTCTTTGTTATATGGGGATATCTCTTTGCTGGATGGGGATGTCTCTTTTCTGGATTGGGCTGTCTGTTTGCTATATGGGGATGTCTCTATGCTGGATTGGATGTCTCTTTGCTGGATGGGGATGTCTCTTTGTTGGGTTGCATAGCTCCCAACTGTCCCCGAGTTTGAGGGTCTGTCTCTCATTCGGAACAAAGTCCCTCTGTCCCTCTTTTCTCCTCATTTGTCCCTCATTTTAGTCTGATCTATATAGTTGTATATAAAATGCACTACTTAGCTATGAAAAAGTGTTGCAAAGTTCTAAACTTTTCATCCAATTTCTAAATTGCTGCATATTTGATTTCCAAAAGCCAATATAAAGGAACAGTTGTACAATCCTCCTATGGAGGGCATGGCAGGGTGTGTGTCCTATGCCTACATACTTTTGCTAATAGGTGTCTCTCATTCTCATATCAGAAAGTTGGAAGGTATGGGATTGGGCTATCTCTTTGCTATATGGGGATGTCTCTTTACTGGATTGGGTTGTCTGTTTGCTATATAGGGATGTTTCTTTGCTGGATTGGGATGTCTCTTTGCTATATGGGGAGGTATTTTTGCTGGATTGGGATGTCTCTTTACTATATGGGGATGTCCGTTTGCTGGATTGGGATATCTCTTTGCTGAATTAGGCCATCTCTTTGCTGAATATATAGGGAGCACTGTGATTAGAGTGAAAAGAGAGGGCATGACTGCAAGGGGCACTGTGATGGGGGTCTGTGATTTCTAGGGGCACTGTAATGTAAAGGAGCACTGTGGTATAAAGGAGACTGCACTGTAAAGGGGCACTGTAATGAACACAGTGCCCCTTTACAGTGCAGTCCCCATTATATCACAGTGCACCTTTATATTACAGTGCGGAGGACCAACTCTGAATATTTCGTCACCAACTGCCCCCACGAAAGCCCTTCCCTCCCACCCTCGGAAAAATTGGCTGCTCAGTCTAAAATTCCTGGGTCTATTTTTGTCCCTCGTTATAGATAAAGTTCATCCCTGGTCTTCACCAAGATGACTGGGGGTTCTGTCTGGGTTCAATATGGCATGTGCTTGTGTAATGTAACATACCTGTTGATAGAGCCTGAAGCGCAGAGATGAGCCTCTCTCACAGCTCTGGCTCAGAAGCCCTGGTAAAGTAACAGGGAACGCCAGAGCACAGAGGAATGAGTGCCAGATGAGTCTTCTGCTGACAGATGCTGATGTGCTTTAGGGCACGCAGGAATGGCTGTAGGCATCCTAGCAGAAGGATAGGAGCTGGCGACAGGCACAGAGCAGCTGGTGCAGGTGCAGGAAGGAGAACCAAGGCACAGTCAGACAGTCCAGATCAGAAAATAGTGGGTAGATCAGTTACAAACAGCAGGTAGAAGCATAGTCCAGAGGCAAGCTATGGTTGGTATGAGCATCATGCAGGCAGTGTCAGGAGCAGATGAGGTTAGCAACAGAAAATCAGTACACGAACAGATACACGGATGCTCAGGAATGTAGTAGACCAAACAGTACTGACCCAGAGAACTAGTGCAGTTTAAGTAGCCTGCCTGGTGCCAATGCCTATGTGAATGGCCATAAAGTCCCTTAGATTCATGCAGCTGCGTACATGTATGCGCCTTTCCTGGTAGGTAATGAACGTCATGCAGGATGATAATTAGAACACTTAAGCACATCATATCTCCATGCGTATACAATAATGTATGTGAATATGCCAACATATATGCAGTGTCCTGTACACCCATGCTCCACAATGCTTTCATTGATATACTGCAGTGAAGAAATCACCTGCATGAACAGTCATGGCAGTACAGACCTGTGTGTGATCTTGTTGCCATACTTCATACCTCACACTATGGCCACAAGTGTCATGGTTTAGCTTGCAGTTTCCTGCTCCTTGATGCAGTGCTTCTGCTAAACCTGTGATCCTATTCACATGTGCTGCTCACCTATGTTCACTATGGCTGTCATCTGCTCTACTGTGGAATTATATCCCTTTCCCCTTTATCATTGCCTGGAACACCTCCCTGTCTGCTTCCCTATATAAGACATGCTCAGAGCAGCCCGAGGAACTTCCTAGTCTCTTTGAGCTCCCGGTTTGCCTCGCATTACTTTCCGTGTACCAACCCTGTTTTCATCTACTGTTTTTGCTTGCCTACCACCTGCCCTGACCTTGGCTTGTTTCCCGGGTCCTCTCCAGTCTTCTGCCATCTGTACATTGTTTACATGGGTGATCTCTGCATCGTCAGCTGGGCATACCTAGGGGCTACAACCTGGTTCCAGCTTGCTGCAAGTCCATCCCCACCATCAGGGGCCCTGGTGAAGAAGCAGGCTGGGGCTTAGACTCTGTGCCCTGAGGAAATCCAAGTTGATGCTCTACAAGGGCTCACTACCACAGAAACCTGAAAATGAGATCCTGCACATGCTCTGTAGTGACTGGTCTGTATTGCCGCTACCTGAGCATACAAGGTATCTCGCCACCATATTCTGATACAGAATCCTGCATATGCTTACCCTGTAGTGATCAGTCACTGCTTTCACCATTCTTCTCTATCCCCTCACTACTCTGCAACACCCATTCTTCCAGCCCTCTGTCACAACTTTGAACCCCATGCACCCTGGGCACTCGCCCATACAACTCTGCTACACTCCCACCCCTACTCTTACCACTCACACCTGCCCACCTCACTGTCCTCCCTGCTGTCACCACTCCCCCCCCCCCACCACCACTACCACTCTGAAGACCCCAAACTCTCACCATACTACCAGCACCATTTCAGACCTCCTCTCCTTCAAACCTACTGTTTCTGTTGCACTTTCCACCACCTCAGTGCACCTGCTTTCAACACCACAGTTGCCATCATCCCAACCCCCATGTCCCCAGTCTTACCCAATCCGGAATGGGTACACTTTGTGCTTATGCATAAGGTCATATGATTTTATTTAGGATATTGTTGGCAATAATATCCGATGTAAAAGCTTGCCAATACACTTTATTTATTTAATACAGGTACTTACTGTATATGGCGCCATCAATTTACACAGCACTTTACATATATATTTTACATTCACATCAGCCCCTAACCCTCAAGGAGTGTACAGCCCCTAACTTTCAGTCATACATACACATACTAGGGCCAATTTATACAGGAGCCAATTCACCTACCTACCAGTATGTCTTTGGAGTGTGGAAGGAAACTGGAGTACCCAGAGGAAACCCACATGGGCACAGGGAGAACATGCAAGATCCATGCAGGTAGTGCCATGGTTGGGATTCAAACCAACAATCCTAGTGCTGCTAGGTGGAAGGGCTAACCACTTAGCCACTGTATGCATGTCAAATTTGTGGTAGAGTTAAAGTGTACAGAGCAAATGAGGACAAAGACACTGGGTGGTAAAAGCCTCCTGTGTGCTAACAAACAAGGACACAAGTGACTCCTGCCAAACTTCCATGGTGGCTCCTGCTGTCTAGGGTTCTTGGTATTCAGGGCCAAGTGTGGACATCTAAGTTAAACGCTGTACACATGTATTGTTTACATCTGTACAACATTAACCACTTGACCTCTGAAAGGTTTTACCCCTTTCATGACGAGTCCATTTTTTTTGCTATTCAACACTGTGCTACTTTAACTGGCAACTGGTCATGTGACAATGTATGAGAATGACATTTATATTGTTTTTATACAAATAGAGTTTTCTTTTTGTGTTATTTGATCACCACTGGGTTTTTCATTTAAAAAAAAAAATTTTATTCTTTCTGTTATAAAACATATCCAATAAAATCTAATTTCTTCATACATTTAGGCCAAAATGTATTCTGCTACATGTCTTTGGTTAAAGGATAAGTTCACCTTTTGACCAAAAATAATAAATGCACATTTTTTTTGCAGGTAAAATAATGTGCATTTATTATTTTTGGTTGCAGGGGCCTGTAAGGCATTGCACCAGCGATCAGCAGATTGTTGGTGCCATGCAGGTCTCCTGCACACCTGTTAGTATATTTGCTTGTCCATATGAGATGTACAGACAAGCAAATATACTGACAGGAAGATTCAATTTACTACAATGGCGCTCCACAGCACCCTGGTAGTTCATTGAGAACTTCAAGCTGACAGCCGCTAAGGCTGTCGGGACTTGTAGTTCATTCAGTTCTGCAGCATTGGGAACATGTTACATGTTCAACCCTAAAAAGTGTAAATTAACCACTTCAAGTCCAGACACTTTCACCCCCTTCCTATCCAGGCCAATTTTCAGCTTTCAGTGTTATCACACTTTGAATGACAATTGCGAGGTCATGCAACACTGTACCCATATGAATTTTTTAGCATTGTTTTGAGACAGATAAAACTTTACTTTGGTGGTATGTATTCACCACTGAGATTTAATTTTTTTTGCTATATAAATGAAAAAGTCCAAACATTTTGAAAAAAAAATTGTTTTTCTTATAAAATTTTGCAAATAAATAATCTTTCTTCATAAATCTTGGCCAAAATGTATTCAGCTATCTTTTTAGTAAAAAAAATTATAACCCAAAGTAGTCTATACCCAAAAATTATAATTTTTTTTAAAAAAAATGTTTTTATTTTATTTTTTTATATTATTATTGATGTTTTTTTTTTTTTTACATACTGTCACCCTAGCAGTACAGTACAGTACGGTGCCGCGCACTCCCAGGGAGAGCGCACAGGCAGGAAAGCGGGAGGACATTTATAAACGGCCACCCTCCCCTGCACTGCTCCTGTCCGGCCCTTTTATATACGTGTACTGGACGGGAAGTGGTTAATTGATTTGTGTGAAAGTTATAGCGTCTACAAGCTATGATATATATATATATATATATTATATATATATATATACACACACTGTATATTTGAAAATTGATCAGTCCTGGTGTACTGATGGCATAGCTCATTTCTCAAGGCCATAAAAATACCAGTACAGAACAAACACCCCCCAAATGACCCTTTTTGGTAAACAGTCTGAGGTATTTAGTAAGAGTCATTGCAAGTTTTTTGAACTTGTAGCTTTTTTGTCACAATTATTTGGAAAATTAAGAAATTAAATACATTTAATTTTGTTTCACATTTTTTTTTGCATACTGTCATGTGTGCAGTACAGTGTCATCATATGATTAGTGTGGCAGTGATCAGGGGTACAGACTGGTGACAGTATGTTTAAAAAAAAGAAAGATCTCTTTATTCAATTTTTTATAAATATTTTCTCCATTTTTTCTTTTTTTTTTACTTTTTTTTTTAATTTTTGTCAGAGTAATTCAGTATCACCACAATGACACTACTGCTCTGGGGAGTGATCAGGGTTTTTTTTTTAAAAAACACTTTGATTGCTGTTACAGTGGTGATCACTGTAACAACAATGTTTTGAACTGTCATGAATGGGTTACATTCATAACAGCTGTGATTACTATTGCTTTGTCATTGGCCCACAGTTTTCACATAGTACAGGGTGCTGTGATTGGCTCAGGTACCATGTGATAGCTGTGGGCCAATCACAGCATCACTATAGGAATTACAGCTGTTATGAATAAAATTCAGATTTGAACACACCATATATTTTTTTTTTTTATAATTTAAATATTTATTGATTTTCATTTTAAATACATTCCATCATCATAACATACAAACATATATATATATCTATACATTATATTATCCAACGTTTCCACTTTATTTACTCTATTCCAACTTCCCCCCCCCCCCTCCTCCACCCCCACCCTAATCCCATCTTCCTACTTTTCCTTTTCTCTGCATCATTTTATCTCAGCAAGTACAATTTTCCTATTATTTTCTTTAATCTTTCCTATATTTCATATATAACTTAGCTTTTTCCCAGTTCTCCCATTTCCTATTATAGGTCTCCATCCTATCTTCCTGGGCATAACACAACCTTTCCATCTTTTTAATCTGCTCAACTCCTTCAATCCAGTCTTCTTCCTTCGGCGCCTCTATTTGCCTCCAGAACCTGGGTATCAGAGCTTTTGCAGCATTTATGTAGCACCATATCCCTGATTTTTTATATTTATTAACTGATATATCCATGTTATGCAAAATACACACTTCTGGGTCTAGGCCAATGTCTATTTCTGTTATTTTTCTTATCAAATGGGTTATTGTCTTCCAGAATGCCTGAATTTTTGGGCACCCCCACCATATGTGATATGTTGTGCCTATTTCACCACATCCCCTCCAACACCACGGTGAACTCTCTACACACATCTTATTTTCTACGTTTGGTGTAATGTGCCATCTTGTCAAACACTTATATTTCATCTCTACTTCTCTCATAGAAATGTTTTCGTGGGTTAATCTATAGATTCTCCTCTGCTTCTCCTCATCTATCACGCTTCCCATATCATTTTCCCATTTTGTTATATATGTTGGCTTTGTGTTTGTATCTAATTCAGTGAGTATTTTATATACCTTGGCAATCCCGTGCTTCCCATCACCTTGTACTCCCAAAACCTTTTCAAACAAGTTCCAATTGTCTCTTGTCCTTAAAGGTTTTGGCAGACTTCCAACAAAACTCTTCAATTGAAAATACCTCCACTCGTCTAATTTAGTAAAAATCTCACCCTCTTTTTTTTTCAATTCCCTGAATGATCCTATTTTATCCCCCACCAAAATATCTCTTACTTGGACCTCTTCCTTTTTAAACCACCTACCACCTATTTCTTCTCTACCAGGGGGGAAAAACTCCGTGTTTTTTAGTGAAATCAGTGTTGAATTAAAAGTCCATTTCAAACTTTTGTGTAAATTATCCCAAATTTTTAAAACATTCAAAGTGTATGTATTTACATTATCGTTTAAACCCCTATACTGTGTTGGTACCCATATCACCTTACCCAAATTTGTTCCACTGAGTTCATTCTCTATTCTCACCCAACTTTTTTTATAGTTATGTTTCAATCTATAGTTCTTGCCAATATTACAGCTTTGTAATATCTTTTAAAGTCTGGGAGCCCTAAACCACCTCTTTCTTTCCTCCTACTCAACAACTCATATGACAATCTTGGTTTTTTATTCCTCCATATGTATTTTGTTATCAGTTTCTTAATTACCTTAAAAAAGATCTCTGGGAGTTTAATTGGTATCATTTGATATCTATACATGATTTTTGGTACTATTATCATTTTTACCAGGTTAATACGGCCTATCCATGTCGGAATTCCCTCCTGCAATATCTTTAATTCCTCTCTAATCTCGTTAATCAATGAAATATAGTTTAATTTATATAGATGTTTATATGAAGCTGTGAGTTTTACTCCTAAGTATTTTATATTTCTATCTTTCCATTTAAAGGGAAATTCCTTTTGTATTTTTTCTTTTTAATTTTTTAAAATGTTTATATTTAGAATCTCCATTTTTGTTGGATTAATCTTTAAATTTGACAATTCTCCATATTCCTTTAATAGCTTCATTAAGTTTGGAAGTGTTATCCTGGGGTTTCCTACGTAAAACAACAAGTCGTCAGCAAAAGCGGCGACTTTGTGTTCTGTGTCCCCTATCTGGATTCCCTTTATATCTCTATTCAGCCTTATCGTTGACAGCAGTGGTTCTAATGATATAACATACAACAGTGGGGACAGTGGACATCCCTGTCTTGTACCGTTTGACATCTCGATGGGTTCTGACCTCTCCCCATTCACCACAACAACTGCAGAGGGGTATCTGTACAACTTTCCTATCCACTCTCTCATCCTGGGCCCAATTCCCATGACTTCCAGCGTATCCATCATAAATCTCCAGTTCACTCTATCAAATGCTTTTTCAGCGTCTATAGAGAGTAGCACCACCGGTTCTTTTCCCTTTTTACTTTTTTGGATCAACATCAATGATCGTAACCCATTATCTCTACCCTCCCTCCCGGGAACAAAGCCCACCTGGTCCTCATGTATCCATTCCGGCATCAGCTCTTTCAATCTATTTGCCAAGACCTTTGCATATAGCTTAGTGTCAGTGTTTAATAATGAAATAGGTCTATAGCTCGAACACTGTGTAGCATCTTTTCCCTCTTTTTGAATAAGCACCATTTGAGCTTGTAGCGATTCTTTTCTTACTTCCATCTCTCCACCTAATGCATTCATATAATTTCTAAGTTTTGGTACTAAAATTTCACTATATTTTTTATAATATCTCACGGTATACCCATCTGGTCCTGGACTTTTCCCAGACACTGTACCCTTCAAGGCTAATTTTATTTCATCTTGTGAGATATCTGCATCAAGGGAGTTCAATTGGACTTCGCTTAATTTTAATAACCCAGCCATCTCTAGATTTTTCTTTCTCTTTAGATTCTTCACACTTTCTAAATTTTCTGTTTCTTGCAGGGGATTTATGTTGTACAGATCTCTATAGTATTCCATAAAAACTTTGGTGATTTCTCTATTTGAGTGTTTCAGGTTCCCCTTAACATCTTTTATTTTTTCTATATAATTTCTATTTTTCTTTTTCCTCAGGGCCCTCATCAAATATTTTCCCGGTCTTTCTCCCCATCTATATCTCTCACCCAAGACTCTATTATATACTTTTCTCCTCTCCTCTTCCATTACAGCTTCTAATTCTTCTTTCTTTTTTTTTAACTTCAGCTCTATTTCTTTTATTATTCTATTCTTATGTTGTTGTTCTAATATACTTATTTCTTCTAAGAGCCCACTCATTTTCTCTCTTCTTTCTTTTTTCTTTCTTGCCCCAATCGCTATCAATATTCCTCTTATATATGCCTTATGAGATTCCCACACTGTAACTATAGACACATCACCTGTCTCGTTCTCCTTGAAATACCGTTCAATCTCTTCCCCTACTTTCTGGGCTATTTACTTTTCTACTAATAATGTCTCATTCAATTTCCATCCCAGCCCTCCTGTTTTCTCCTTCCCCCATTCCAATTTCATTGTAACTGGGGCGTGATCCGATAAAGATATTGTCTCTATTTCAACTTGAACTAGGTGGTCAATTAATTGATGTTCTATAAATATGTGGTCTAATCTTGAGTACCTCTTATGCATGTTTGAAAAAAAGGTATAATCTCTATCTTGCATATGTGTAATTCTCCAGGCATCTACCAATTGACTTATATGTAGTTCTTTTTTCAAGAGTTTCAGGGCCCTACTTCCTTCTCTCTGTACATGGGAGGTAGCGTCCTTTTGTGGTTCCATACAAAAATTAAAATCCCCTGCGAGGATCAGGCGTCCTTTTTTAAAGTCCATCAACTTCCTCAGCACTTTTTTCAGGTATATCTCCGGGCTTTTATTAGGACAGTAAATATTGGCCAGTGTACATTCGATCTCCTGTAACTTTCCCTTTAAGAACAAGAATCTCCCCTCTGGGTCTGTCATTCTATCTTCCAGCTCAAACCTAGTATTCTTTGCCATACCTATTGCAACACCCTTCGCTCTCTTAACCGGGGAGTCTGCATAATACCATGTTGGGTGATTTCTAGACCCCAGCCTAATGTTCGATTCTATCTCAAAATGTGTCTCCTGTAGAAATACTACTGAGGCTGCTCTATGGTGTAGTTCTTTAAACAATCTAAATCTTTTCCCAGGGGAGTTCAACCCATTTACATTATATGTTATAAACTGAATCTCTTCCATCTTCCATAAATCTTCTCTTCCCCTCCTTCTCCCTTCTTACTTGCTTTTATATCTTTTTTTATTTTGCAGGAAAAATATCCCCCCTCCCCACCAACCCACCCCCCCAACCTTCCACCTCCCCCCCTCCCCCCTCCCCTCCCCCCTCTTTTTCTCTTTTTAGGCCTATCATTTGCCTATTGATCATTTATGGAAATAAATTCCACTTTTGATCTAATCCTTGGGCTAAAAACTCTGGGTATGGACATCTTTCCCCTTGTCTGACCTCCCCATAGCTCCCCTAGTCCCTCTTGGGTTCATCTCCAGTTCAATAAGACATGGGCAATAGGGTGAGGGCAGGCCAATGTAGAGGAAGAAAAAAAAAAAAAAAAAAAAGCCTTATCTTTCCTCCACCACCTCTCCCCCCCCCCCCGCCCCCAGTCTCTTCCCCCCCACAACTTGCCAGTCCTCTTTTCTCTTCATTCTAATTTCCCATTGGACTTCTTCCCAGCCTGGGATCTCCATTCTTTGTATTTTTAAACTGTCACAAAAATATTTCAAGTCTTCTGGAAACCTGAGGTACGCCGTAACCCCGTTTTTCCATCCTATTAAACATTCGGGAGTCCCCCATCTATATTGCACATTATGTTCTTTCAACCTTTCCAATAGGGGTCTCAAAGATCTCCTTCTCCACAGGGTCTCTGGGGCCAAGTCCGCATATATCTGTATGTCTCCTCCTTCATACTTAATAACTGATTTTCCCTTGATCTTCTTCCAAATTTTTTCTTTATCTCGAAACTCATAAAATTTAACTATAATGTCTCTCGGCCTTTCTTTCCCCAGGTATCTCTGGATGTTTCCTTTTCTAAAAATTCCTTCTATTTTAGTCCTTTCCATTTCGGTGCTGTCTGTTATAGTATTTAATATTTTACAGACCACTTCTTGCAGGTTTTCTCCCTTTGAGTTCTCTGGGACCCCTCGTATCATAACGTTTCTCCTCCTGTCTCTGTTTTCTTGTATCTCAGCTTTATATATCAGTTTTTCTTGGGCTTTCCCTATGTTAATTATCACTTTTTCTAGCTCAGAGATAGCCTGGGTCTGATTTTTAACTTTCTCCTCCGTTTCCTCCACTCTCACCAACAGGTGTCCCAGATCACTTCGGATATTTACCATTTCTTGTTTTATTGTTTTCTCCAGTTCTTTAAACATTTCTGCCATTTCTTTTTTATTAGGTATTTGTAGGTCTTTTTCCGTCTCTATATTTCCTAATGATTGCTGATTGCTGGTGTCCAGGCCTAATGATACTCTTGGGCTATTTTCCATGCTGAAATCTGCTTCTCCTCTTTCAATCCTATTCTGGGATCTTTCTGGGGTTACGTTCCCTTGGGAGGTATATTTTTTAATTGTACCAGTCTGGGACCCTTTAGGCCCACTTCCTTTTACACTTTTATTTTTCATTTTCTCTATAGCTTTTATTCTTTGTTCCTCTTTTATAAATTCATAGGTTTGGAGGGGAGAGAATCAAAGTTCTTATATACAAGTCTCTGCACTGTCCCCCGGCTGGTCTTTTTGGGCTGTTCTTTCCACATATCTTTTTCCCCCTTTTTTGCAGTCACCGGGGGTCCCCCCTTTCTCATTACCCCCTGCTTCCCTTTAGGGGACCATGTAATACATCACAATTAGTGTATAGTAGGTTTCAACTTTAGTCACTCACCCTCCTCGTGTGTTTCTTCCTGTGACCGCGCTGAATGCTCTCACCTTCATGTCGCCTAGGGTCTTTGTTCTCGGAGGGGGGGGGGACCCTCCAGGATCTCTTTGGATCTTCCGTTGACCAGGGCTTCAGTGGGTATCCTCTTGCCTTGCTTTATGTCTGGGGGTCTCGGGGGAATAGGGGGAGGATGAGTCGGTCTCCGGCCAACAGGTCCGCTCTGCTCTCCCACCGCAGAACGCCGGCCGGCCGGCTTCCTGATCTCCCAGGAGTGCTTTGCGGCCGGTCACGTGGTCGCGCCAGCTTCCCAGCGTCCGGGCACCCTCTCCCCGCTAGTCTCCAGCCGCTCTCCGCTTCTCCTCCCACAAGCTTCTACCTCTCGTCCCGGGGAGCCATCGGGCCAGGGTAAGAGCCAAGCCGCAAGGCTTTTCACATTTCTCGGGAGGTACACAGGGGACCTGGGGAGGTCAGACAACGGAGCTCCGTCCGAGAGCTCCTACATAGAGCTCTCCTCTGCCGCCATACTCAGGCTCCGCCCCAAGTTAGTTTTTTTTTTGAACACACCATATTTTGCACCAGTGTACATGAGTCCTTTTAACAGACAAGAGAGCCCTTATGGTTCAAATCATTATCGGCAGATTTAGCATCTTGTGCCAATTGGTGCAAAATACCGTTCAAAATCAACAACCTCTTCAGACAAAGATTTAAGTCAATCATCGTCAAAAGCCACTTCAAATCTGGCTTGATTACCCACGACAGTAGACCCTGCCACCCTAGACCTTATATTGACAGCGCCAGCCAAAAAAATGCTAGAGGCCAGGAAGAGACAACAGGAGCATGTGGAAGCGCAATTCTTCTTTCCAAAGCTGGCTAAGACTAAGACTACCTTCTCACATGGGATGCCCATAAGCACTTTTGAGGGTGCACCCACCCAGATTGGAGTAGTGGGTGCCAGACTTTCAACAGAGACTTTTCTCTCTAAGGTGGGCAGAAGACATCCAAGATCTTTGGTTTACATAGACTGATGACTTGGGCCACAATTGGGCATTCAAAATTCAACCTCTTACATCCTTTTTAGAGACCCAGATGTCAAGGTCCTACCTTTTCCCTGAGGTTATGTTGCTCCATGTGCTGGTGTCCATCTTGGATTTCTGCTGAGCATGGTGGGAATCCTTTTATGCCTTCAGGTCTCTGAGGTCCATCCCCCAGAGGGGTGTGGCTGATGACATATAAGCCTGTGGTCCGCACATGCTCTTTGCACTTGTGTCTTGTGTCTTTGTGTTGCTATTACTCTGTTCTGACTCTCGTGACGCTCCTGGATTCTGACTCGGCTTGTTACTCGACTATTCTTTGCGTTCTCCTTTGATCTGACCCTCTGTTGCTGAACCCGGCTCGTGACCTGTGATTCTCGTCTGCTGTCCTGTACCGTTTTGTCCCGTTGTTGTTGACCCGGCCTGTCTGACTACTCTTTTGTCTTTTCCACCAGCTACACGCCATTGGCGGCGGCCATTACCGCAGATTAGGTGTCTCGGGGGCCGCGACCTGGTTCCTGGCTGCGTCAAGTCCATCCCCACCATCAGGGGCCCTGGTGAAGGGCAGCCTGGGACTTAGACTCCGCGCCCTGAGGGACTTCGGTCTGTGGGTGGTGGTTGTCGTCAGCCAGTGCGTTACATTGTTAGGCCTGCCTGTCCGTTCCTCGGCCCCTGCCCTGACACCAGATACCTTCCAGCTATCTAAAGAAGCAGGGGAACTCTTCCAATATGTAGCAGACCTTCTACCAAAGCATGCTACCTTGAGAGCCATGGAGAAGAAGGTGTTTTATTCTCCCAGATTCCTGATAAAAAAAAACATGGACTGTCACCCCATTCAGAATAAAAAGAAGTAAAACAAGTGAATCTGCAATGAATCCTTCAAGATGGAGTCACTGCGATCCATGCTATTTGCCATTAGGTGACTGATTTCTAAAAATACACCAATCTGACAACTTCTTGCACATTCCCATTAGAAAGTAATTTCAATGACTTTTACACTTCTGCATAGCAGGCAAACATTTCCAGTTCAAATGCCTTCCTTTTTGGGATTTCAACTGCACCCAGGACATTCATAAAACTATTGTTATTAGATATTGTTCTCCTTGGGGACTGGGGAGTAAGAATTTACCACTACTTTGATGACTTTGATGATATTCTCTTGTTGGCCCAGAACCCAGAAACCCTACAGCACCACAAAGACATCAGCCTCCAGACCTTCCAAGAGTTCAGATTGTTGATCAACTGGCAAAAGAGGCAGTTAATCTCTACGCAGTAAATTACCTTTTTGGGGGCAATTCTAAACACAATGAAGCATTCCATTGAACTGCCAGAGGAAAAAAATCAGCCATATCTTCTTCCACATCAAGTTTGCCATGACAGTCTCTCACCTGATGGCCTCGCAATGCCCAAGTTTGATAGGTTCAGTGTCTGCAACCATCCCTATTGTCAAGTGAGTCCACTGGCTTCTCAGACTACTGCAATGGGATTCCTACACCAATGGCACAGAGCCTGCCCATGTCAGAGAATCAGGGTGATCCCACAAATGAGAACATCATTATAGTAGTGGATACATTCTTCTAACCTCAGCAATCATCACTCAGTAGTTTCCTCAGGCATGAATATGGTCAGATTGGATGTCAGCCATCAGGGCTGGGTACACACTGCCCATGCACAATGTAGTGCAGGGGCAGTGGAGTTTCTCACCCATCTCCTTTCTCCTTAGTGTCTAACATCCTGAAGGTCAGGGCCTCCTTCCTTGCACTTCCAACCTTGTTTCCACTCATTTGCAACACCAGAGTGAGACTCCAGTTAGACATTCGCATAGCGGTTACCTATTTCAGGCATCAGGGTGGAAAGCAGAGCCACATGATTATCATTTGTATGAGTGGTCCCTTTACCAGTCAATTTTCCACTCCATAAGGCAGCTCTGGTTATTCCAGAGATAGATTTAATGGTAGCTCCGTGGAAAGCCAATTGAAACCATTTTATATCCCGTTACCCATTTACAGAGGCTGGAGGGGTGGATGCTCTGTCACACTCACAGGACTTTACCCTGAGATTTGTGCTCTTACCCATGCTGATGATAATAAGGTTCCTGAGCAAACTGAGACACAAGACTATGACAACGTTTACCATTGCACTGTACTGGCCATGGAGACCCTGGTTCTCTGCACTCTTGGAACTGATCACAGTGGCACTGAAAATGCTGTCTACCAATGAGGATCTGCTCTCTCAGAGTCCTTTTCATCACCTTTAGACTAATAGTAAAAAGTAAAGGATAAAACAGACACTCAACCCTAGTTCCAGTTTAATACAACTATTCCTATATCAATAAGACTTACAATAGTGTTATCTAATGAAATTGACAAAAATGCATAGAAGCCCTGCTAATTAGTTATTTGGTCATGGGTAATCCTATGAAGCCGGCATCTCTTATGGGGTGCAGAGATCCAATGCTGCCTGGATGACTAAAGAGGGAAGCTCCGAGATCATGTAGATAAAAAGAGAAATCCAACTCAAAAAGGTCATAGTGCAGTAAATATACAGTATATGAGTATTTATTATTTTAAAACTATGTAAGTATACTCAGAAACATGGTGAAGCAGCGAGCATGTAGTGTAGTATACTGGCAGCCGATGTGACCACAGGTCTGTTCCGAGGCTCAGGAGTGCTGGAGAAGCCCGGCTTGGCTGGATGGGACTCACAATGCAACTCTGGGATAGCTCTGCTGGCTCCATGCCTGCCGTTGTCAGTGCCTACACACCTCCTGGATGATGCCACATGCTGGGGTGCTGAGATACTGGTACAGAGAAACACGTGTTTCTGGGGGGGGTCCCTTTTCAGCAGTCTTTTGAAATTAAGAGGTGGAGACTGGAGGGAATGGCAAAGTAATCCAAACCCTTTTACAGTCAAGGTAATCTTCCACATGTTCATCATATCTAAGGATAAATAATAGTTTTCTGATCAGAACGAGTTTGTCCCTGTGCATCCAAAAGATTGGATATTCTGGAATTTCTGCAAACGAAAATAGATATAGACCTTTCCGTCAGTTCACTTAGGGTACAAGTTACAGCAATTTCAACCTTCTCAGATAAAAGCTGGGCAACAAAATCTTTGGTTATTCAGTTTCAAAAAGCATTAACCAGAATGCACCCTACCAGGAAGCCATTTTTCCCACAGTGGGACCTTGCAGTTCTTCTTAAAACCTCTGAGCCATCATTCTATCCCTTATTTATGTATACGTTTTTAGTGGTTAGGTATGGTTCTACTTTGTTATCAAAAAGGTAAATTTAAGCAAGCAGTGAGAGATTACTGGAAATACACTCACGTACAACATTCACATTTGTAATGCATTTTTGCTGCTTGAAAATCCCAGGCCCAGCACACTTTTTGAACCTTTCAGGATGCTTCTCTAACATAAACTGCACAATCTTCCTAAATATCTTTGGAATAATTATGCAAACAACTGGGGGAAACTAAAGCCATAGAGAGAACAAGTGTAACTTTTAATCATCATCACCCAGCTTCATAGATCATTGCAAACTGAAATATCTTAAGATTTCCACTGATAGATTAGCATTGAAGTAAGGAATATGTATTCCAGTCATTCTGAACGTTTAATGTGTGCACTTAAACTGTTAGCCAAGCATTTGCTCGGTAAAAACAAGCTGTTCTGGAATGCTGTAATATTTCTCCTAAAATACTCGGTTTAATTCTGGGAAAGCCATTGTCTAGTTTGAACATATGACATTGAGTTCTCGTTATTATAGAAAAACGTCCTCTTGAGTCTTTTTCTCAGTGCCAGCGGAAAAGACTATGTGGCTCACATGCTTCTGCGAGCAGGCTACGCAAACAATACTTGTGCAGTGACTGTTGCCAGGACTGTCTGACAGAAGCCCTTGTTTACCGCAGACTAGCTTGTAATGAAAGGACTGACTTCACTGGTTTTCAAGCCAAACTAAGAGGTGGGGATTGTTGTAAAGATGACTGTGATGAGGCGATTGCGAGAGTTACATATTGCCAGCTAGAACGTTCCATAGAACTTCACACACTGGCTCCTGAGAGTAAACAAATGTTATGCTCAAAGTGAACTGTCTACTGCTCAGTTGCTTTTTCAATGTTAGAAAAGCACAAATACGCTATAAAAATATATATCTTTTCAGTACTTTGTATGTATTTTATGAGTACTGTTATTGGAATTATAATGCATTCCTCTATACCTTTCTCAACATTTTTAACACGGAGGAATCCTTGAAATAACTCTCCATTTTTAGGGAACCCCTGCTAAAAATGTCTTTATCTACAACTCACAGGATATTAGGATGATGGTCACTGTGGAGAATGTTCCGTACATTTGTGATCATTGGGAAGAATCCTCCCCTCCTTACAGACAGTTTTAAGGATCTTTGTTGTCAGTGGTTACTTACTGTATCTAGGAAGCAGAACTTGCTCAAGGAACACCTAGCAAACTGTGGAGGAACCCTTGGGTTCCACAGAACCCTGGTTGAGAAAGGCAGCTCTATACAGTTGTGCTCAAAAGTTTACATACCCTGGCAGAAATTGTGAAATTTTGGCATTGATATTGAAAATATGACTGATCATGCCAAAAAATGCTCTTTTAGTGAAGGATGATGATCATATGATGTCATTTCTTATCAAATAGTTGTTTGGCTCCTTTTTAAATCATAATGTAACAGAAATCACCCAAATGGCCATGATCAAAAGTTTACATACCCTGGAATGTTTGGCCTTGGTACAGACACACAAGGTGACAGTCACGGGTTAAAATGCCAATTAGAAGTTAATGCCCCACATCTGTGGCTTTTTAAATTGCAATTAGTGTCAGTGTATAAATAGTCAATGAGTTTGTTAGCTCTTACGTGGAAGCACTGACTAGGCTAGATACTGAGCCATGGGGATCAGAAAAGAACTGTCAAAAGTCCTGTGTAACAAGGTAATGGAACTTTATAAAGATGGAAAAGGACATAAAAAGATGTCCAAAGCCTTGAATATGCCAATCAGTACTTTTAAATAACCTATTAAGAAGTAGAAAGTTGAGGGATCTCTTGATACCAAGCCAAGATCAGGTAGACCAAGAAAGATTGCAGCCATAACTGACAGAAGAATTGTCTGGGACTCAAAGAAAAACCCACAGGCAACCTCAAAAGAAATACAGGCTACTCTGGAAAAAGATAGTGTGGTTGTTTTTAAGGAGTACAACACGGTTATAGTTGAACAAAAATAAGCTGAACAAAAATGGTCGAGGTATAGTTGAACAAAAATGGTCGAGGTGCCAGAAAGAAGCTTTATTTCACCAATGCCACAAAAAGGCCCAGTTACATTAGGCCTGACAACACTTTGACATGCCTAACCTGGCATTTTTGTGGCATCGATGCAGTGAAGGCTTCTTTCTGGCACCTCGACCATGATCAGTCATATTTTCAATATCAATGCCAAAATTTCACAATTTCTGCCAGGGTATGTAAACTTTTGAGCACAACTGTATAGTGCCTAGGGTGCTTACTGGTCCTTTACTCCCTGTAGATTACTTCTGTACATAGATTCTAGATTCACTGCACAGCCTGCACATCTCATCTATTAGTTAAAGACCTACACACTAACACAACAAAAGCCCAGAGCTGGATGAATTGGGCATGGTGTATGGTACTGTAGAGGGAAACAATTTCTGCACAAATTTGTCTTTCCGTGCCTCACAGTTGAGTTCTATCTGTCTGCCACGCTCTAAAGCTATAGATTTCAACTGGTCTACTTACATTACTTATCACCACTTCTGAAAATTTGGGACCATCCACCAATCTATTTTAGTACAATGGGGCTACTAGTGTGCATTTCCATTGGCAGATAACCAAAATCCCTCCATTAAAGGGCTCCAATGTCCAATCCAGGAACTGTACTTTCAAGAATGACACTGGAGACCTTCTGGTCTGTAGGTTAAGTGGACATGCTCCCTTAATACATATTACTGGCAGACATTACTGGGAATATTTTTTCTCAAGGCCATTTCCATGCTATGCCAATCAGTGGTAAATACAGAAAGGAGTATTAACCCCTTGGCGCCGGCGCCTCCTGGCCCTTTAAGGATTTCAGAAGCCGGGAGGCGGGGTTTTAAGGTCATGTGACCACCGTGATTCGCCATCACGGTGGTCACATGATTGGGAAAGCTCCCAATCAGAAGAGGAGATCGGGACCTTTCCATTAGTACCGGACATGTGTGCTGGGAGCATGCAGGGTGCGCGCGCTCAGCACATATGTTTTTCTTAATTGCATGCAAATGTGCGGCCGCTCGGCGTCAAGGCCCAGATGCTGGGAGGCCACACATTTGCATGCGGCCGGTGCGAAGAGGTTAATCTGAGTCTCACACTATGGAAGACATTATATCAGGAGTCAGCATGCATGCAACAAACATTTAGTACATAATTTGAACATAAGCATTGTGTTTTATTCCTGTATGTGCAGCGCTCACTCCTGAAAGGGCCGCTGAATTGTGTCCCAGGTTCTTTTCCCACTAGTGTAGCGGCAGCAAGGAACATTCACTACTTTAGCTCAGTAAATATAAATATTCATGCTGCAAATTTGACTTTCCCAGCCCGCTACTTTCCAGAACAATCTATGAGGCAGGGGGAAGCAGCCAAGCCCACAGCCCGTGAAACGCAGAGCAGACCAGAGTAATCATATGCAGGTCCACTGATTACAGGAGAGCGAAGAAACTAAATTTACTTAACCTAGCACCTATCTAAAAGGGTGCTACATGTTCTTGAATGTGCCTGTATTGTGTGAGGCTTGACTCAGTATCAACTTTACTAGAATGTAAATTTTTTAACAGTTTTGCAGATTATGGAAGTAGGAGCTTCAACACAGATTGGTGAATTGACAATGTTCTAAGCTTTTTGCTTTGAGCTGGGAAAATTTATCTTGTTTCAGAGTTAAAGCAGAACTTCACTGAAAAGTTACATGCCTCCTGCTCCTCCCCCCTGCCACATTTTTATTTTATTTTTTGGGAAGGGAAGCGGGTACTTGGTTTTGACAGATACAAGCTCTCACCTTCGCTCAGATTGCCTAGGAAATTCAAGAATAAGTTCTCCACTCCCCATCCCCCCCCCCCTGCAACCTTCTGGGACACATCACAGGCCCCAAAAGATGGCAGGAACATTGAGATAGCGCAGTAAGGAGTCACAGCCGGTTGCCCGCAGGTAAGATGCTGGTGGAGGGGACAGAAGACTGGTGAAGAAACTGGCTCAGGTGAGGACAGAGCTGGATCCCTGAACAGGTGAGTGCCTGTTTATTAACATTCAGCAGCTACAGATTTTGTAGCTGCTGACTTTCAATTTTCACACTAATGACTGAAGCTCCACTTTAAAGGAGAATCTCTAATGGATCACAGGAGTGCAGTCCGTTATGCACTCCTGTGACCCATTTTCAATCAACAGCGACAGCCCACTGTCGGCTGATGTCACATTGCTGGTCTAGGCTCTCGAAAGATATAGAAAATGTTCTAATGGGGACACTGCTACCAGGTACCCAAGGAATTTCCTTATGCAGGCCATACATGGTTCGAATTCCGAAAATCGTTCGAAAATCGGAAATGTTGTTTGCACGGTAATCTGATGGTGCCATCATTGATTTCGAAAATCGGCCGACCAAGTCATAAAGTTCACCCCATATAACATTCAAAAATTCTGTTCCTTCCAGGTCACGGCTCAAGCGCATATTCTTTTCGGAAAACCGATCATACGATTTGACCATCATTGAGTCGAAAATCGGTCGTTTTTCACAAATTTTCCAACATGCCTGATCACCAAAAAGGGGAGGAACCACAAAAATTGACCAGTGCCTTTGACCCACTAACAGAGCGAAAATTGGCCGATTATTCTTAGGTCCGATTTTCGGACGAAAAATTGGTCGAATTTCGACCCATGTATGGCCGGCCTTAGTTTTCAGGGATTTCCTCTCACTTCCTGTTTGACTATGGGACAGGAAGTGAAGGAAAATCTCTGCAATGGGACACAGATGGTAAAAAAAATTGACAGGGGTTATAACTCTGCCTTGCCTATAGTACTTTAAACTGCAAATTGAATTAAAAAACCTACTTTACTTAAAAAGTAAATTATAACATCCAACCAGAATTGAGCTTTGAGTAGTATGTTCATGTAGCCAGGTACTTGTTAGGTGCTATGACCTATGTACCTCTTTACACACATTGTTGAATAAATGTCTTTCATGTAATTAAAAAATACTCATGTTTTATAAGTAACTCATTATGCTATAAAGTATATTGCTAGTTGTTCATGGCAAAGGTTCTTATTGCTTCTTACTCACTGTAAAGTCAATACCATAAACTTATCCTGGCTATTGAAGAAGCAACTGTTACACTTAAAGTTGATGTACTAAAGACAGCTTCAGACCATTGCAATGTATTAGTGTTTGTTATATTAAGGCATCCCATTCATTCAGAAAGTGCTACCAATGCATGGCAATGGGCGTGTTATTGTATACCTTGGTATAGCTGTGTTGCCCTCTACTGTTCTTGTGATTTGAGTTGCACTTGTAAATGAATGGCACCACAAAGCACCAGAAATAGCTCCATACATTAACACCTGTTGCATTAATGCATGATTAAAAGCTCAGTAATGTGAAGCCAGCCTAAGTGAATGACATTTGGTTTGCTTAAACACTGTGTATCATTAAACAATTGACAATTTTAAAATAAAATATGTTTTATCATTTTTTTCATCCCCCATTGCATCTCAGTGCTGCCAATTGTCTGCAGGCTCTTTACAGCAACTTCATGTCCATATGCATGCGATCGAGTGATGGCTACATGGCATTCCGCAGGACAGGTTTCCTGAAGGTGGCAACAGTGAACCATGAATGTGTAATATGTTAAAGCTACCACTTTATGCCTACACTGTAAGCCCATTTGACAGGGTGACAAGGCAGGAGCACAACTGGGAGATGGAGACACAATGCTGTCAGCCTATAACAGGAAGTGCCTGAATACGA
Organism: Staurois parvus; assembly: GCF_062004578.1. NCBI lineage: Eukaryota > Metazoa > Chordata > Amphibia > Anura > Ranidae > Staurois > Staurois parvus. Next base: position 4,029,061 of record NW_028318154.1, read on the forward strand.
ATGTTCATGGCAGGATTGCCAGGTATAATTATTTTTTGATAATTCTTTATTTATAAATCAAAGAGCAGTATACAGTTGACAGGGTGTCCAGTCAAAGGACATAAAACTAGGATTTGAGCAAGACTGTGTAAGTGGGCTAGGCGTTTGGTACCTGGAGTGGAGAGAATGGGAATGCGCTAAAGTGTATTAACATGAGAGTTCCGACAATGTTAGAACAGGATCTGTGTAACACAACCAAACCAGGTACAGCACACTTTACAGAAGGTCTTGCAAACACAGTCTCAGTATTACAGAAGATACTCTAAACAGCTTATGAAACATCTGATGAAGGAGGTGGCTTGAATGCGGACTGGCAACAAGGCACCTGAAGATGTACAGAGCTCCTGGTTGGTGACACAGGTGTGCAGTCTCCACTTTGTCCCTCTTCCACTGGAACCCTTCCCTATGCTAGACACTGTGTCCCTAACCAGTGGGTACCTGTACATGACCTAGCCACTTCGCAAATGAATGCCAACTGCAGTGGAAGGTGCTATTTATTAGCACAGCCCACACTAAAGATGGCCACCAAGATCATCTGGTGCAGCAGTGCCCAATCAGACAGCTGCTCCTCTGATGACACCTACGGAAACCTCAGAGGAACAAGAGTTCCTCCGATCCTCCAACTTCTCTCTGCACGGTGGCAGCAATCACAGCACTACCTGTGTAGGGAGGCTGCATTACACCTGACTACAACTGTTTTGGAGACCAGTTATCCCAATAGCTCCGATACAATTTTGCAGAATGGGGTGCGGGGTATTATTTTAAACTGTACTTTGACAAATGTGGATATGCATGTGAAAGGGACATAGGCTGGTATTTGTTAATAAAAGGATTATGATTACAAGGGCCTCCAGATTCTTTTCACTTTGTGGTATGTATTATTTTAACCACCTGCCACCCAGTTACAGTACATATATATACGGACATACATGATAGAGCCTGCTGTGGTTTAGGAGCGCACTCCCATCCTCACAGTGAATCACTGTGTAGCGCTACCCCCCAAAGGAGCTGCTGAGTATTTTGGGCTCTCCGAGCCTGATTTTGAGCACAGCAGGGTGGCACATGCAGGCTCAGTCATGTATATATATATATAATATATATACACACACAGTGACATCCCTAGGTGGGTGCAGGGGGTGTGCACCGCACAGGGTGACACCTATATTATGGGGTGACACCAAAAAGTTTTAAAGCAAGCCGACGATCCCCGCAAGATGGATCGGATCTGCAGTAACACATAGTGTCACCCCTCCAGAGGTGGGAGGCCCCTGTCGTGCACACAAAGCCTGGCTCTTCCCCTCCCTGTGTCCCCGTCACACCCCCCTGGACCGGTGTTGCAAGGTCAGTTAACCCGCTATAGGTTGCAAGCTGAAAATCCCTGCAAGATGGATCAGATCTGTGGATTGGGGCGCATAATGGTGTTACCGCACCGAGTGACACCAACCCTAGGGATGCCCCTGCACACACATACATGATTAAGCCTGCTGTGGTTTAGAAGTGCACTCCCATGCACACAATGGATCACTGTGTAGTGCTACCGCCCAAAGGAGTATTTTGGGTCCCCTGTTATCTCTGAGCCTGATTTTGAGCACAGTCCCTGCTGACACCACCATATAACCTTGACCAAGAGAGCTTCCTAGCTTTAAAACACAAAGTAATCACACAGTTTAAAGTGAATAAATGCTCTGATTGAAGTTAAAGTAATGCATGCACAAAATAAATGACAGTAGGTGTGTACAAAAGATAATCACTCTAGAAAACTCAGCCTCTGTGCAGCCGCCCCCCCCCCCCAAATACTCACCTATGTCCCCTCTTGATCCGGTGATGTGCACTGGAGTCTTGGCTATCCCGGGGCTCCCTCTCCTCACTGGATATGATTGTATGCCAATCACAGCCAGTGAACCAATGACAGAGAGGGTGGGGCTGAGCCATGGCTCCATGTGTGAATGAACACAGGAAGCAGCGGGTGACCTCTTAGCAAGGGAGGAGCCAGGAGTGCTGACGGGGAGGAGGAGGATTGGGCCTGCTCTGGGCAAAACCATTACACAAATCAGGTAAGTATAACATGTCTATTTTAATTTTTTTTTATTGAATTTTTTTTATTTAAGCCTTTAGTACCACTTTAAATAGATAGTTAATAGATAGTATAACATGTCTATTTTAATTTTTTTTTTAATTTAATTTTTTTTTTATTTAAGCCTTTAGTATCACTTTAAATAGATAAAATTTTCCCACAGGACCAGATTTTAAACAGTAATTTCTGTCCTGAGATGTTTTCCCCCAAAGTGAGCTGGAATTGAGTAAAAAGAGAAGTTGGACTAACTCATTTATGGGCTCTCAATGACTAGAAACAGGGTTTAACGCTCAAATAAATTTGCATGCAACAACATCCCCTTTAGGAACAGATTCCTCTGCTTGATAGAACCCTAGTTGACGTACATCAGAATTGAGGTTGTTTTGGATTGGGAACGGGATCTCCTGAAGAGGGTATAGTAACAAAAGAAATTCTCCCTGAACTGATGGTGAGAAACTGGGGAAGGTCCCTTTAACACCGAAGATGAATGCAAGAATTGTTAAAGTTGGGACAGGGGCAGAAGTAGACTTCAGCAGAATTGAACCCATGTAGGTGATAAATTAGCCTGATGAAGCAAGTTCCTTTACAGCTGGAAGAACTTTAACATGAGATACTGACAGTATTCCTGCCTAGAGGCAAACACGTGCTGAAGCAAGAGTCCTGTGTTCACAGCAATAGGGAGACAACAAAGCAGTAAGCTAGAGAGTCTGTGTCTTAAAGAGCCAAACTGTGATGCAAGGTGTAATGAACTGAAGCAACTGAAAACAATAAAATCTCTTCTGACTTATGATAGTCTGGTTTATGGAACCAGAGCACAGGGATCTCTTGTTTGTTGTATTGTTGGGTCAGTAGCCAGACCTGAACCTTGTAGCTCTCCCCATTGTGTCTTTTCCCCTATGCTAGCATTGTGTCCACAGTAGCATTTGCGTAGGCAGAGCAGAGTAGGACTGGCCATAGAGGGATTACTTTGACGCAGTTGGCCAGCTTAGGCATGTATTGCAATATGTGTGAACTAAATATCCCTATTTATTGCATAGTCTGCTTGAAAGGGTATATACCAGTGTGCAGAGGGTCCTTCAGAATTTCTGGTTTATGGAACCCTCTCACCCAGTCTGTAGTTGTAGCAGAGCGAAGGATGGTCTCTCAGTTGGGGGGACCCTTGTTCTCTGGGTCCCTCTGCGGAAGAAGCAATGCCATTAATGCATTGTAGGGTTGACTCTCCTGCTTGTTAGCCTTACCGGAGATCTGTAGTCCCTCTCTCCGGCTCTCTGGTGTGACCCAATCTGGCCTGGGCCCTCTGAATCCCGCACTACCTCTTAACCTCTTCGCGCCGGCCACACGCAAATGTACAGCCTTCCTGTGTCTGGGTCTTGATGCGGCTGCACATTTGCGTGCAATTAGGAAAAACATATGTGCTGAGAGCGTGTGTCCTGTACGCTCCCAGCACACGTGTCTGGTACTCACGGAAGCATCCCGATCTCCTCTTTTTATCGGGACCTTTTGTCAAGGTCCTACCTTTTCCGTGAGGTTATGTTACTCCATGTGCTGGCGTCCATCTTGGATTCTGCTGTGCATGATGGGAATTCTTTTATGCCTTCAGGTCTCTGAGGTCCATCCCCCAGAGGGGTGTGGCTGATGACATATAAGCCTGTGGCCCGCACATGCTCTTTGCACTTGTGTCGCTATTACTCTGTTCTGACTCTCGGACTCTCCTGGTATCTGATTCGGCTTGTGACTGGACTATTCTTTGTATTCTCCTTTGATCTGACCCTCTGTTGCTGAACCCGGCTCGTGACCTGTGATTCTCGTCTGCTGTCCTGTACTGTTTTGTCCTGTTGTTGTTGACCCGGCCTGTCTGACTACTCTTTTGTCTCTTCCACCAGCTACGTGCCATTGGCGGCGGCCATCACCGCAGCTGAGGTGTCTTGGGGGCCGCGACCTGGTTCCTGGCTGCGTCAAGTCCATCCCCACCATCAGGGGCCCTGGTGAAGGGCAGCCTGGGACTTAGACTCCGCGCCCTGAGGGACTTCGGTCTGTGGGTGGTGGTTGTCGTCAGCCAGTGCGTTACATTATTAGGCCTGCCTGTCCGTTCCTCGGCCCCTGCCCTGACACCTTTCCCGATCATGTGACCGACGTGACGGCAAATCGCGGTGGCCACATGACCCTAAAACCCCGCCTCTGAAACCCTTAAAGGGCCGGGAGGTGCCAAGGGGTTAAACACGTCTTCACCCTTTCACAGTTTCCTTCCTTCTTCAGGCTTTCCTTTTTATCTGCTCCTGCCCCTTTGCTCCCTCACTTGAGAACTGTAGTTCTGTGTCAATTAAACTGAAAAAAGAAGTCCTGCTTCCACCATACAAGTCCTAGCGTTCTTAGCATTACTGTACAATTTCCTGTGCCAGCTGAACTGCAGAGCATTGCTATCTTGTGGCCATCTAACAGTCTGCAATAAGTAACAATGCAGTGTGTTACAACTGTTACCAGTAACCAGGTGTCATGTGATCACTATGATTGGTTGATAATAATGGAAACAACCTGTCATGAATGGCTTTCCATTCATGAACAGCTTAATTACTGTTGTGATCTGTGATTGGCCTGCAGCAATCACATGGTACCTGGTTACCTGTACCATGTGACTAGCTTTGCCAATCACAGATCACAATCAAAAGCAGGCTGTTCATGAATGGCAAACTCATTCATGACAGCTAAAGCTAGTTCTTATACAATGATCTTCATTTTGGCTTTTCAGCACTGTGCTACTTTAACTGGCAATTGCGCAGTCAAGTAACACTGTATGCAAATGAAATTTTTATAATTTTTTTCACACAAATAGAGCTTTCTTTTGGTTATATTTGATCAGCACTGGATTTTTCATTTTTTTATTATATAAATGAAAAAAAACACACATTTTGAAAAAAAATATTTTATAATGTCTGTTATAACACATATCCAATACAAAAAAAATCTAATTTCTTCATAAATTGAGGTGAATATTGGTGAAAAAATCCCAATATGTGTATATTAATTGGTTTGTGAGAACGTTATAGCATCTACAAACTATGGTACAGTATATATACAGAAATGTATGCAGCTACAGTGGGGATCGAAAGTTTGGGCACCCCAGCTAAAAATTTGTATTAATGTGCATAAAGAAGCCAAGGAAAGATGGAAAAATCTCCAAAAGGCATCAAATTACAGATTAGACATTCTTATAATATGTCAACAAAAGTTAGATTTTATTTCCATCATTTACACTTTCAAAATAACAGAAAACAAAAAAATGGCGTCTGCAAAAGTTTGGGCACCCTGCAGAGTTAATATCTTGAACTGCCCCCTTTGGCAAGTATCACAGCTTGTAAACGCTTTTTGTAGCCAGCCAAGAGTCTTTCAATTCTTGTTTGAGGTATCTTTGCCCATTCTTCCTTACAAAAGTCTTCCAGTTCTTTGAGATTTCTGGGCTGTCTGTCACGCACTGCTCTTTTAAGGTCTATCCATAGATTTTCAATTATGTTGAGGTCAGGAGATTGTGAAGGCCATGGCAAAACCTTCAGTTTACGCCTCTTGATGTAATCCCCGTGGATTTCGAGGTGTGTTTAGGACCATTATCCATTTGTAGAAGCCATCCTCTCTTTAACTTCAGCTTTTTCACAGATGGCATCAAGTTACCATGCAACATTTGCTGAAATTTTATTGAATCCATTTTTACTTCTACTCGTGAGATGTTCCCTGTGCCACTGGCTGCAACACAACCCCAAAGCATGATTGATCCAACCCCATGCTTAACAGTTGGACAGAGGTTCTTTTCATTAAATTCTGTGCCCCTTCTTCTCCAAACGTACCTTTGCTCATTCCGGCCAAAAAGTTCAATTTTAACCTCATAGGTCCACAGAACTTGTTTCCAAAATGCATCAGGCTTGTCTATATGTTCATTTGCAAAGTTCAAACGATGATTTTTGTGGTGAGGACGTAGAAGAGGTTTTCTTCTGATGACTCTTCCATGAAGACCATATTTGTACAAGTATCTCTTTATAGTGGAATAGTGTACCACAACTCCAGTGTCTGCCAGATCTTTCTGGAGGGATCATGCAGTCAAACGTGGGTTTTGAATTGTTTTTCTCACAATCCTGCGAGCTGTTCTGTCTGATATTTTTCTTGGTCTTCCAGATCTTGCTTTAACTTCCACTGTTCCTGATGACTGCCATTTCTTAATTACATTCTGAACAGAGGATATTGACATCTGAAAACGCTTTGCTATCTTCTTATAGCCTTCTCCAGCTTTGTGAGCGTCAACTATTTTCAGTTTCAGTTTTCTAGACAACTGCTTAGAAGAACCCATGGTGCTGATTGTTGGGGCAAGGTCAGATGAGTCTGGGCATTTAAAACCTTTGAGATTGACATCACCTGCTCTTCCCAGACGATGATTGAGAACAATCCATGACACTGGCAGGTCTCAGCTTTGCAAAGGGGGCAGTGCATGCTATAAATTCTGCAGGGTGCCCAAACTTTTGTAGACGCCATTTTTTTGTTTTCTGTTATTTTGAAAGTGTAAATGATGGAAATAAAATCTAACTTTTGTTGACATATTATAAGAATGTCTAATCTGTAATTTGATGCCTTTTGGAGATTTTTCCATCTTTCCTTGGCTTCTTTATGCACATTAATACAAATTTTTAGCTGGGGTGCCCAAACTTTCGATCCCCACTGTATAGATGCTATACTGTTATGGTAGTGATCAGCAACTTGTGTGCCAGTGATTGGTTGGCGGACCATCTTCCACTAACAGACACTATCTGGGAGGGTCACCAACTGACACTGATGTCAATAGTGACACTTATAAAGTGATCAGTGATAATACTGTACACTGACACTGCACTAATGACACTGGCTGGCGAGGGGTTAATATCTAGAGGCAATCAAACGGTTAACTGTGTGCTGATTTTACTTCACTATCTGGCTGTTTTTTCTCCCTGCTTTTGTAAACGGAGAATTATGTGTGTGATTGGACACAATCATCTGACTTCAGATAAAATCATTGGCTGAAAGCAGCTACCAAACTTGTGCTGTGTCCAATCACAGCACAGGTTGACAGGGGGCGCATGCGTTCACCCTGCCAAATCCAGAAGAATCAGCCAACATACAGGTACATGACTGGATTGTGCCTGTACCTGTCGCCAGCTCGCAGTATATTTTCTGGGAGAAGTCAGCAGGTGGTTAAAGCAGGTAGACCTAAACCCATCAATTTAACTGTTTCAAAAAACAGGTAAATTCAGCGACATGTTGGGAATGCTAACTGTCACATATGCTTCTGCTCTCAACCAAACTGTCAAATTATCAAATGTCTGGTGTCATAACTGATCACATGTGTACCATCATGGCGGTTGAAGATCAAACAGAGGCCAAGATGGCAGCTTCCTTGGCTGAAAACAATAGGAGGGTTTAGTTCCGCTTTAAATTGTATAAGAACTCTTCAAACATCTTCTAACTGCCTCTGTTGGCTGGGCTTCCAAGACAAAGCCTCCTGTCCTAAGAGTTATTTATCCAAACAAAATGGTTTTGACAGAAAATATTCAACTTACTGAATAAAGTAATGACACAGATGTTATGTTAGTACCTTTGGAGAAAATAACATTCTATGGAAAAGTCATTACACAATCAGATTTCCTTCTGGGGAAATACATCCTGGGAATATGTTCAAGATATTTGTATTAAATTTGGATGAAATTTTGGAATGATGTGAGATTTGCCACTAATGGAAATGTTGCTCCAAGCCCATTGTGAGTATTATTTACTATCATCATTACCTACTGTAGACCAGTGTTTCTCAACCAGGGTTCCATGAAATCCTAGGGTTCCTCCTGAGCTTTCTACGGGTTCTTTGAGCATTTTTTTCCAACTCTCAGACAATAGCCACCGATACTAGTGACCATTTAAACTGGAATTTAAAGCGGTATTAAACCAAAAATGTACTGTAATATATTACATAAAATATTTTTTTTTGCATATTATCTGTAATATATTACAGCTTACCGATCATTAGATGTGGTGGCTGCAGTAGTTTTCTTTTTTTAGGCTTTTTTTCTTGTTTGTTTTCACCTGGTGATCCAGCCAGTAACATACCTCCTGTATTAGAGTGCCCACACTCTGGATGAAGGAGCAACAGAGACACCTTTGGACAGATCTATGGTCTGAGGTGCATACATTGTAGTAGATCTGAGGTGCATGCATTCTAGGAGATCTGAGGTTTGAAGTGCATGCATTGTAGTAGATCTGAGGTTTGAGGTGCATGCATTGTAGTAGATCTAAGGTTTGAAGTTCATGCATTGCAGTAGATCTGAGGTCTGAAGTGAATGCATTGTAGTAGATCTGAGGTTTGAAGTGCATGCATTGTAGTAGATCTGAGGTCTGAAGTGAATGCACTGCAGTAGATCTGAGGTTTGAGGTGCATGCATTGTAGTAGATCTGAGGTCTGAAGAGCATGCATTGCAGTAGATCTGAGGTTTGAGGTGCATGCATTGTAGTAGATCTAAGGTCTGAGGTGCATGCATTGTAGTAGATCTGAGGTTTGAGGTGCATGCATTGTAGGAGATCTGAGGTCTGAAGTGCATGCATTGCAGTAGATCTGAGGTTTGAGGTGCATGCATTGTAGTAGATCTAAGGTCTGAGGTGCATGCATTGTAGGAGATCTGAGGTCTGAAGTGCATGCATTGTAGTAGATCTGAGGTTTGAGGTGCATGCATTGTAGTAGATCTAAGGTCTGAGGTGCATGCATTGTAGTAGATCTGAGGTTTGAGGTGCATGCATTGTAGGAGATCTGAGGTCTGAAGTGCATGCATTGCAGTAGATCTGAGGTTTGAGGTGCATGCATTGTAGTAGATCTAAGGTCTGAGGTGCATGCATTGTAGGAGATCTGAGGTCTGAAGTGCATGCATTGTAGTAGATCCGAGGTTTGAGGTGCATGCATTGTAGTAGATCTAAGGTCTGAGGTGCATGCATTGCAGTAGATCTGAGGTCTGAAGTGCGTGCATTGCAGTAGATCTGAGGTTTGAGGTGCATGCATTGCAGTAGATCTGAGGTTTGAGGTGCATGCATTGTAGTAGATCTGAAGTTTGAAGTGCATGCATTGCAGTAGATATGAGGTTTGAGGTGCATGCATTGTAGTAGATCTAAGGTCTGAGGTGCATGCATTGTAGGAGATCTGAGGTCTGAAGTGTATGCATTGTAGTAGATCTGAGGTTTGAGGTGCATGCATTGTAGGAGATCTGAGGTCTGAAGTGCATGCATTGCAGTAGATCTGAGGTTTGAGGTGCATGCATTGTACAGTGGTCCCACGAACAAAAGTCTGTGCTGGGGGCAGGAATGAGAGGAGTTGTGATAGAAAAGAAAAGGGAAGATATGTGCTGGGAGGGATTAAAAGGATTTGTTTATTGGGAAAATCTGGAGGTGATAGCATTTGTATTGGGGAGGGGGGGGTTGTGCTTGTAGGAGGGATTTTGGGGGGGCGGTAAATAAGAGAATTTGTGCTGAGAGGCGCTCTGAGAATTTGTGCAAGAAGAGGGTTTTTTGGGGGGTGGATTTATACTGCAAAGGAGTATATGGGGGTTACGATTTGTGCTGAGAGGGGATATAAGGGGGGGTTAGATAATTTGTTTAAGAAGGAGGGGTTTAGGGGGAAATATGCAGAAAGGAGGGATATGGGGGGATTTGTGCTGAGAGGGGAGATATGGGGGATTTGGATATGTTGTGTAAGAAGGAGGGGTTTAGGGGGAAATATGCTGAAAGGAGGGATATGGGGGGATTTGTGCTGAGAGGGGAGATAAGGGGGGTTTGGATAATTTGTGTAAGAAGGAGGGGTTTAGGGGGAAATATGCTGAAAGGAGGGATATGGGGGGATTTGTGCTGAGAGGGGAGATAAGGGGGGGTTTGGATAATTTGTGTAAGAAGGAGGGGTTTAGGGGGAAATATGCTGAAAGGAGGGATATGGGGGGATTTGTGCTGAGAGGGGAGATAAGGGGGGGTTTGGATAATTTGTGTAAGAAGGAGGGGTTTAGGGGGAAATATGCTGAAAGGAGGGATATGGGGGGATTTGTGCTGAGAGGGGAGATAAGGGGGGTTTGGATAATTTGTGTAAGAAGGAGGGGTTTAGGGGGAAATATGCTGAAAGATGGGATATGGGGGGATTTGTGCTGAGAGGGGAGATATGGGGGGTTTGGATAATTTGTGTAAGAAGGAGGGGTTTAGGGGTAAATATGCTGAAAGGTGGGATATGGGGGGATTTGTGCTGAGAGGTGCAGTTTTGTGCTTGGAGGGGGGAGATGAAAGGGATGCTTTGCGCTGAGAGGGGGGATGGGGGGTAAGAGAATTTGTGTAAGAAGGAGGAGTTTGGGGGATTTATGCTGGAGGAAGGGATATGGGGGGGATTTGTGCTTAGAGGGGGCATTTGCGGTGGGAGAGGGGAGATGGAGGGGAGGCTTTGTGCTGAGAGGTGGGATTTGTGCTAAGAGGCAGGATTTGTGGTGACAGGGGAGATCTGTGCCTGCAGGATGAACGAAAAAAAAAAAAACCTTACAGTATGTACTCAGCTTATGTGTATAGGTAAACCCAACATATCATATTCCTAATATGTGACTGCTGTAACATGTACTTGTATTAAATAAGTATCCTGTCCTCATTGTATTGCTTCCTTGTGTGAAATACCCTGTGTTCCTGCCAGTCTCTCTGCTTCCCTATTGCAAACTGGCCACACTGGGCATGAGAGCACAGCATGGTCAGTTTTCTAGCTGTGCTGAGAAACCAGCCTGCTCTTCTCCAATGATCAGACTTGTCCTGACATGCTCCACTGCACAGTAATTCAGTGGGAAGATCAGTGTGCTGCTGTTTCTCCACCGTGAACTCCTTATGTAGCTGAGAACAGAGGGTATGTGAGGGTATCACTTATAGAAAGGAGAAAAAAGGTATATATAATGTTTTTATATGTATACATAACTGTTCTGCCTTTCATTTCTCTTTTAAATTGAATGAGTACTTAAAAACTGCAAAATGCAGAGCTCTGAGGAAGAAGGGACCCCCCCTTCGAAACGCGTCAGTTTGACCAAGAGTTCATCTCCCTTCCGGATGGAACTTCCACGTGTCTCCTAACCCTGTGTTGGTTATGGATGTTATATACCTTTTTTACTGCTACTCTTATGAGTATAATTTATCAATACATTTATGAAATGCTTACTGAGGTAATGTGCAAGGTTGGTGCGCTTTGTTTTTTGTTCTCTACTACAGTCTATATTGAGCTAGCTTCATGTTAGAGTCGTACAACCTTTGATCAGTGTTGGATGAACATTTATCATTTTATTCAATTGGCCTTTTTCTGATCTGAGTCCCTGAGTGCAGGAGGTAGTGGATGTGTGTCGAGTGGCAGGAAAAAAAGTCTCTGACCCTTTCTAAAAAACGCACTGGCTCAAAACACATACTAGTGAACTAGATCCATAGGAAACCATGCTGAATGGACTGTATTGTGTGTCTGCAAACTGGAAAACGCATTGAAATCTGCAAACGTGTGAACCTAAATGTGGGAAAGATTGCTGCTCCCAGCTTTAGTTCACATATATGCGGTGCGATACATGTGTGCACTGCATTCCTGTGCAAATCACATGCGATTTGTGTGCGGTGCGATTGGAGCCATACATTTTATATGGCTCTAATTGCACCGCACCCGCACCAAAATGGTGCAGGACCCTTTTTTTGGTCTGCACTAGAATTGGATCATATGGGTATTCACACCTATGCGATCCCATTCTGCACATCGCACTGCATTTTGCGGACGGATTTCGGGGTGCAATTCTGATGCGGTGCGGAATTCGCACATAAAATGCTGAGAATTCCAGACCACATCAATATGAACCCAGGTTTAGACCGTGGTAAAGTAGTGGCCACAGTTGACAATCAATTAAAATGTAAGTGTCTTTCCAGGTCTTAAATTCCCCTTTTTCTCAGCTCCAAAGAATGATGAAGGAATTAATTCTTTTTGGGGGGGGGGGGCTGTAAAGGTTTCTATAGCTGCTGGTTCCAATTAATAGACTCCAGCCCCCTACAAGCCCCTTATTTTAAAGCTCAGCAGGACAAACAGCAGCAGGTCTGTGATGTGCTCTGGAAAAGGAGGATATCAGAGCACATAGAATTTAATGATACTGCTAGGAAACCAAGGAATTATCTGTTTTATCAGTGCAAGGGTAATTGAACACAGATTAGGCTGCATGTAAAGTAAAAACAACATAACAGAGGCACAGAATGTGTCACAAACAGTACACTTATCTCCCCTACCTCCCCTAACAAACTTGGTACAGCCCTCTGTTGGCCAGCTTAAATAGAGAAGAAGGGCTGCACTTGTGCACAGTTGCTTGTGAGTGAGCTGTTAGCAGACATCTCAGTGGGGATCATCTCAGTGCCAGCTTTGTAATATGGATCACACAGAGGTGCTGAAGCCACAGACACTGGAGGAGCTGATCCGGATCCTGCACCAGATATTTTCCAGTGATAAAGTGAACATAGAGGAAGTTCAGAATATAGTGGAGTCCTATGAGAGCAATCCGCTAGAATGGATGAAGTATGCCAAGTTTGACCCATACAGGTACTTTTATTGGCAATTCCTGAGTTTTATTTTTGTTTTTTTATTTGACACTGAATACTTTAGCATTGTTTTATTATATCATGAATTAGTTGAAAGTGACATATGGATTCATACAAAGTTTTGGTGAGGATGGAGGGTTTGCAATGTGAAATGGGTTTTCTGTATAGGTTAACCAATACTAGACTGGTGTAAGTCGTTAAATGTCTTGCCTTTCTTGGGTTCACACTAGCTTTTATCAGCAGCTGTCAAACAGGTGTTTGCGAAGTGTTTTTAACACTCTTCAAATGCCTATGAAAATTCTGCACATGGCAGCAAGCAGTGATGTTCACACTGAAGCGTTAGTGTCACATTGCGTCCTGGCAAAACTGATGCCTCCATGTCTAGTCAGGAGGAGTTGAAGCCTCCCATTCAAGTCTATGGTGCCACTCAAATGCCTTGCAGGCATTTGCGATGCGTTTTAATACCATTTACCTTCATTATAGGCATTTGTGGTTTTAACGCTTGGCAAATGCCTCTAAACTGAGTACAGGGTGTTTGAGGAGCATTAAAAAATGCTTCCCAAACACCTGTCTAATGCCTATCAAATGCTATAGGGGTGTTTGGCAAGAGTTAAAAACAAAGTCAAGTGTGAATGAGCTTTAACGTCCTTACTGTATGTGTCTGGAAATTGGTGATGCCAGCCACGTCCAGAGGAAGCTGCTGCCCTGCACTGACTGTCACATTGGGGGCAATCCAGTGATTTGTAGTGATTGCGGATCCTGATCTAATCTGCTAGTTGCAAGGCTTTAGTTTAAACTGGGAAGCATTCGTTTAATTGATCCATGTTTCATGCAATAATTGTTCTTTTGATAACTTCCAATTGTTTTAGAAAGCGATGAGCCTTGGACTACTAATGGTGCCCATACACTAGAGAAATTGTTTGAAAATCTGTCATTTGGAAAGTTCATCTAGTTAATGGGCACAAATTGAAAATTTGGTAGTGGTGATTTTTTTGCCCCAAAAAATCTAAAAGTATGGAAAACTTCTGCGGAACGGATGCTAAATTAAAAGGTTAATGTGTTTCTTGCCTATTTTAAAAATCGAACTGTTGGTACTGCGCATATGTGACCCAGAAGCAAAAATCGGAAGAAACTGATTCGTTTATGTCCAGTGAAGGATTTATTATTCGAAGTTCGGTCATTGTATAATGACAATATCACTTGCTCTCACGATAATGTTTGTTTTTTCAAAAACCCGTTCAAACAACTTTTGTTTAGTGTATGACTAGCGAAGTTGTTGCTATTTATTCCTCTTATCTGATCTATGGGCTATTATTTTTAAATTGTTGCAATATATTGCTAGAATTGTTATACAAGGGGTTTCTAGCTTGTTTGTGTAGCAGACCCCTTGGTGATCCTAGTGCAGTCTGTAGATGCCACGAAGATCAGTCTTGGGGAGTGAAGGGGGTGTGTGCAGGGGAACCAATCGCACATCAGATTCTGACACAGCTGTTGCCAGATCGGCTTGTAGAGCTGCATGGTTTAACACTCTGCTAATCCAGATCCAGCCTGATTTTATTTGTCTTTGCTGTGTGGTGGGGTTTTTTTTTTTTTTTTTTTTTTTTTTTTTCCCCATCCAACATTTTATTGTAAACCCAGAAAATGTGAAGGGTCTCCTTGCTAACGTCTCACTTTGTCAGCTGTGCCTGTTGCCTGCCCATCATGGTGATCCAAAGGATTCAACACTTTCACCCCCTGAGTATTTAAGCTTGTTGCCCAGAGCATTTCATGCTCAATATTTGAACACTTTTCACACTGATCAGTTTTTTGGTTTTAAAAAAAGTGGAAGAAAATGCATCCTTTTGAGGCTCATAACAACCAGTCATTTTTGTGTTTGGCTGCATTGCAAAAATTAAAAGCCAAGCTCATCGTCGTCCTCCCTTTTTCTTTTTTTTTTTTTCTTCCTCAAATGGCAAAGTATGACAGTTCTGTCCTTGTACTGAGATTTTGATGCAGCACTCAAGTAGCATCAAAGTAGTACAGGAACCTTTGTCCAAAGTCCCATGCTAGGGTTAATAGCTAGCCTTTAGTGTTGCTGAACTCAGGACCCTGTACTCTCTGATCTCCCACAGTACACAGGTGCAATTTCAGTAAATATAAACTGCTAAATACCTTTCTCATCAAGTTAGAGCAGTCTTGTGACTTCTATCAGTGTCCAGTGGAGCAGTTAAAGCTTGTAGGTAGCATTTTTATTTTGCTTTAGGAGGATGCAGAACCCCTGATCAGTGCTGGTTGGCCCTGTGCTGATCACGTGCACTCTCCCAAGAGAAAAAAACCTCTAGCATTACTCAAATGAGCATGTGCAGAGTGACTCCACACAATGCCTTGGCAGGAGATAAGAGGGGGACATTGAAAGGAGGATCAGAGAAGTCAGGATCAAACAGCGTTTTTACACAATGCAGCAAATTAACCCCTTAGGTTCCAGTGAGTATAACAAGCATGCTTTACTATTTATACAGACTGATTTTACTGTTGTGGATTTAGTAACACTTTAACCCCAACCCTAACATGCATCTTTGGACACATAAAGGTTCCTGCATTACTTTGCTACTAGAGTTCGAGCGCGTAAAGTAGCATCAGTCTTACAACATTAACAGAGCTACTACACTTTTCTATTCGCAAAAAAATATAAATTTTTTTTTTTTTTTTTTTTTTTAAGTCCGCAAACGTGCAACTATATCGAAAAAACCCGTAAGTGTCCGCAAAAAAGTGCAAGTGCAAAACACCACACGAAAAACGTGCACTTAGGGGTGTGCTGTGTCCTACCCCGAAAGGGGCTTGGACCGCTGTCCCTGATCCCCCGGGGCACGAAGCTCCTGACGGGGACTAGGTTCCCACTTGGTCCTCCTGACCAAAAGGCCGGGTGGACCACCGTTCCCTATGCCAAGCCGAAGCCGGACATTCAGTACTAGGCAAGGGGACTCTCCCGAAGAAGAGTCCTCTAGGGATCAGGGGAGGAAGGAACCGTATGGCCACACATCCTCCCCCTAGACTTCAGGGTAGGCCCGAGGACCCACACCCTCCATCCGTGAAAACACACACATAAGGCAAAGAAAAAAGTGACAAACGTGGGAGTGCATAATAAATAAAGTAAAAGATAAAGTAAAAAAATAATAAAAATGGTACCGTGCCGAAATGTGCACAGACCAGGCCCTGAGGCCTGTAGCAAAAATTGCCCTGAACTTAGCCAAAAGGCCTGGTCCTTAGGGCGCTGTGCAAAAAAGAGTGTAAAAACAGTGACCATGTGTCATTTTCACACCGTGGGGTCCCACACCCAAGTGTTACTAGTGACACCCCTGAGCGCGTCTCCTCAGGGGACACTGAGTTTGCGGACTTTTTGCCTCCTCAGCCCCAGGCCAGACCAAGGTAGCATGTTCAGATCAGGAGGTACTGGGTCTTTCCGGTCTCCCCAGAGGAATTACTCCCAAGGCCCCAGAACGAATCATGGCGCTTCCTGGTTTCTGTCCCTCCGGTACTAGCCTTCCGGACCCCCATCATACCAGTGAGGGTACTATACAACAACCATCCCCGTAAACTAGAATGGTCGGGAGCACCCCCACTGGACACTGATAAGAACAGATACTACACTTGATCTTAGCCAAAAGGCCGAAAAAATATAAATGCATCAGATGCAAAACTTGCTGGGAAAAGTGCATCAACTGCAACCTGCATAGATGTGAACCTAGCCCAAGGGGATGCAATATGCGTTTATACTGTGGCGTATTGTGAAAGCAGTCAAAAACACACCTGAAATGTAACTGACCTGTGTGAGCATTTCCACAAGATTTAAAGATTCATTTCTAATGTGCATATTTAGTGTTTAAAAACTGATCAGTGTGAAAGGACCCTTAGAGATAAGCGTGGGTGTCTTTCAAACTCACTATAATTTGAATGCCAGACTTGGGCTGTTTTGTACTCTAGTGAGCAGCAGGCTGGGTCGTTCCTTGCCCCGCAACAATCAAAAGTACAAAAAAAACCTGAATTTGGGTCAGATTCATTTGGCGAAGTTTTAGAGGATTATATTTGACGTCTGTTCACTCCTGAGCATTGTTGCTCAAACCTCAAAATAATACAACAGCTTTTAAGGCACACTATAGACTTCAGTCAATGCGCCTTAAAACGTATATAACTTTCTTTCCTTTCCCCAAGCTTTCAAATGACTAAGACTGAACACTGAGCCTGAAGGCACTTGGAATGTGTGTATAGGAGAAAAATGTCTGCAAGGGGGCTGACACTGAACTAGTTTAGAGGAGTTCAGACTTCACACTGACACTTCATCTGCATACTTGTTCTAGGTGACTGAGTGATTCGAAGTACTACAGCCAGAAAGTGGCAGAAAGTTCTGCTGTAGTACATTTGAACAGTTCATATAGGGAATCCAGGGAGTGTCCTGTACAAAATTTTCTTGGCATAAAAAAATTAGTAATTACATTCTGCAGTAAGCTTTTTATAGAGCAATATTGGGGTACAGAATAAAAATTACCTGCACTCTGCTCCTTCAGAAGCCAAACAATGTGTAAGCTTCTTGTGTGATCTTACAATAGATCGATGTCATTCTTTACATGCCATGACGACTTTTAGGTCAGAGCACAGCATCATGAAGCAGTCGCATTACTCAACATTAAAAACATTGGGTATTGTGTGTGACTCCAGTGGAGTGTTTGAAGAGCAGGGCAAGTATGGGGAAAAATTAGTTTACACTTGCAGTTGGGTGAGGTAAAAAAAAAAAATCTTGTGTGTTTTTACACCCCCTCCCATTGCTCCCTACTTAAGCCACTAAGGTGTCCTTTTATGAAACTGAGATCAGTGGTGATCCTGAGGATTGTTATCTCCGATCATTAGTGGTTTAGGAAACAGATGACAGCACACAGATGGCCAGTATATGAAGGAGCGATGTCAGCCCTTCACTGGTGATCTGTGTTCTCCCTCCAGATCTCCAGCTCCGAGCTGGAAAATCGGAGCAACTGCAAATGAAGCAGCGATAATTTACCACTGTTTAGTAAACCGTTTGACCTCTTACTGTAATCTCGTGAGATTATAGTAAAAGCAGGCGTTTTCCAGCATTTGTAGATCACTTCTCCAGGGGCGGACTGACCATTTGGAAACTCAGGCACTGCCTGAGGGCCCAGGGTCAGTAGGGGGGCCCCATGAGATGCCCCTGGTACTTTTTTTTTTTTTTTTTTTTTTTTTTTTTTTTTTTTTTTTTTAATAGGCTTTTGAGTTTTGGGCAAGGACACAGGGGCCCCATGATCCCCTATTGCCCAGGGGCCCCATGAGTTGTCAGTCTGCCCCTGCACTTCTCCTTCATTTGGAGAACTGATCTACACCGTTTCATAAAAGGGCATTCACAGGAGAACTGTTTTCCGAGAACGCCGGAGAACTGAGCAGCAGTCATTGACTCCTGCATGATCAAAGGACAGTTGAGGCAGTGGACAGTGGTGTATACATGCTGCAGCAAAAATATCCCTGTGATCAGCAGGTAGTAGCTTCCACAAAACATGCAATACGCACAGTTGTGGTGTGGATTTTTTAGCAGTAAAAACAGTGAGGTGACATTCTGTGAAGCACCCTCTGAAAAAGTGATCTACTGTAGATCACTCTTCAGTTGGCATAGTAAACTAGCCCTAATTGGATCAGGATATGAACTGTCACTTTGCCTTGACTGCACTTCTAGAATAAAGCTGAGAAGAGTGTTATGTGCTTCAAGGAAGTTGTTTCAGTTGAAGAGCTACTGTCACATTGCCCAAGAACACGCATGCATTATGGGACAGGTTTATAACCAGAGAAATAAAGCATGGCATCTATGCAACAAATTACATTTTTATATTCTTTGGGAGAATCGCCAGGTTTAGACCATTTTGTGCTTGCTTCAATTCTCAAATCTGACCTCAGGTTTTTGTCACTATCTTTTATTCAGTTTGCGTGTGTTAACATCAATTTTCCATTTAGTTCTGTCCGTGTACATCAATTTTCATCCACACCAATTTGCCCATAGAAATGTCTGAAAAGTGATTTTTGTACTAGAACACCCCCCCCCCCCCCCATGAGCTTCAAGAGATATTAAACGCTGACGTGAACAGATAATGGAAATCTTGGTACCAGGCTGGTAAAGCTGCTAATTGCTCAGGCATGAACCTTTTATACCACCAATACATGTACGTATATCTAGCTGTTGTGTAGATCAGATTGCTGATATATGTAGGTGTAGCTGTTGTGGCAAGGCACTCTGAACAGTGCAAACATGAGACCAAGAGAATGACTTTCCCCAAATAGCTGGCTGTGGTGACATGACATGAGCCCTTTTCAGAAAGGGAGTGCAAATGATGTCCAGTAACCTTTAACAAGCGATCATCTTACTACAGTATGCCAAATTCTGGTTGCTGGGGGTTACTGCACTTTCCACATTGTGATTCTTGGTCCTACCCGAAGGTATCCAAAGATTTCTTGATTCGGATAATTCTGGGCATAACAGACAAGGGGTTTATTTACTAAAGCTGGAGAGCGCAAAATCAGACTCCCTTCTGCATAGAAACCAATCTGCTTCTAACCTCAGCTTGTTCAATGAAGCTTTGGCAATGAAACCTGGAAGCTGATTGGTTTCTATGCAGAAGGGAATCTGATTTTGCACTCTCCAGCTTTAGTAAATAAACCCCTAATTGTTTGACTTTGGGCATTCGGAAACCCCAGTAGACACGTCCTGGATGACTGATCTCCGGGAAGAAGTGTTGCATGTGTCAGACCTGGAGTCTTGAAGAATTATTTGCTTTGCACCTCATCTTGAAAAACATGTACTACAGCCTGTAAGCTAAACAAATGCCAGAGGGAACATTTGCTACTGCAAAGTATGTGGTTCTTGGTATTAGAGATCAATGTCCATTGATGTCTTTGTAGCAACCAGCTTGAATCCAATTTACTACACTGTAATCTTTGACCATGGATAGGACATGCCTGCACATGGGAAATCTGTTGCAGTTGTGAGAAAAAAGCGGTTTCAGCCAGATACAGTTCAGTAGAGCTACAAATCCTGGCGTGTGCTTCTAAGAATGCACACATGGCCAAAATTAATCTTGACATTGCTGCATTTTTCCCTGGGTTAAAAATAAGGAGGGGGGGGGGGGAAGAGTAATGTTTGGCTACAAAAGTCCTATAATAGAAATTGCTGGATTTCTTTAAAATGAACTAGTACTGAGAGAAGTACATAAGCTGTTGCTTCCACCCAAAATATCTGACTGGCTGTCATGCTCAAGTTGGCTTCAGTGCATTGCATCACTGTACTGGAACAAGTATGCAGAGAGACTTCAGGTTTTTACTTGATTCATGCTTATTTTAGCTTGGATTCAGAAAGCATTGCTACAGCGGCAGCCGGACAACTAGAACATGTGGTTGGCATGGCAAACCTCAGGACAGCCTTCAACTGACAAGGTTTTACAGGGTGCAATGATGTGAAAGATGTGCTATTCCAAAATAAATCAACTTGTAGTGCTACCCCATATGAAGCTGCTTGGTAATTTGGGTTTTCTGTCCTGCACCTTGATTCCAAGAACAACCTTTGCTCTTCTGACGCACCTGGTTCAATAAAAGCTACTGCAGGCACTTATAAGAACACAAGCGCAGATACTTCCACCCCCCCCCCCCCCCCCCAACTTTGAATTGGTAACAGGACATAGGCACAAGATCAATTTGGTATTAATGATCTGTGTTGGTAAAGGTTATAATTGGTGGTTTGAGCATAAATACACAAGATGGGTTCAGACACAAGCTTGCAGTAAAATTACTATGCCAGAATAACTTGGAATGGAGTTCCATGCCGCTAGACTGGGCAAACTCAACAAACAGTGCATATAAGCATTAACTGCTATGTGAATAGTGTATGCTATGAGACTGGCTAGGATATGGTGCAATGTCCCTTGAGAGGTAACTCTTAGCGTAAGCAATAGGTGAAGGTCTCTGTGTAACAAATGTAAAAGGACAGTCTTTAGTCTTCAACTCTCCAGCTGGCTAGCATTGGGGCCCAGTTGTACCATTGGTGCACATGAGAATAGTCCCAGTCGAGCCTGCAGACAGCGATAGAGCTACAAAATTGCTGTATGGTCAGTTCTCAAATGGCTCAGTTTCTCTAGCAGTAGATAGCAAATTCCCCCAGCAACACCGCAGTCCCAGCAATGTTACAGCTCACCATCTGGTCACACAGTGATTAGTTCACTCTCTGCTCTGCACCCAGGGCACTGTCGGCACACTTGGACTCTGCACTTTGGATTCTGCTAAGTCTGCCATTATGTAGATGTGGTGGTGTACACTGGACTGTGATGTGCACTCTCCAAGCTCACTTATGGCAAGCGGAAGCTGTGTCCTATAAAGCATTGAGAAAATGCAGCTCTTTCCCCTCCACCTGGAAATTGTCCTCCTGGGAAATTCAGTTCAAAAGCTATTGGTTACGGTAAAGTCTCTCTCCTGTGGAGTACAGTGCTGCCTGACTGTGTATTGAACTATTCCTGCTCAGTAGCTCCCTTCTCTTGCTGATATGGCTATTAACCAGTTCTGCAGGGCAGCAGCTACAGAGTAGAATTCTCAATTTTTAGCCCCACCCCTGGCTAAACTTTTTTTACTGAAATCCGTTTTAGTGTGAGAACTGACTTCCAGGGACACTACAGCTCTGCTCCACATAGGCTGTTATGTGATCACTCCGCTCCTACACACTGTCAAATGAACAATCTATGCAAGAAGAGGTATAAATTGGTCGATTAGCAGAAGACACTGGCTATGTAATCTCATGGAGGATGATTGCATGGAACTACAAAGATGGGTGGGAGCAATTTCCTAGAGGGCAGGTGCAGGGTGTGTTAATGAGGTCAGCTACTGAAGTACTTCCTTAGTCCACTAACCGTTTTCCTGTTCCAAAGGACATATACCACGAAGTCATAGTTTTGTGTAAACCTGGAGGCTAAGGCAAGGCCTACCATAGAAAATATGGACAGCTTTTTTTTCCTCAACAGGGGGTACACAGGGAAGCTGAAAACTGATTTCCACCGGGAAAGTCAGCCGCTATAAAAACTGTAGTTGCTGACTCTTAAAATAGACATTTACCTGTCTCTCAGTCCAGTGTCCTTGCCCCCACTGGCTTCACCACCCATCTTCTCTCCCTGATATCTTCAGTGTGGGCACCCAGCTGTGACAGCTTGTGGCTTCACAGCTGGGTGCCCACTGCGCATGCGTGAGGAGCGCTAGTCTTTGTGAATGGCCCCATAGTCTTCTGGGACCTGTCATGTCCCCCAGAAGATGGGGGGGGAAATAACTTCCAATCACAGTGGAAGTGGGAGCAGATACCTGTCAAATTCAGGTTCCCCCTCCCCTGCTCACCAAAGGTGCCAATCCTTAATGGGGAGCGAGGGACAAAGGCTTAAGACACTACTTCCCCTTTCGGATGGAGCTCCACTTTCACTTTAGCATAAAAAGGGATCTTGACATAGGCTTTTGTCCACATTTGATAAATCTGTTTACACACCCAGGAAAGTACAGCTCCCTTTCTCCAGGCCATTCACAACACACAGCCCCAGGTTGCTCCAATCTGTCTTATTGGCCAAACATGTTTTTATAGTATACCTAATACATAGAGGATAGCAAACTGTCCTTATGACTATATGGGCACCCTTGGTTAGCGGTAAAATTACCCTATGCTGGAGGAAATGTATAACCTGCCATTGCAAAGCTCTAGAAGAAAAACATTGATTTACTTTATTATCAAATACATAATTTCATGGCCTGAATAAAGTGTCCAATCAGGTCTGAATTTGCTTGCCAAGTGCATGTACCAGGTCAGTGGATCAAGCAGCTTACAGGAAGGTCCACAATGGTGGCCTGTGTGGGTGTTTTTTGGGTTTTTTTTTTTCTCCCCCTCTCCATGCCACAGGTCTCCTTTGGGCCTCTTTCATGAGTTTCTGTCCTTCAGGTTATGGCAAAGCATTAAACTCTTTAACATGCTCTAAATGTTACGCTGGCCAAGAATGTTCAAATAAGACTTTGGTGTAGACAAATATTTGATGTTCTAACGTACCTGGCTGACTGGCATGAAAAATAATTCGTGCAAGTGCAGTGGCACCTGAGGTTTGTACGTGTAGTGTGCAGAAGTTTCTTACACATAAGAGTATCTGGATGTAGGCCAAAGTTCAAGCAGGTAGCACATGTACAGATAAGGCACAAGATTGTGTGAAGACAAACTACAGAGGTATTCTATATCTTGCCCTATTGTACTTGGGCTGAACTCCAAGTAGATGTACAAACACTTATTACAATTATCTCTATGTATATTAAAAACAATAACTGCAGAAAGCATAAATGCATACATTTGACTTGGTTTCAGCCTCTTATAATCCCGTGTAAAGCAGATCTCAGATTGTAAGAGGGAGGAGCAGCATTAAGGACCAATCTGGCTCTGCTGCATGTGCTGATGGAGAACATACTGAGGGGGAAGATGGAGCAAAGAAATTACATCAAATTTGTTGATGCTCCTTCCCTCTCCAATCTCAGGCTGAGAGCATGGAGCTGACTAGGCTACATTGCAAGGAACCTCAAACTACAGCCTGAGGGCCACATATGGCTCGCCAAAGACATTTACTGGGCCAGCCGGAAGAAGGAAAAAAAACTGTGCTGGATGGCAAATGGCTAGGCTGCTTGCTAGGTCTTCGGCCACAAGGACCCAGCGAGAGGCAGCCTAGAAGCCCCTGACTTCACCTGCTGTAGCCAGAGGAGGAGAGCACACCAGGTATAGTGGTGTGCAGTGCATTGGTATCCAGTGCATTTTACTTTATTTATTTTATTTTCCCCCTTTCAAACTATGGTCCAGCCCCTCAACATTGTGGTGGTCTGTGAACTGGCCTCCTGTTTAAAAAGTTTGAGGACCCCTGCTATATAGCTTAAGTTTTTCTGCCACCTAAACTGTGGCCCTCAGAGTGCTTTCAGATAGTGGTCAGTTCTATCCCAGCTAGGTGCATACCCGGGTCAGTGAAGGGGGGGGGAAGAATGTAAGCAGTTGTATATAAAGGCTATAATAGCAGTGACCACCTAGCTCTCTCGTGTAATGTCTCCAGAAGCATTCGCTCCTAGTCTGCAACCTCTTATAGCAGGTCTCTGACCATCTGAAGCATGTGTGGGTGTTTTTGAAAAACAACTTCTTAAACGTCATTATTGCTCTCACAAACTTTCCCTAGTTCTGTCTCTAGCATTTCAGGATGCTGGTTACACAACAGTCATTCTACTGTCAGACTATGTAAGTGTAAGCAGTTTAGGTTTTTGGTCTGCTCATAAGCCAGGGCCTGAACAGGTGGCAAAAGTACAGATGCCTCTCAATAAATTAGAATATCAGTTAATTTTTATTTCAGTAATTCAAAAAGTGAAACTTGTATATTATATAGATTCAATACACAGTGATATATATTTCTTTCTTTTAATTTTGATTATGGCCTACAGCTGGTAAACCCAAAATTCAGTATTTGATTATTACACAAGACAAATTTAAAAAAAATTACATGTTTGCCTAATGAGGTGTGCCTGTACACTATAGTATGCACTCAGTACTTGGTCAGGGCTCATTTAGCATGAATTACTGCATTAATGCAGCGTGGCATGCAGGCAATCAGCCTATGGCACTGCTGAGGTGTTATGGAAGCCCAGGTTGCGTTTATAGCAGCCTTCAGCTCATCTGCATTGTTGGGTCTAGTGTCTCATCTTCCTACATATTCTGAGAATTGCAGTTCAGATACAAAAATTGAGCACATCTGGAGTTCTTAAGCACCTGAACAAAATGCTTGGTGTAATTTATTTTTAAGGCCATGGTAGTCAAATGATCAAACTATCAGTGGTGATCGGAACTGTAAGTGACTGTCGAACCCCCTGCCACAGATTGTGTACACCATATAGAAGTTGGAGAACTAATGCTTGTTACTAAATTGGAAGAGTGAACTACTGTTGTAGTTGCTTGGCTTTTTTTTTTTTTTTGCATGACTTCTGTGTTTACCAGGAATAGTGGTGAGCGGAGGTCCCAAGCCATAGTTTGTGGAACAGAGTTCCAGCTGAGAAACGCCCTGCTCTAGACCAAGCTACAGGTGGAGGCCACTGACTGTGTTCACCCCCCCCTCCCCCCCACTCTTCTGACTGTTTTTCACTAGTTTTGCATTTTGGCTAGGCTCAGTGTCATGCTGGTAGCATGAGGTGATACCTGGACCCTACATGGGTTGCACAGGTAGCCAATCTCCTCCAGGATGGCAGATTAATACATGCCATTGCCAGAAGGTTTGCTGTGTCTCCCAGAACATTCTCAAGAGCTTGGAGGAGATTCTAGGAGAGCTGGACAGGGCTGTAGAAAGTCCTTAACCCATCAGCAGGACTGGTATCCGCTCCTTTTTTGCAAGGAGGAACAGAATGAACATTGCCAGAGCCATACAAAATGACCAAAGAATCAGAAACTGACTTCATGAGGGTGCTCACTGCCCAGCACCATAGAGTTCGATTGGCATTTGCCATTGAACACCAGAATTGGCAGGTCCATTGCTGGCACCCTGTGATTTTCATAAATGAGCAGGTTCACCCTGAGCTCATGTGAAAGGGTCTGGATAAGCTGTGGAGAACGTTATGCTGTCTGTAACATCATTCAGCATGGCCATTTTGGTGGTGGGTCAGTGATGGTCTGGGGAGGCATATCTATATGGAGGGATGCACAGACCTCTACAGGCTAGACCAGGGGTGTCAAACTGGTGGCCCTCCAGCTGTTGCAAAACTAAAAGTCCCATTATGCCTCTGCCTTAAGGAGTCGTGCTTCTAATTGTCTTGCAATGCCTCATGGGAATTGCAGTTTCAAGTCAGCTGGAGGGCTGCCAATTTGACATCCGTGGGCTAGACCATGGCACCCTGACTGCCATTCGGTATTGAGATGAAATACTTGGACCCTTTGCTGGTACAGCAGGTCCTGGGTTCCTCCCGGTGCATGACTATGGCCAGCCTCTTGTGGCAAGAATATGCAGGCATTTCCTGGAGGATGAAGGAATTGATACCATTGAATGGCCCACACTCGCCTGGCCTAAATCCAATCGAGCACCTCTGGGATGTTTCGGTCCATCTGACACTGCCAGGTTGCGCCAAAGATTGTCCAGGAGCTCAGTGATGCCCTGGTCCAGATCTTTTTTTTTTTTTTTTTTTTTTTTTCCCCCCCCCACACAAATAGCTTTCTTTTGGTGGTATTTAATCACCACTGAGTTTATTTTTTTACTAAATAAAACACCTGAAACTTTTGAGAACATTTGTCTTTGTTTTGTGTACATTATGATTGCTAATACCAATGTGTTTCATTGATATTTGCAGTCATTGTTACTGAATGAAACTGATTCATTCAGTCTTTTGTTTTGATTAGCTGAGATTGGGCAAAGCTGATCACATGATATAGATGAGCTGTGAATAGCCTTATCTGTATCATGTGACTGCTTTGACCAATCACGGCTAACAACGCAATTTTGTATACAATGGATGGCATGGCAGGAAGCCATCCATTGTATACAATTGACATGTGATCTACTGTGATTAGTCACATGACACTGGCAACGGGACGGTGTAGTGATATATGTAATCGGCTGCCTCAGCGAGTGTCCTGCCCGGCTGTCATGCTGCTATAGGCCAGGTGGGAAGGTGTTAACTTGAAAGGGAGTTGGGCCTTAGAGAACCTACTATAAAAATAGTGGTATGTTAAACAAACCTTACCCCCCCCCCCCCCTCTTTTCTTTCAAATGATCAGTCTTCACCAGAAGGAGAAGAGATGGGCAGAGACAGAAGCTAAAACACTTTAACAGAGTGAGGAATGGTTGGGTTTCACTGTCTGCTCCTACCTGTCCTAGAGATAGCAGTGTTATCTCATTACTTGTTTTAGTGTTGGAGAGAAAGTTAAGGGAGATCTTTGTAATGGAAATAGAAATATTAGGGGAATGGAAGGCAATAAAAAAAGAAAATGGGGTTTTAAAGAATGATGTAGCTTGTCACTCACTGCTTCATAGGCTGCTGTGATCCTTTTGGCAAAAAGCTACATTTTTGCATGTCTATAGAGGTGATGGACTGAAGTAAGCCTTGAATTATTCCTTATGGGGTGTTTTTTTTCCTACCTATCAAATAGGTCCAGTAATGTTTACTATCTAGATTCATAAAATATGAACGGTTTGAGTTTTTCAGGACTGGTTTTGGACAGATGTTCTAGCTAGTTAGTAATTACATAATGGCGTGCTCCCTAATTCTGCACCTCCAGTGCATTCTAGGAGATAATTTGAAGTTTGTGCTAGCTGTTTACATTGTTCTGCTGCTAGCTTTTATTCATATAGATTCGTTTGTTTTAATGGCTTTTAGTTTGTCTGGAAGGTCTGTTTTTCAGAATTGCTTCAAAGCCTTCAGGTGGCACATGCTGAACAAAAAACTGTAACATTTAGAGCTGCTTTAGATTTGATCCATATATGTTGACTTTCCTTTCTTGCTTAAGGATTAGTTTAACCATTTGACTGGTTAATGCCTGGGTCAAAGGTAAAACATTTTAGCATTCAGTTGTACTAAAACACGAGTCCAGGACAAACATTAGGATGACAATCCTCAAATCTAAACCGTGACCGTTCTTGTAAAAGGGCAATGTTAATGAACTCTATTTTTAATACTGGTGAGTTGGCATTCTAAATCGAACGTACAGTTTAGTGTATACTGCTACTGAAACGTGATATCTAGGTTATTGGATAGTAGTTGCATTGTATTACCTGTAGCATTTTGTTCTCTTGGTTAAGACATCTACATTATTGGCCAATATCATGGAGGGCTAATAATTGTAATATTTCAATATAGTGCAAAGAGTTCAAAATTGCTATTGTCACTAGATTTCCTATTTTGAAGCACAAGAATGCACTCTCATTTTTATGGTTGTTACACTCTACTCGAGTACATGTACTTCTAATTAGTGGTAGGAATAAGTGAAGACTTTGTTGTATGTACACACTTGCATATAGATCCCATTTTCCAATTTGATTTAATTGGAAAATTGTGTGAATATTGGGTTAAAAAAAGATACATGGACCCCGGCATGTGATACATGATCGGTCTGAGAGTGCGGACAAGGTTGGTTATTGGTTTTGGTCTTGTTTCCATGGAAAAAAAGTGGCAGCATTAAGGTTTGGAAAGATGAGGGGTTGAATGGAGTTCAAAGTTTGGTCTCTGTGTTCTGCAATGACACAAAGCATTGCTCTATGGAAGCTGAGCCATGTAGAAAAATGTTTATTGTAAATTTAGCAGTTTTAATTCCCTGCACTGTTTATGTTCATAACAGCACAGAGCAGTGGAATCCTGAAAAGCACACTGTTGGCTGACTGTTTTGATGGAGCTGTTGGATCCCAGACTTTAGGTCATTGGAGCCTTTGTTCATCTTTCCAGTCCAGAAGCTAAAGAGAAGCGCCCCCCCTGTCACTGGTAACTGGGTTTAACTCTGGAAATACTTTTGTTATGAGCAATAGTATGCCCTGTTTGTATGCCTCTAAGTAAAGGTGTGCAATCTTCTGCGCGGTTGATGAGGCACCAGGAGCAGACTGACAATTTGAAAACTCAGGCACTGTCTGGGGTCAGTAGGGGGCCCCATGAGATGCCCCTGGTTCGTTTTTTTTTTTTTTTTTTTTTTTTTGTCTGGGCAAGGACACAGGGGCCCCATGATTCCCTATCGCCCGGGGGCCCCATGAGTTGTCAGTCCACCCCTGGGAGGCACATTAAGATTCAGATTCTTCCTTGAATAAGAGCAAGATTTCTTTAAGATGGTATAGTCCCCGAAAGATTCCCTCTTTGGGTGATGATGAAGGCAAAAAGTAAAATAGTAGAGGTAGAAGCAAACTTCCTCAGAGTTTGACCCCCCCCCCCCCCCCCCCCCCAATCTGAAACTGGTTCCTTTTTTGTAGTTGAAAGAGGCTTGAAATGAGATACCAATGTAATTCTGTCTGTAAGACCGTGTACAGCAGCCAGAGTCCTGCGGCTGTGAGACAGTCGGCTTCCATGTGATAAGCTGTAGTTTAAGGTGTACTTACTCCTGCCCCTTGCCAACTCTTCTGGAAAATGTGGTCTGTTCACTCCATGTCTGAGCAACGAAGTCCTACCATCATCCAAGTTCAACAAGTCTTTTCTTCAATAGGTTGGATAACTGAACTGCAGGACCCTGCCACCTTGTGTTTAATTAACATCCTATAACTAGTATTAATGCAGTGTGATATACTAGGGCTAGCTTTAAGATTTACAGTGGTGCCAGATGGGGTTATGATCCTTTTTTTCTCTACTCCAGGTAAACAATACAGGCTGGTCCAGGCCCTGTGACTGGACAAACAAGAAGCTGCATCAGACAGATGAGCACATATTTCTGGTCTCTGTTTTTCTTGACCATCAATGTTTTTTATGTACCCATCTTGTAATTCATAACAGCATTTATTGGGTTGACAGATTCAATACAGCCATAAGTATCTCCTCTTTGTTGCTGCAAAGCCTCTTAAAAATGCGATTTTGGTCAAATGAAACCATGATGGTTCACGAACTGTAGAGAAATATAAAACAAGGAGTAAAAAGGTTTGGGGCAGTAAATAGAAGGGGATAAAAATGGTAGATGGAAAACTGACATCTATTTACACAACTCTTTTGGAGTTGGTACACGTTTTAGCTGTAATTTAGTGTATAACATAAATTATGGCATTTTACACTTTTGTTTGTGGGATTGGTGCATTCTGATTTGTGTGTGAGTTTTATTAAAATCTCTTTACTGATTCATAATTTATATAAAAGAAACTATCCATTGCGTTATCTGTAACATCCTCCAATCAGTTTGCCTTCACTCCTATTTTAAATTATCTATAAAGTAACAATAGACTATTCCTTCTCCTCCAGCAAGGTAAATTATCACAACATACATATTAAAGCTGTATTGAACTTCTTAAAAAGCTGTTTGCATACTTCATACGTGCCCATTTCTATCATTTCAAATCTGAAATCTGTTTAGTTTTTTTTATGAATGCTAGTAAAAATTTTGATTTGTCATTGCAGGTACACTCGTAATCTGGTAGATGAAGGGAATGGAAAGTTTAATCTCATGATTCTCTGCTGGGGTGAAGGACATGGCAGGTAAAAAAAAACTAATTCCAGAAATCCATATAATTTACTATGCTACAATTTCACTTGATTGAACAAAGTAGATTTTAAAGCCAAAACGCAGCTCCCCCTTGGTTACTTACTACTGTGCAAAAGTCTTAGGCAAGTGTGAAAAAAACAAAACTGTAAATTTTAGTGCTTTCAGAAGTAGAAGTGTTTTGTTTTTTTTTTTTAATTTTTTTTTATTTTATTTTTAGTACAGAATCAGGTCAATTAAACTCCTGGGATATTGATCTGGTCAGTTAAGTAGCAGAGGGGGGTGTTGATGAAATTAACAAATGCACTAGCTGGGCAACAATAAGATGACCCACAAAACAGGAATGGTTTTACAGGTGGAGGCCATTGACTCCCCCCCCCCCCCCCCCCCCCCCCTCCTACTTTTCTGACTGTTTTTCACTAGTTTTGCATTTGGCTAGTGTCAGTGTCACTACTGGTAGCATAATGTGATATCTGGACCCCACAGAGGTTTCCCAGGCAGTCAACACCTCCAGGATGGCACATCAATACATGCCATAGTCAGAAGGTGTGCTGTGGCTCCCAGCAGTCTCAAGAGCATGGAGATTCTAGGAGAGCTGGGCAGGGCTATAGAAAGTCCTTAACCCATCAACAGGACCAGTATCTGCTCCTGTTGTGCAAGGAGGGACAGGGTGAGTACTGTCAGAGCCCTACAAAATGACCTCCAGCAGGCCACTTGTGTGTCTCTGATCAAACTGGCATCATGAGGGTGGCCTGAGGGCTAAACTTCCACTAGTGAGCCCTGTGCTCACTGCCTGGCACCCTAGAGCTCGATTGGCATTTGCCATTTGAACACCAGAATTGGCAGGTCTGCCACTGGTGCCCTGTGCTTTTCAGATGAGAGCAGGTTAATGAACTGTGGAGAACATTATGCTGCCTGTAACCTTTGTTCAGTATGACTGTTTTTGGTGGTGGGCCAGTGATGGTCTGGGGAGGCATATCCATGGAGGGTCACACAGACCTCTACAGGCTAGACAACACCTTTACTGCCATTAGGTATCTGGATTAAATCCTTGGACCCATTGTCAGACCCTACGCTGGTGCAGTGGGTCCTGGTGTATGGCAGTGCCCAGCCTCAGGTGACAGAATATGCAGGCAGTTCCTGGAGGATGAAGGAAATGTTACCATTGAGTGGCCCTCACTCTCCTGACCTAAATCCAATAGAACACCTCTGGGATACCACAACGCCAGGTTGCACCTCAGACTATCAAGGAGCTCAGTGATGACCTGGTCCAGATCTGGGAGCAAATACCCCAGGGCACCATCTGTTTCATTAGGAGCATGACCTGATGTTGTCAGGCATGAATAAAAGCATGTGGGGGGGTCATACAAACTGAATACCATTTTTGAGTTGCTGCAATGAAATTTCAGCCAAATTGACTAGCCTGCCCTAGAGTTTTTTTTTTTTTTGTTTTTTTTTCCCACTTTGATTTTTGGGGTCTTTGAATTCAGTCCTCTGTAGGATAATTTTCATTTCCATCAAATGATGGGGCATCCATACATTACCCAGTCTATATCTGTAAAGGGATCCAGCATGATTTTTTTTTTCTCCCCCTCCCATTTGGGATCTGATTTTTTTCAAAGTGTTACTTTCAATTTTTTTCCGATCCCCTGCAGTTTGATTTGGCAGCATATTTATTTCAATGGGCTATATCACACAAAAAGTAGTACATGCACTGTTTGAACAACGTGCCACACTGAATCTCATGGTACTGCAGTACCATGCAATCTGGTACCTGTAAATGCACTGATTTGGGGTGCTCTTAAGTGTGGCATCCTAAGCAGATTACAAAGGAGGTGCAGGGAACACTCCTTTCCTGTACCACGTTCTGGTTCAAAACTTCTCTTAATGTAGAATTTGCAGTGCTGCTTGAAGTCTCTTGGACACTTTGGCTGCAAACTAGTTGAGACAAAGTTGGTGTAGACACTTTTTTTTTTTTTTTTTTTTTTTTTTTTTTTTTATACCCAATCTGCTTTTTAAATTTTCATTTTCTAAGCTGTGTGCAGAGGAAAAAATTAGAGCGAAAATGATTGGTTGAACCTTTTCCTCCCCCTCTTCCAACCCTACTGAATGCCAAATGCAAAACAAGTCTTGTCTAACAATTACCTGACCAAATTTGACTTACAAAAACCATAGGGCACAAGATGTCATGGCACAAAATGCCTAAAAGTTGTCATGTAATTACTGGCAAACAATCAATATTTTGCTTGTGTGTGCCTCTTTTTTGATACGTCCTTCACGGTTTTAAAATTTTTTTTATTTTTCAATGCAGCAGTATACATGACCACACCAACTCGCACTGCTTCTTGAAGATTCTCCAAGGCAACCTGAAAGAGACACAGTATGAATGGCCGCAGAAAAAATCAAATGGCGCAATGATAAAAACATCTGAGGGGGTGCTGAAGTTAAATCAGTGTGCATACATCAATGGTAAGTTATTCATAGTTAAAATAGCAAACACTTTAAACATTTTAGTCACCTCCAAAGAGATCCCCTTAAAAGTGCAGCTTGTAAGCTCCACGAGCAGGGCCCTCCTATTCTTTCTGTACTGAAATGTATTGTAATTGTACTGTCTCCCTTTATATTGTAAAGCGCTGCGCAAACTGTTGGCGCTATATAAATCCTGAATAACCACTATCTTCTAGGGGTGGAGGAGTATTTTTACCAAATGCAGTTATTTGATTTGGCTGAAATGTTGAATAATCCTAAAGATCTTGTGTCGTCATTGCCTTGGTTCCTGTTTTCATGATTCACTGCAGCGCAAACAATTCTTTGTAAATCTCTATTGAACTTTTTGATATCCCATGACAGATGTGCCAGGTTCACTGTGTGTGTGTACAATTGTCTTTTTGACGTGACCCTGGGAGGGCAGAATTGCAGCAACTGGCATTGCTTGTGTTTTAAGGTATAGGCTCCAAAGTTGTCATCCTGATCTTCGCTGTTTGCAGACTTCACAGGTTTGTCACACCAATGTCTTAACACCCAACCTGCAAGCTTTTTTCAGGTTAGTAACTCACTTTGTAGTGAAGTCACAACCAAGATAACAACCTTGCGGCTTGGAACTTTTTTAAAAGATGTTAGCAGAGGTATAAGATATTCTCAATGTGTTCTGCAATAAGGTGTTATCTGTCTGTGCCCTATATAACTGTATTTATGATTGAAAAAGATTTATCCAAGTTTGTGACAAGTAGCTTGACTTCTGCATAGTTTACAACTGTACTGTCTGAGCTGTTGCATAATCTTCAACAGTAAATGATATCTAAGGGTTTATGTTCAAGGTAAAAGTGTTGATTACATACATATTTCTACATATCTAGTTTGCAAAAACTCCCTTTTGCACAAGCCAATCATGTGTAGTTATGTTAAAGACTATAGCCTAGGCTTGTTCTGCACATTATACTATATGGTCACAAGTGAATAAACCTTTTTTATTATGTTTACATGGCCATAACTATTTCAACATAGCCATACAGTTTATCATCTTTCTTCTTCAGTTTGTTTTAAAATCATTCTATATAAGCAGTACTGAGCTTTGAGTGGTAGACGAATGTTTGACTGAATCAGCCTGCTTAATTAAAGGAATTTTATCTGGTGTAGGAAAGATCTGGAAGACAGACCTTTTTAGGCTTGTACAATAAAAAATTAGTCCCTCCTAACCAATTTTTTTTAGCACACACAAATTCTTTGGAGTCCTTTTCACAAATGATGCCTTTTCGTCAAAACCATATGGTTTTTAAACCACTGCAAGCTCGTAATTCTTATGGATCTCTCATCTATCTCTACCTTTTTTAAAATGGCCCCTATTTCTGCTCTCAATAGGTATGATGGGCCTCAGTCAATGCTAGAGGTATTTTGTGAAGTTACATTCTGGCAGTAATTTTTGTCACAAAATGAAAGTGAGTGACACAGGTTCTTTCCTTAATGCATGCATCAAGGTTAAAAAAAAAAAAATCTTAATGCTTTAGAACCAAACTCCCACCTTACACCCCCCCCCCCCTATACTTGCCTGAGCCTGATGTTGATCCGGCGCTGTGCATGAGAGCTGCAGCTCTCCTGGCTCTGATGCCCCTCATTGGGCAGATTGATAGCAGCTGGAGCCCTTGGCTCCTGTCAATCAAATCCAGTGATGGAGGAGCTGGAGGCAGGGCCAAGATCCGCTGTCTGTCAATAGATGCAGACAGGGAAGCTTAGGTGTGAGCCCACAAACTGTAGCTGCTGTGTGGGTTTTTTTTTTTTTTTTTTTTTTACTGCCACCAATTTCTGTCCTACAATCCAGTGGTGTACTCATGCAGCCGGTTTCACAAACCGTCCTTGCTCCACGGCACTGGCATCCTAAGTGTGGGCATCTGGCTGTGGCAGCTTGAAGCTTCACAGCTGGGTGCCCACTGCACATAGTCAATCAGTCTTCTGGGACCTGTCGTGGGGAGGACAACTTCTTGCTACCAATCACCTAGGCAATCTCAGCAGAAGTGAGTGGGTACCTGTCAAGATCGGGTAAAGCTCCCTGAAGATGCCAATTCCCCAGGAGGAGCGGGGGACCACTACTTTAAAGTGGAGCTCTGCTTTTAATATCACTTTAACTTTAAAAGCTTCAGGTGATTTTATAGTGATGTTGGGGCACTTGCAACTAAACCTGGGTACTGTCCATGATGCTATAGTGTGTGGTCCCCTAACATCTAAATTTTCAGTACAAGTTTCAGGTACTGCTTGGACCTTGAAAGGGGTACACCCCAAAAGCTTGTCCTGATTTTGTATGTTCACTAATGTGTATAGCATTTATACTTTTTTGCAGTTATTTCAGATGTAAAAATTGAATAATGGTCATGATTTTTTTTTCTTTTTGAACTGAAACTACAATTTAATTAATGCATGGAAATACTGAATACTGTCAAACCTGTGTGAACTGATAAAATAGCTGTCTCTGGATGACTGGGCATACAAGTCACACATTATGTTCAGCATGAGGTTGTTTATCATGAGAAGGGAATAAAAGTTGTGCAGAATCTATTAGCGCACAGAGAAAATACAGTAGAGTGAAGTTGTTTCTTTATACACTGTCTTCCTGTCAAACATGTTCTAGCCACTTGTTGACAGCTTTTGCAAAGATGGCACATTCTCTACATATTATTTTTTGTGTTCTCTGGTGGCTGAAAACATCTCAAACTGGCCCCTCCCCAGGTAACTGCAAACAATGTTACATTTCCAGTGCCCCAGGGAGTTATGCTAGCAAATTCCATCCAGTGCTTGGATGACTGCTCCCTGGCCCTGTGCATACAAGCAGCCTGGAGGCCAGTTTGAGGTTTGCTTTTCAAGAGACCTATTTTCCCTTGCATTGGGGGATTCTTGCAAAAGACTTTAATGTTTGTTTGAAATGGTAATCGAGTTGAAAGTGCTATTACCCTAGCCAGAACGCCAGTCCAAGCACTTTGGGCATGGCAGGGCTGTGTGTGGATGGTGCCTACAGTCCTATTTCTTGGTTTTGTATTTAAGACTTCATGTTGCTATACTGCAAATATTTACCACTTGTAGTATTAAAGTCAAGAAGCACAGGATACAGATAGTGTCTAGTAACAATTTCTTACATCTGCTGCATCTTCGTCTCACATTGGGAAAATTTCATAAAGTGCAGTAAGTAATCAGGGAGCAACTGATGACGAATGAGCTACTAAGGCATGACAAATCTTGTGTTGAGTGGGGCTGGGTGGCATGTTCCCCTGGACCAGTATGAATACGATAAACTGTTTGTGGACTTTGATTAGAGATGCATGTATCTGTACCACATTCCACATGCAAGCTTGTAAATGCAGAGGGAGGTCTTCCAGCCCAAACCTCCCTTTGGCATGTGACCTCCTTTCACCATATCTAAACTTTAGTTTCCTACAGCAATTTTTCCCTGCTTTGAAAGGGTTGGTTGTGTTTTTTGCCCCCCCAGGCAAAAGGTTCACAATCCTTGAGACATTGTGATGGATTTGTGAAATATTCAGTATAAATGTAGCACAGGAGGCTCACAAACACAAGAATGTGTACACTTTTTGCTTAACTATAGCTCCAATACTGCTCTAGTTTGGACAAGTAGAATTGATTAGTGGCTGCTAGAGATGAGCGAAGTATTCAAAAATTCGATTCGGCTGATTCGGCGAATTCGAGGAATAAATTTTGATTCGATGCGAATATATTCGCTGCGAATTTAACTTATAAAAAGGGTTTCTAGGCTTAAGAGAGCCTTTATATTAGTGCAGAACACTGTACCTTTAATTTAAATGCCCTTGGAGTCTGCTGGGGAAGAGAAATAATACTGTCAGTCAGTATGACATGCAGATGAGTGCCGTCGATCTTAGAATCACCGCACACTTCACTCATTTGGGCAGTCACGGGGCCAAAACCAGAGTGTGGGGCCACAGTGTGGCGGTGGAGGCAGCAGCAATGGGAGGCCATACAACACCCTATGACAAAAATGGAACCCACCAGCAGTGTGAGGAGACCTGAAAGTGGCACATGGCAGAGTGGCGATGGAGACAGCAGCAATGGGAGGCCGTACAGGGACCCATGAGACACTCTGGACCTGGCAGCAGCATGAGGAGGCGGTACGGGGGCCCATGGCAGATTACGGGCCTGGCAGCAGCAATGGGAGGCCCGTAATCTGCCAGCACCCTATGACAAAATGGAACATACCAGCAGTGTGAGGAGACCTGAAAGTGGCACATGGCAGAGTGTGGCGATGGAGACAGCAGCAATGGGAGGCCGTACAGGGACCCATGAGACACTCTGGACCTGGTAGCAGCATGAGGAGGCAGGCAGAACCGCCGTATCTTTATCACTGTTTTCCCAGGCCACCAAATGGCGATGCTGCATATGCTGACGCAACGCTGTAGTCCCAACATGGGCCCCCTGGCCACGCTTGACTTTCTGGCCACATAGTCGACATACGGCTACGTTTACTTCCTCGGGCGGCTTGACAAAAAATTGCCACACCGCCGAGTAGGAAACTTTGCCCCTCCTCGCTGACTGCTACTTCCTCCGTGCACACCGGCACCACTACTGGCCGTGGTGGTAGGCTGCAGTGGAGCTGGTGCTCTACTCCGTGGCCGTTTGCCTCCACTGACACTGCTGCGACCCTGCTGCCTCCTGGGCAACCCACCAACTGTTTTGCTCGCTGCCAAGCTGGCACCCTCTTCTCCTGATGATGCGGAAGCAATAGCCTGATGACAACGAGGCTGCCAAGTGCGATCAGCCTCATCATAAATTAGGGTCTCCGTCTCACTACTAGCCCCCTCGGCTGCGTGTGGGTCAAAAGACAGACCTGTCTCTAGACCAGCTACCGAGCCACTCTCCTCGCCAGTACTTCTTCGCCTGGCTGCTGAAGAGGCGGATGTCTCCCCCCATTCCTGACCGCCCTCTGTTAGCTCTTCCTCACTGTACAGTGGGGCTGAGCCCACAGCATGCGATACTTCGCTTGGTGAGGGAACACCAAAGGACAGGGGCAGGTAGAGGACACGTGATTTCAGTGGGCTTGCTCCCGGGCCATGCCAACTAACAGTTGTGTCTGACGTACCCACCGACCGTTGGCTGTAGGTGTCAGAGGTGACCTGGGAAGAGGAAGACGACCGAGCCAACCAATCGATGACGGCAGGGTTGTCGGTGGAGACACGACCGCTGGATGACACCGGGAGCACTGGCCTCTGGCTGCGACTAGTGCTGCCTCGACCCCTTCCTCTGCTGCCACGTCTGCTCGCTCCTAAAACATTGCCTCCTCTGCATGTTGTCTGACACTCTTTAATTCAACAATTCTGTGTCCCTGGGTAACGGTTCTGTGTCTGTCCCTGAGTAACGGTTCTGTGTCTGTCCCTGAGTAACGGTTCTGTGTCTGTCCCTGAGTAACTGTTCTGTGTCCCTAATACAGAGAGATCTGTCTCTCTTGAATGACCAGAGGTAAATGGAGAATTGTAAGATGGCCGCAATTTATAGCTCCACCATTACACAGGGCTGGCTGGCTGCTGATTGGCTAATGCGATCACATGTCATGAATGAATGCATTATGGGTCAGCGCGCCTTGTCTGCGCGCCTTCCCAGAGATCCCTGCTCCGTCGCCGCCATTTTTGGAAAAATTTTGAATCGAAATTTTTCTAATATTCGAAACGAATTCCACTTCGCCGAGTTCGATTCGCTCATCTCTAGTGGCTGCTATGCTATATCCGAAGGGTTCATCTTCTAATCTGTTAATCCTTGTTTCTAGATTCCATTGGCCTTCACCGAGTGGAGAACCCAAGCCACACAGAGCCAGCTGTGAGCCTCCACTTGTATAGCCCTCCATTTGACCACTGTCAAACTTTTGACCAACGAACAGGGCACAAAAACACAGTGAAAATGACCTTTTGGAGCAAATATGGAGAACACGCTTCAGTGGTAAGTGTAAATGTAGGGATGTGGAGTATGGGGGGGAGGGGGAATGGTTAGACAGGAGGAGGAAGTACACATCTACAGAAATGGAGAAAAATGTGAGGGATTAGATGCACTAGAAAACTGGCAACTCTGCACAGGTGGAGGGGACACAACAGTGAAGCTGATCCATATTATCTTTTCCCACATATCTGAGCTCCTGGGTACTTGTCACTTCTATATACTGTGCTACAGCCTCATTCATTCCCATAAGTGACCATGATCAAGCAACTACTGCAAGCACCATGAGTATGGCTACCCAAAGAAATGATTTGGTGCTGCAGTGTGCATCCACAGAAGGAAGGGGAGCCAGATGGGACAAAAGGAAGACTACTGGATTGGGGCTGAAGGTAGGTATTCCAAGTGGGCTTGATTCAGGGATTTTAAAAAAAGTTGTGTGCATGTAGACACTGACAATGATCCTCTGTGTTGATAGATGTTCTAAACAGTCTTAACATACAGGACCACTCATTATTTTGTACATAAAAAAAATATGTATGTGTATAATATAAAATACACATGGACTTATCTGTTGCTGATAGATGCAGTTTGACACTCCCCAAGTGTACAATGCTTTAACAGTTTTATGTATCTGTCCAGGGCACTTGATCTACACCAATGTATTACTGTATAAGATGGAAAATGTTAATATGAATGCAAAAATGTAGCTGTTATCCTGTTTTAAATCAAGATTTTTAAAATTGTTTGTTTCTTTTTGTTTAACAGGCAACCATACAGTCACAGGAAAACAACTAGACCTGCCCAGAATGCTTTTTTTTTTTTTTTTTTTTTTTTTTTTTTTATTTTCCTTGCACTTTGCAACAGCCCAAATTATCATGTGCCCAAAGTTCTGGGGCAAATTTCCTTGCAAAGTGCAGCTTCCCTTGAAAAGTGAACATTTCATTTGCCTTTAGCAAATCAATGTGTTGTCATTTGCAAACCCTTTCAGCCTCTGGAATTTTCTTGACCAAACTGTACATACACCCTCAGTAGGATTTACAAAATGGCAGTTTTGGAATATTTTTAAATTTTTTTTTTTTTAGCATGTTCCTCCTCAGGGCTTATACCTAGACTGGAAAAGAAACTTTATTTTTAACAAATTTTAACAAATTTTTACAAGGATCTGTATAATTGTGCATGTCCTTGACTTGCAAAAAATAGCAAGACATTTCTTCACTTGTAAAATTAGTTTACGGCTTTGAAACTGCCCTAATTCGTATGTATAGGTTTTTAACCATGTTGTAAAATTGTATATTTTTAGAAAATAAAAAAAAAACTGGGTGAATTTGCAACCTTCAAAAGCAATAAAGTTCAAATTCATTATTTTGGTTTCTGTTCTTATTCATGTTCTATAACTTGGCCACAAATTTAAAAAAAAAAACCTGACTGATTTTACAACTTTCTAATCTTCAGCTCTTTCTGTCAAATGTTTGTATGCTTAATTTTTCATATTCACCTGAATAATACAAAATCATTCTTACAGATGTGAACCTGTTGAGCTTTCCAACCTAATTTAAAGGGCAAATATTAGATTAATCACTTACAGATAAAGTGAATATACATAAGCAAATTACACATGAAATTGATATGGGGTTTTCGTAATCAAAGTGACCAAAAATACAGATTTGGCATATGGGAAAACACCTATGTTTACCAACACTTCACATTCATTAAATGATGATCTGGTATTCCAGACTGGGTGCCATTGATTAGAACCTCCTGTGGGAGTAGGCCGGTTGGTACCAGTCTTATTTTAAAACTGACATTTAAGGGTTTATTTACGTAAAAAATGGGAAAATCTGATGCAGACCTGCATAGAAACCAATCTGCTTCCAGGTGGTATTGTCAAAGCTTAACCCCTTCATGTCTAAGAGTAAAACAAATCTTAAAGCCTAAGCAAAACTTTACAACTTTGACATGTCAGTAAAACCATACATATCATCACCTACTTTGTACATCCAGGTGGATTATACTTTTTTTTTTTTTTCTTTTTTGCTCTATGTAAGGAAAGAGGCTATCACAACTATCGTGTGACCCAGAGTTGGGGGTCCCGATTGTTAGAACAGGGCTTTTCATTGACACCCCAGTTTTTGTGCTGGGAGCACACTGGGCCACATACTGCCAGTACAAAGACAGGTACACAGATATGTGGCCCCGCAGAAAAGCACAGTTCTGTGAGGCTGCATATTTGTGACATTGGAATCAAGGGGTTAATAAGCTGACGTTGTCTACCATGTGCTCCCAGTTTTTTAGTAAATCTCCCCCTCTTAGGTTCTGGTGTTTTTGCTACTAACATATGTGTTGTCGTCCTACAAAGATCAAAAATCTCTTTAATACCCTCGAGTTTTTGATGTCTGAATTGGGCAATAAAGATCACCAGCTTTTGATGCCAATGGCCCACAGTACACAATTTATTTTTGTTGCATAAATGATTGAACAGGCAATTTTTTTTTATTTTTATTTGCTTGTTTTCTTATTTGAAAATATCACCTTTCATCTGTAGGCACTGTGAGTAAAGATCCAATGTTTTCCTGTTCAAATACATTAATGTCAATCATATCCATGGGGTGCACTTAATTTTTCACATTACTGTACATGGCCATCTTTAGTTCTGGACATTTATGAAGAGGAAAATATATGTATGAAACACTACTTTTTAGTGTCTGTCAGTCTTAACTTTTTGACCCAAGAGGCACCCTTGTTATAATTTTCAGGCTTTGGGGAACCCCTGGTAAAACAATTAGTTGGAGATCATGAGAATTCCCCTTACACTGGAGCCTGTAAAACAAATACAGTGGTGGCCAAAATGCTACCTTAAGAGACAACTGAACTAGCAGACACCATCAAATGAGGGGAAATCTGCTACACCATGTGGTTTTGTGGTGTGGGTGTTTTTATATTTTTGTTTTGTCAGCTGACACAGATAGCAAACAATGTCCTGCCTTCTTTGTGTATGAGAGAATACTTCTGCATGCTTGTAGGGAGGAGGTGTTCTGTAGTCAGGGGTTCAAAGATACAGTAAATTGAGTGAATCTTTTCACTCTAGGAGAAAAAAAATGCTTACTTGCAAAATCAAGAAGTAAAAATGATGAAAAGAAACCCCCTGAAATGTAGCCACCACATATAAGGACTGGTAAGCTGAAACAAAGCACATTTTTATTCATGCATTTAGATGCACTTTAAAGCAGAGTTCTAGTTGGGGGGGGGGGGGGGGGGAGAAGTCGGCTACAAAAACTGTAGCTGCTGACTTTGAAAAATAGACATTTATCTGTCCCTTGATCCAGCAGTGTCCTCACTACTGCTGGTTTCACTGGCAGTCTTCTCTCCCCGGCACTGGCATCTTCAGTGTAGACACCCAACTGTGACAGCTTGCAGCTTCATACCCAGGTGCCTGCTGAGCTCTTGCGTACCCTAGAAGATTAGGGGGAGGACAACTTCTGCTTCCGATCACCTTAGGCAATCACAGTGGAAGCAGGTGCCTGTCAGGTTTGGGTACCTGCTCCCCAAAGGTGCCATCTTAACGGGGAGCAGTGGACAAAGGCTTAAAGCAGAACTTCCCTTTTTGGGTGGAGCTCTACTTTATGTTAACAGATGAATGAAATCCCAGCTTTTCTTAGACCCCCCCCCCCCCCCTTGGTTCACATGGTTTTTTCCATTATAAACCATATGTATCCTGTTTTCTGTAGAAATACCAAGTGGAACAGTACCAGGCAAAGCTGAAAGTTAACCTGTGTCTAGTTAAATGTAGCAGTGCCTCTTGCATTCCCTTTATAAGCACTGGTGCTGTTTATTTTATAATTAAGTGAATAAAAGTTATGTTTATAATGGCACTTTTATGCAAGCTTATCTAAAGTATTGTTAATAGTTGGGAGATGAAGAGCAGCAACCAGGAAAATGTAAACCTAAAGTAGAACTAAAAATCAAGGCTTTTATTTTAATTGTACAGGGCATAGGCAGCTTATTCATATACTATGAGTTTCCATGTACCACTACCTGACCCACTACGTTATGTGTACTCCACAGGGGAATACCCTCACTTGTGGCTATAGCAGAGACCAGACGAAAGGGAGCTAACTGTACACAGCAGGCAAACATTCACGCTTCAGAAAACCCACACAACACTCAGCCTCAGAGTGTCTCAGGTTTTGACGTGCACTTGATGTCAACTCTTGAACTTCCAAACCTCTGTACAGGATGGGGGACCTCTGTGGGGTGAATCTGCCCATTTTGCTATGGGAGACAAATGAAAAGGATAGCAGTCAACATTGCACTTGCAGAGGTTACACTTGCATGCCTTGAGTATCTGGATCTAATTCTAGATATGCCCCGGGCAAATGTATTTCCTCCAGAAAAAGGTTTTTCTCTAAGAGCTCATGCTTGACACCTGAAATGAAAAATAATTCCTACAATGACATTTGCCATTTAGAGTTCTGGTTGCTTCCTTCAAGGTAGTACTGTTTGCCCAATTCCATTCAAGAACTCTCTAACAAAACATTCTATCAGCATAGAAAAAGTTCCTCCTTTCCTTTTGGATATTTTCTCTCAAACAAGTATTGTCCTGGTGGATCATCACTTCAACTCTGACAGTGGGAAAGGCTTTCCTCCCCTATAATTGGAAGGTTCTTACAACTGAAGCAAGTCTATCAGGCTGGGTAAAGATCTTCCAATCCTTGACAACTCAAGGAACCCAATTCAGGTGCAGTCAGATCATGCAACCACAATGACATATCTCCCCCATCAAGGGGGCTTGAGGAGCCTGGCTGCCTTGAAGGAAGCAAACTGGATTCTCTCATGGACAGAAACTTTCTGTTCAGTGATTTCTCCAATCCACGCCTCAGGAGTGGATTGTTTAGACTAAAAAAAAAAAAATGGTCTCTTCATTCAAATGAGGATAAATAGTGGCACACAGGAAGGGTTAATATAATTTTCTGCACCACAGATGTTAAAAGTTCATCAGTACAGAGTCCAAACACTCACAAGATAGGATAAACAGGATCACTCATCCTGAAAAGAGGCACCATTGCTTGACCCCATCCTGCAGGATCTGTTAGTGGTTTCCTGGCCGCTGATGGATGGAGTCAAGCTGGGTAGCTAA
The DNA here is from genome assembly GCF_062004578.1 of Staurois parvus. Taxonomy (NCBI): domain Eukaryota; kingdom Metazoa; phylum Chordata; class Amphibia; order Anura; family Ranidae; genus Staurois; species Staurois parvus. The sequence goes on from NW_028318154.1 coordinate 4,072,555, forward strand.
ATGACAACCCAATGGGGACTTCTAGAATGTTCATAGAAACATTGTAAGTGAAAAAAATTATTTTGGCTTGGGTGGACTTTAAAGGTACAATAAAAGTTTAAACCGACCCACACACAAGTGAAAGGCAGCTAATGATAATGTGTTTTTTTTGTAAACTGCTGAGCAGAGATGAGTTTGGACATCCTCCAAACTCATCTCTAGCGCAACTCCAAATTTGAACTTTTTTTTTTACACACTCCAATGAACTACAGTCGGAGTCACCCTGCAGCTCACGAAAACAAAAAGTCAGACTGTGAGGCAGGAATGATCCAGGCTGCAGCTCATTGGAGTATAAAAAAACCAAAAGCATGGATTCCGGCTGGAGATGAGTTTGGAGGGTGCCAAATCTTATCTCTACTGTTGAGAACATGAAGGTGCCAGTGCTAGCTATTCCTCAAATAAAGTGTCACTATAGTAAGCCCACAACAGTAAAATCAGTCTGTATATGCAGTAAATATAATTATTACCTTTGAATTCTAATGCCATTTATATTTAAAATCATCTGCAGTCACACATCTAGGCAGGAACCAATTCATGAAAAGGAACTTAGTAAAAGGTAAAAGCGATGGAAAAGATGTTTTCAGAATGATTGACCAACTGCATTCCATGACATGGTTTAGCTGGCTGCAGTTCAACTTCAAAATAGCCCAATCCCACTCTCTGAAGGCTCAGCTCCAGCCACAACATAAAGTGGGGAAGGATGAAAACTTATGTCAGTGACTTTCTGCATTAGAAACACCAGTCTTTCTCATCTCATGTCTTGGACAACAGAAAAGTGAGATAAAATCACCAGTTGGGATCAGCAATAAAAGCCTGTCAGTTCTTACTTTTCCCCAATCTGTCAACGAAAAAAAGGTTTGGCTGGAGTTGTAATAAACTTGTCTTTATTGAACATAGAACTGAATGCTAGGCAAACAGCGAAATGCATATTTGAAAATACATATAAATCAAGAGTGCAGCGCTAAAATAGTCTGTATATCTGACCAAAAGAGATAAAAGCTTAGATAAAAATTAATAAGATAATATAAGAAATAAAACATCCGTATCTGAGATTAAAATAGATAAAAAAACTTATGTGGATAAGTATAATCAAATACGTGTTGCAGCCAGTGTTACAGGTACACCCTCCTCTGAATACTGGGATGGGCCAAAACTCATGAGACAAATATGGAAGCCACCATTGCTGGTCTTCTTCTGAAAATTCCTAGTTGACTTTGTAATACTTTGAATCAATTGCCCAGTATAACTATTAAAAAAGTCCTGCTATGCATCGTTGACCAGGTTCTTGAAGTATTGCAATGAGAAGGTCAGCATGACAGCCAAGCAGCCTGACATTAGAGAAGCATGGAGTCTGCTTTTGTTGACCTTTCCTTTTGAAAATGCTGGTTGCATGGCTGTCATGCTGACCCTCTCATTGCAATACTTCAAGAACCTGGTCAACGATCCATAGCAGGACTTTTTTAATAGTTATTCTGGGCAATTGATTCAAAGTATTACAAAGTCAACTAGGAGTTTTCAGAAGAAGACCAGCAATGGTGGCTTCCATATTTGTCTCATGAGTTTTGGCCCATCCCAGTATCCAGAGGAGGGAGTCCCTGTAACACTGGCTGCAACACCCATCCATCCCTTAAAGGGGACCTCTGGCTGAGCGGATTACCATACGACCCAGGAGCTTCTGCTGTGCTGCACACTACCCAGAGGGAAGTTATCCTTACGCCCAGCATATCTCGCTTCCTTAAAGAGGACCTCTGAGAGTATATTTACATGTAGATTTCCAATGCGCATCTGGTGAGTGCGTAAATTTACTACACCTTCAAGCACAAGCACTAATGCATCGCTATGGTTGGAATTATAAGCACGGATTGTTACCTTATGAACTTTCACTTATTTTACGTATTTGATGATACTTATCCACATAAGTTTTTTATCTATTTTAATCTCAGATACGGATGTTTTATTTGTTATATTATCTTATTATTTTTTATCTAAGCTTTTATATCTCTTTTGGTCAGATATACAGACTATTTTAGCACTGCACTCTTGATTTATATGGTTTTGAGGTTTTACTTGGTTACCTTTAGTGCAATAGCCGCTTTCATCAGGACCGCTCACTGTTGTTTATTCTTTTTATAGTTGAAAATACATGCATGTGAGCTGTTTAACCCCTGCTTGTCTACCCAGCACAGCCCTTTAACTTGGTCTTAAGGAGAGGAAGGCATATTCGACTTTCCAATCACGTGACCAGTATGATCGGCTGTCACTATAGTCACTTGGTCAGCTCTCAATCAAATAAAAAAAAGTGAAATGTTGTTGACAGCTTAGTCACTGTGCTCACAGCAAAGAAACCTCAACCACCATGGGCACATATGTGTGGTGCATGGGTTTGGAGGCTCACCCTCCTTTTGTGTTTTCACTGTCCACTGACAGCAGGGTCAGTGGACAGTGAAAACACAAAAATAGCACAGAGATGAGTCATACTCCAGTTCACTGTGATCTCTCCTCCTGTCCATATGTTCCCTGTCAGCTCACGTGCACTGGTGCCCAACTGATTGGCATTTGGTACTGCCCCTTCCTGTCTGCTACCATATGGGGGATTACAAGAGGCTGATACAAAGTCCCTACACTGTTTGCTATTTAAAATACTTTTAATATTATTATTATATATTTTTTTCTTATACTGTATCTGTCTTTAGTTTTAAAAATGTGATTGGTTGATTTAGTTTCTTTCAGTTTTTGTCTTAATTTCTTACACTAGTATCATACATCTAGAAGAATTTCACAGCAGTCTGCAATTATATGTTCTCTGCGCAGCTCAGAAGTAAAATAAAACACATATGTTTGGCAGTGTTATTGGAAAAACTATCAAACAGGACACAAACTCATTTTAAAGAGAGAAAAAAAAATCATGGTTCTCATTACACACTCTTTCCACGTGTTATATGACACATAGCACTTGCCTTATATAGTTTAAAAATGTAATGATTGGAAGAAAAAAGACTTAGCTCTTAGTATTCCCTCCAGCCCGTGCCCCCTCCCCTGACTTCTCCATCAAGATCAATAACACAATCATCTGTCCCTCCCCTCATGCCAGGGTGCTAAGTGTAATCCTAGACTCCCATCTGTCCTTTCACCCCAAAATCCAATCACTGTCCAAATTGTGTAAACTTCTCCTCCGCAACATCTCCAAGATACGCCCGTTCCTAACCTCAGAAACCACTAAGCAACTTATTCACTCCCTTGTTATATCTCGCCTTGACTATTGTAACTCCCTCCTCATTGGCCTACCAAATCGCAGGCTATCCCCTCTTCAGTCTATCATGAATGCTGCTGCCAGACTTCTCCACCTTACTAACCGTTCCATATCTGCAATCCCTCTCTGCCAATCCCTCCACTGGCTTCCCATTGCCCAACGGATAAAATTCAAAACATTAACAATAACGTATAAAGCCATTTATAACTCTGCCCCAAATTACATCAACAATCTTGTCGCTAAATATCACCCAAACTGTACTCTCCGCTCCTCGCAAGACCTCCTGCTCTCTAGCTCCCTTGTCTCCTCCTCCCATGCTCGTATCCATGACTTTTCCAGAGCTTCCCCCATCCTCTGGAACTCTCTACCCCAATTTATCAGACTATCACCTACTCTGCTCACTTTTAGGCAGTCTCTGAAAACCTGTCTCTTCAGGGAAGCCTATCCTGCCCTCAGCTAATAATGAAATCTTCTACTCTTCCAACCAGTCCATCCCCCACAGTTACTACCTTTTGTGCCACTAGCCCCTCCCTCCTAGATTGTAAGCTCCAAGAAGCAGGGCCCTCTTTTCCCTCTTGTATTGAACTGTATTGTTGCTGTATTGTCTCCCGTATTATTGCAAAGCGCTGAGCAAACTGTTGGCGCTATATAAATCCTGTATAATATTATAATAATAAAGTTGAAGCACAAATTGTGAAGGTGGACATACAAAAAGAAAATACTTTTAATTGTGTGTTAAAGTAGTTGAAATGTCGTAATACATGAAATTGATCACTGTCATGTAATACAAGCTCTACTCTTTTTATAACTATCCATATTAAAATGTAAACAAATGCTGTTTACATACTTTTTTTAAAATGTTTATCACACAGTCGTATGACTGCAGTTCCTATGTACAGTTGCAAGAAAAAGTATGTGAACCCCTTGGGATTACGTGGAGTTTTGCATGAATTGGGCATAAAATGTGCTCTGA